>NW_027435888.1:334625-669250 GCF_964199755.1 Larus michahellis
GAAATGTGCTGAACTGACTCGTGTCAGTGTGGAACAGTGTTAGGGCCACAGGGTGAAGTGTGACCTTTGACTGTTTTGTCTGTATGGCCGCAGACGAGACGGTGTGTCTATCGCAGACGAGACGGTGTGTCTGTCGTGTCTGTGTTTTGCAGGAGCCACCTGGCGAACATTCTAGAATACCAACTTAAACCGGTCCTGTTGTTATCTGCATAGTGACCTGTAAGAGGGGGGATACACCCATTTTTGGCAAGGGCCAACCATTTTAGAGGCAATTATGAATATGTATTAGTATAGGAGATATAAACCAAAAATGGGGTCTGTAAGGTGTGTGTCTTGGTTGGGCAGAGACCCCTGGCACACCCAGCGCTGTTTGCTTGCCTTTGTTACTTTAATAAATTATAAATTCTAATTGGAATCCTGTTTCCGATTAAATCATTTATCACACCAGTGCGGTCCCAGTGCCCCCAGTATGACTCTCAGGTTGCCGCCAGTGCTACCAGTGCGGTCCCAGTGCTCCCAGTATGACCCCCTGACTCCCCCCAGTGCTCCCAGTGCGGTCCCACTGCTCCCAGTATGACTTCCTGATTCCCCCCAGTGCTCCAAGTGAGGTCCCAGTGCTCCCAGTATGACCCTCTGACTCCCCCCAGTGCTCCCAGTGAGGTCCCAGTGCTATCAGTAAGATTCCCTGAGTCGCCCCAGTGCTCCCAGTGCAGTCCCAGTGCTCCCAGTATGACCCTCTGACTGCCCCCAGTGCTCCCAGTGCGGTCCCAGTGCTCCCAGTATAAGACCCTGACTCCCCCCAGTGCTCCCAGTGCGGTCTCAGTGCTCCCTGTATGACATAATAACATCCCCCAGTGCTCCCAGTGCGGTCCAAATGCTCCCAGTATGACCCCCTGACTCCCCCCCGTGCTCCCAGTGCAGTCCCAGTGCTCCCAGTATGACACAATGACACCCCCCAGTGCTCCCAGTGCGGTCCCAGTGCTCCCAGTATGACCCCCTGACTCTCCCCAGTGCTCCCAGTGCTGTCCCAGTGCTCACAGTATGACTCCCTTTTTCCCCCCAGTGCTCCCAGTGCTGTCCCAGTGCTCCCAGTATGACTCCCTGACTCCCCCCAGGGCTCCCAGTGCGGTCCCAGTGCTCCCAGTATGACCCTCTGATTCCCCCCAGTGCTCCCAGTGCGGTCCCAGTGCTCCCAGTATGACTCCCTGACTCGCCCCAGTAGTCCCAGTGCAGTCCCAGTGCTCCCAGTATGACCCCCTGACTCCCCGCAGTGCTCCCAGTTCTCTCCCAGTGCTCCCAGTATGACCCCCTGACTCCCCGCAGTGCTCCCAGTGCGGTCCCAGTGCTCCCAGTATGATTCCCTGACTCCCCCCAGAGCTCCAAGTGCGGTCCCAGTGCTCCCAGTAAAAGTTCCTGACTGCCCCCAGTGCTCCCAGTGCTGTCCCAGTGCTCCCAGTATGACACAATGACACCCCCCAGTGCTCCCAGTGCGGTCCCAGTGCTCCCAGTATGACCCCCTGACTCCCCCCAGTGCTCCCAGTGCTGTCCCAATGCTCCCAGTATGACTCCCTGAATCCCTGGTAACTCCCTGAGTTCTCAGGGCTCATTGAGAGGCTTTGAACTGGATTTGAAGGGGGGTGGGGAGGGTCCTGGGCTTGCTGTGGAGCTGCCAGGGCGCAGTTGCTCAGCGCTCGTGGGCCAGTGTGCCAGTAGTTCTGGTAGCCAGAAGGCACACCACATCTCAAGGGTCACAACTACACACACGACTTCCAAGGCCGCCTTGGAATTAAACCTGGCCAGGGATGTCAAGCTCAACAGGAAGGGCTTCTACGAGTATATCGGAAGCAAAAGCAAGACCAGAGAAGTTGTGGGCCCACTGTTGAATGAGACAGGAGCCATGGGGACAGAGGATCTGGGGAGAAGGCGGAGTTACTGAATGCCTTCTTTGCTTCGGTCTTTACTGCTCGGCTCACCCCTCAGGAGTCCCAGGCATTGGGGGAAGTAACAGGGAAAGAAGAAGACTTCCCTTGGGTTGAGGAGAATCGAGTGAGGGATCAATTAGATCAATCAGATATTCACAAGTCCATGGGCCCCGATGGGATGCACCCGAGAGTGCTGAGCGAGCTGGTGGACGTCATTGCTGGGCTGCTCTCCATTATCTTTGAAAGGTCCTGGAGAACAGGCAAGCTGCCTGAGGAGTGGAGGAAAGCCAACGATCCTCCAGTCTTCAAAAAAGGCAAGAAGGAGGAGCCGGGGAACTACAGGCCAGTCAGCCTCACCTCCATCCCTGGAAAGATGATGGAACAGCTCGTTGTGGGCGTCATCTCAAGGCATGTGGAGGAAAAGAATGCTATGGGCAGTAGTCAACACGGATTCACCAAGGGGAAATCCTGTGTGACTAACCCAATAGCCTTCTATGATGACGTGACTGGATGGATAGATGAGGGGAGGGCAGTGGATGGTGTCTACCTTGACTTCAGCGAGGCTTTCGACACCGTCTCCCACAGCATCCTCATAGGGAAGCCTAGGAAAGGTGGGTTAGATGAGTGGACAGTAAGGTGGATTGAAAACTGGTTGAAAGACAGAGCTCGGAGGGTCGTGATTAGGGGCACAGAGTCTAGTTGGAGGTCAGTGAGGAGTGGTGTTCCCCAGGGGTCAGTGCTGGCTCCAGTCCTCTTCAATATCTTCATCAGCGACCTGGATGAAGGGACAAAGTGCACCCTCAGCAAGTTTGCTGATGACACAAAGCTGGGGGGGGGTGGCTGACACACCAGAAGGCTGTGCCACCATCCAGAGAGATCTGGACAGGCTGGAGAGTTGGGCAGACAGGAGCCTCATGAAATTCAACCACGGCAAATGTAGGGTGCTGCACCTGGGGAGGAATAACCCCGTGCACCAGGACAGGTTGTGGGCTGACCTGCTGGAGAGCAGCTCTGTGGAAGGAGACCTGGGAGTCCTGGTGGACAACAGGATGACCATGATCCAGCAATGGGACCTTGTGGCCAAAAAGGCCAATGGCATCCTGGGGTGCATCAAGAAGAGTGTGACCAGCAGGTGGAGGGAGGTCATCCTCCCCCTCTACTCTGCCTTGGTGAGGCCGGACCTGGAGCACTGTGCCCAGTTCTGGGCTTCCCAGATCAAGAAGGAGAGGGAACTGCTGGAGAGGGTGCAGCAGAGAGCTACCAAGGTTAGTTTGCAGCAACAGAAAAGGCTGCTCCGCAACACCTCCTCCCTGGGCCTCCACCTTGGCTGTGCCCCGCATTAGCTCCAAGGTGGAGATGGTCTTGAGTGGTCAAACTCCAATGGCTCATGCTGTGTGCTCAGGTTCACCTCCAAAGGGGGTGCAGAGAGAAAGCTCAGGTTGGAGGTTCATGGGAAGGTTAGAAGGCCTGTGTCCTGTCACTGCACTGCAGATGTCTATGTTGGTACAGTTTAACGTGACACGAACAACGGATGAGTGTGTCTGACCAAGGCAGCCTTGCGTGGCTCTATCGCCAATAGCACAAATGACCCTTCCAGAAGAGAGCATCTCCTGCCCTCCTGTGAGGCTCACGCAGCCCTTGATTTCTTACTCTGCAGCTCTACGCATGGGTCGAGCCCTACCGTTCAGCCAGTTCTTCACCCACCGCACCCTCCACCTGCTCATCTCCAAGTTGGGCAACTTGTTCGGAAGGATACTTTGAGGGACACTGTCAAAAGCTTTACTAAAATCCAGCAAAACTACATCCACCACCTTCCCTTCATCCACTAGGCAGGTGACCTTATTGTGGTTCGTGGTGAATGGCCTGTTCCCCTTAATGTTAACTCCTTCTCCCAGGTGGGCGTTAGGGCTCTAGATGGCCCCCAGTTCAGGCTCGGCTGTTCACTCTCCAGGAAGGGCACTCTGTGGAGACTGCAGCAATACTGAGAGGGTTTCCCAGCAAAGTCCAAGATAACAAGAGGAGGAGAAAGCCCAAGCTCTGACTCCATGAAGAGAAACTGGAAGTGCTGGAGATAATCTGGCCAAAGATTCCCCATGACAGCGGAATCCCTTCCCACCACTACCACTGGAGGGATCTCCATGGACATTTCCAGCATTGCTAGAGGGCCAAAATACCCAAAGAAAGTCCTTTTGTGACCATGCCCTGCCCTCCTGGCTGGCCTGCCTGGTCACCGAGGCTGAGGCCAAGCTTATCCCAGTGCTTGACCCAGCCATGAGACTTCTCTTGCCTATCACCAGCAGAGACAGATGACAGAATGGAAGGGGTTGGAAGGGTCCTTCCGAGATCATCTAGTCCAACCCCGTGCCAAAGCACAATCAACAGCCAAGCCATTTTCCTACTTCTGGCCTGTGAGGTTCTCAGACAGAATTGACTTCAGGCACCTTCACAGACACCTGCCTCTTACTCACCTGTGAGGTTCTGAGGCACAGCTGACATAAGAGTAGCTTCCCCACCATCACCCACCTTGTCACCTACAAGCTCATCTGATACACGTCATCTCACATTTCGTCTTCCAATGTCAGGCGACTGCTCCAGGACCTCACAGGCTCTGCATTCACTCTGCCTCTGGGGGAAAAACAGCTTAGAGAGAGGTTTGGAGGGCAAGGGAAGGTTAGGGGTTCCGAGGGAGGCCGCAAGGGCTTTTGGGTTAGGGGTTTCTGTTACCAGTTTTCTTCCACGCGAACCAAAAACTCTGGTCAGAGTTTCTGCTTCATGATCAGGGTGGGGGTGGGCGTCATGGTGAAGCTCAAAATGAAGGTTTGGGATTCTTCTTAGGGCTTTTTGTAATTGATCTGAGTCCTGCTCAGCTTTGTGGGTTAGGGGGTTGGGTTAGGGCTAGAGGCTTAGGGTTAGGCCAGAGTTAAGGCATTTCAAGAGCAGGAACCTCACCAAGTGCTGTCCCTCCCACACGCTTCTCCCTTCACCTATCCCATGCTCCTTTCTCTCTTTGATGAAACTCTCAGGCATGTCGAGCACTTCACAACTCTGCTCCTCACATGCAGCTTCCTCCAGCAATAACGACATCACAATCTACTCGCCAGCAATGGCACCTTTGCCTTCATCTTCCTCTTGCCTGCCCCTAACATCTCATCATCTCCCTGGCCTTTCCCTCCAGAACTTCACAATCCCTGCCCTCCTTCTGCATCCTGGGAAACATGAGTAACACTTAGGGGAGGGGTTGGAGATGAAAGGGGGTTGAGGGACAGGATTAGGGAGCTGGCTTTGGGTTTAGGCGTGAGGCGTCTGATGAGGGTTTCAGCTTTGGCATTCATGTTCAGGGAAAGGCCACAGATGAGAGCTGCAGGTGAGGGATTAGGGTTGGGGTCCAGGCAAAGTCTCAGTGTGAGCTGGGCAGTGCTGGGTCAGAGGGGAAGGGTGTGTAGCCACTTTGCGTGTTTCTGCCCTCGTGATGACCAGGGGGAAACCTCAGCTGCTGATGACCAAAAGCACCATCATTCTAATGAGCTCCCAAAAATGAAATCACACACACGCACACAAACACAAGACTTACAAGAGAGCTTTTTAAATTGAATTGCACCCACACAAACAGATACAGAGGTTAACCTATATAATGAAGATGTTTCTCTTTTTGCAAAAAGTAGTACATTCCTGGTACCAAATGATCTTGGTCACCTCAAGAAATCCAATAGTAGTGAATGACTCACTCTTTTCGTTCGTCTGCATTTGTCAGCAGATGATCTCTGAAATCCTTGTGAAATCTACTCTGAAATCCAATCTTCAAAAGCCTCATGAAATCTACTTTTGAAATCCTCGCAAAACCTACACTTTGATATCCATGGAAAATCCACACTTTGATATCTTCATATCCTCTTATCCTCATGCATGCTTTCATAGCCTGATGTCCTCGATACCCTGGGGCACCCACAACTTCTCTGGAAAACTTGTTCCATCATCTCACAACCCTTTTCATAAAAAAATTCTTCCTTAGGCCTATTCTAAATCTACTCTTTTTCTGTTTAGAACTGTTGCCTTTTATCCTGTCACTGCAGGCCTTGGTAAACCGTCCCTATCTTACGTATAAATCCCCTTTAAACTGTATAAACTGTCGTATGTCTCAGGTGAACCTTGCCATTTTTGAATGTTTAAATAAGTCGCTGTGTTGATTATAGCAAATTTTGTTAAATCATTTTGATAATTGCCTTAATCACATTAAGGTGATTAATGTTAACATCATACAACTTAACGCTGTGTTAATAAACCTGAAATTGCTGCTGCCTCAAAGTTGGGCAGGATCCCAAATCCACATTCACAACGAGACTGGACATGAGGAGAAAGAAATGTCCCATGAAGGACAGTGCTGTGACTCCTGAGGTCACCCAGAGGGAGCCTGGATCAGCGCAACGCTGGGTGTTCCAAGGAACAGGCAGGGAGGCAGAAGAGCTGTCAGGAAAGGCGAGGAGATGCCCCAGTGGGAGCAAGGGGAGGAAAGAGGTTGGGTGTCCACAGCCTGCAGGTCTTTGTCCCCTTGGCTGTGGCTGTTGTCTCTGCTACCAAGGCCTGAAAGGAGACACCTTAATCTCATGGAACTGGGGCCTCACTGCTTCCTCGCACCCCCCAGGGAGGCCGGGAGGTGTGGTGCCGTTGTCCTTCACTCGGCATTGCACACCCCACACCTCACTGCCCCGGGAGGAGCCCTGAGCCAGTGTGAGGGACAGGATCCCCCTTCCCAGGGCTGGCCGCTTGGCGGGATAAAATACATCATGGCTTTACTCAGCACCAGCTCCACCTGCACAGTGCCTTTGCCTCCCTGTAATCACAGCCTCCAGTTGCCTGCTCGAACAAATCCATGGGGAGGCTTGGTCTGTCATGGCCCTCAGTGGGGACAATTAATGCTCCAAGACACTTTGGCGTTTGCTTCGGACTTGAATTCCTGCACAGGCTGTTCAAGCTCCTCTCAGTATCTGGCATTCCTGGGCTCAGCAGCAAATGCCCCATGGGGCTCGTTAAAGTGCAGAAAGCCCTAAGGAGCCACAGCTCTGCCATGATTTTCTTCAGGGCTTCTAGCCTGGTACAGCTCAGTGGAGAGGTCTCAGGAGTCTACTTAAAGTGGAAGGTTTCAAGAAGCACTTAATAAAAAGGTAATTTTTCGTTTTGAAAGGGCTTTTCATTAGTCTTTTTCTTTTTCCAGAGGAAATGCTTGCAGCTTTCTCCAACTGATACTGAACCAGAGGGTCTCCTAAGGAGGACCGGAGAGGTAGCAACTGCCATCTCCTCGAGGTCCCCCACTGTATGGACAACTTGCCCCCCCACCACCTCCTCCCCACCGTTTCTCTTGGGGCTGCCTGGGACTTGCATTCTTTTCCTACATCAGACTTGTGCGCTGAGTCTGCAGCTGAATGTTCACAGCTCCTTTGCGCCAATTCCTGCTCGATTCCCCCGCAGACTTGGCTGTAAATAGACAAGGGATTCTTATTAAATTTGAACAGCCAGAAGGAAAAAATGATACCAATTAATTAAAGAAACCCAATGCTTTCCTCCACTATATGCCAAGTCCAAGCCTCCAATAAGCTCCACCTTCCTCAAATGACTACCATAAAAGAAATACGTTGCAGAGATTGATAGGAAATTCTAAATATACGCACAGTTAGTGAGTTGGCTAAAGAGAGAGTGTGGCAGATTAAGTAAACTGTGCCTTATTCTTGGCCAAATTTCCATCCCAGAGCCTTGTCACCAACTCATGTCTCTAGCGATGTCCCTGCCCATGTTACATTATGTGCTTGTTAAACAAAACTTTTCTTCTCCAGCAAACTCGGGCAAACCTCTTCCTTGGAGACAGTCTCTCCTCAAAGTCCCCTTGCAACCATACGGTGAATTGAGATGCAAGAATAAACTCATTACAGTTCCTTCACGTTAACAAGCTCCCAGGGGAAAGTCACGCAGTGTGGAGGGCCCTGGAGGGAATAAAGAGCCTTGGAGGTTCAGCAGGTTCTGCTGAGGGCTGTGGGTGACGAAGCTGCTTCAGGAAATGGAAGCGTGCCTCCCTGGGGGCTAATTGGAGCAGAAAAGCAGAGGCAGTGATTTCAGGGTGACAAAGAAAGGAGGCAGAGACATCCTGTGTGCTGTAGCCCCCTGGGTGTGCCCTGCCAAGCCAAGGGGCCCAGTGCTAATCCCCAGCTCATTGCAATGGGGATGCTTTTGGCCATCACCACATGAGCTTTCCCTCTGCTCACCACCAGGGCCCATACACGCTGAGTGCCTTCCACACTCTTGCCCCTCAGACTCGGCACGACGCAGCTCCCCCTAAGCCTTTGCCTGGACCCTAACCCTAATCCCTCACCTGCAGCTCTCATCTGTAGCCCTTCCCTGAACACTAACGCCAAAGCTGAAACCCTCACCACATGCCTCACGCCTAAACCCAAACCCAGCTCCCTCGTCCTGTCACCAACTCAGAGATACTTATTGGAGAGGCCAAGACTGGTGGCAGCCTGGGCTGCAGCGTTCAGCCCCTGGTGGAATTCATGATCTGAAGGGATATATGCCAGCTGAAAACTATAGTCAAGACCCTAAACCTTGGGAAAGGAACGCTCAGCTGTTTTAGTCACTGGTAAATGGGACACGTGTGACCTCTGGAAGTGCAACAAGGCCACGTGCAAGGTCCTGCACCTGGGTCGGGGCAATCCCCAGTATCAATACAGACGGACTGATGAATGGATTGAAAGCAACCCTGTAGAGAAGGACTTGGGGATGCTGGTGTGTGAAACATTGGACAAGAGCCGGCAATGTGCACTTGCAGCCCAGAAAGCCAACCATAGCCTTGGCTGCATCTACAGAAGCGTGACCAGCAGGTGGGGGGAGGGGATTCCCCCTCTCTACTCCAGTCTCATTGAACTTCATCTGGAACACTGTGTCCAGTTCTAGAGGCCCCAGCACAAGAAAGACATGGACCTTATAGAGCGGGTCAAGAGAAGGATCACCAACAACCATTGGAGGGCTGGAAGACCTCTCCTAGGAAGAAAAGCTGAGAGAGTTGAAGTTATTGAGCCTGGAAACAGAAAAGCTCCAAGGAGACCTTCTTGCGGCTTTTGGACGTCCTAATGGCCTAATGGATGTCATGATGAAGGTGGAAAGTGCCACTGTCATCATCTCAGAAACACCAAGGGAAGGACCAACAAGGAAATGATGAAAAAGAGTTGGCTCTTTTTATGGGAGGGGATGAGGATGATCCAAGAGAAGAACTTAAGAGTGGAAAAAGAGTGGAAAAGGGCATGAAAGGTGAATAGAATCATAGAATTGGCTTGGTTGGAAAGGACCTTTCCGATCACCGACTCCAACCATCAACCTACCTCTGACAAAAGCCATCACTAAACCATAGCTCTAAGCACTATGTCTGTCCGTCTTTTAAATACCTCCAGGGATGGTGCCTCAACCACTTCCCTGGGCAGCCTGTTCCAATGCTTAATAACCCCCTCAGTGTAAAAAGTTTTCCTAATATCCTGTATAAACGTCCCCTCATGCAACTTGAGGCTGTTTCCTCTTGTCCAATTCCCTCTTCCTTGGGAGAAGAGACCGATCCCTACCTCTCTACAACCTCCTTTCTGGGAGTCGTAGAGAGTCAGAAGTCTCCCCTCAGCCTCTTTTTCTCCGGCTAAACAATTCCATGTCCCTCAGCTGCTCCACATAAAATGATTGTCCAGATCCCTCACCAGCTCCCTTGCCCTTCTCTGGACCTGCTCCAGCACCTCAATGTCTTTTTTGTGGTGAGGGGCCCAAAACTAGACACAATACTCCAGGTGGGGCCTCACCAGTGCCGAGTACAGGGGGACGATCACTTCCCTACTCCGGCTCACCACACTGTTCCTGATACAGGCCAGGATGCTGTTGGCCTTCTTGGCCACCTGGGCACACTGCTGGCTCATATTCAGCCGGCAGTCGACCAACACCCCCAGGTCCTTTCCTGCAGGGCAGCTCTCCAGCCACTCCTCCCCAGGCTTGTAACGCTGCATGGGGTTGGTGTGACCCAAGTGCAGGACCCGGCACTTGGCCTGCTTGAACCTCATACCATTGGCCTTGTCCCATTGATCCAGACTCTCCAGATCCCTCTACAATGCCTTTCTACTTTCAAGCAGGTTGACGCTGCCACCCAACTTGGTGTCATCTGCAAACTTACTGAGGGTGCACTCAATCCCCTCATCCAGATCATTGATAAAGATCTTAAAGTGAACTGGCCCCAATACCGAGCCCTGGGGAACAAGCATCAGGGTGACCATCTGCACACAAACATTAACAGCTGACCAAATGGAGCTTGAGTCCAGGGGCAGCTGGAGAAACGCTGGGATTTGGCCAACAGAAATGTCTTGAAGTCTTTCAAGGAGAAGTGGCCAGTCCTGCATCCCGGGGAAGAATAACCCCAATGCAGCAGGACAGGCTGGGACCTGATGTGCTGAGCAGTGACCCTGTGGAGACGGGGCTGGGCACCCTGAGGGACGCCTCATGAGCCAGTGGTGCACGCTCACTATGAACAAGGCCGGCTGCCTACGGGGCTGCAGGAGGAGGGGCGTGTGCCCCCCAGGCAACTTGAGTCACCTTCCCCTTTGACTCAGCACTGCTGTGGTCCAACGCACAGAGCTGTGTCCCAGTGTGCGGCTCCCCATTTTGGAGAAGTGGAGAGGACCTGGAGAGTGTCCAGAGGAGGTCTGCCAAGATGGCCTTTAGGGCCCAGTGCACGTGTGCTTGGTGGAGAGGCTGAGGGACCTGGGCTTCTCTGGCCCAGTGGCAGGGAGGCTCTGGGCACTATTGGAATAGCCTGAACCTGGTTGAAGGGTTGTTTGTGAGATGATGGATCTTTTCTTTGGTGGGAAACAGCATGAGAAAGAAAAAATGCAACAAAGGGCAGCTTGGGAGGTGGAGACTGGACACCAGGAGAAAGAAATGCCACTGCAAGGGCAGTGCTGTGCTGCAACAGATCACCCAGAGGAAGTCGGGATCAGCCCAAGGCGTTGTGTTTCAGGAACAGCCAAGGACGATGGAGAGAGATGAGTAAAGGCAGTGAGATGCTGAGGGGAGTGCAAGACGGGGAAGAAGGGGGGATGTCTGCAGCCTGCAGGGGAAGAGGAGCAGATGTGGGACACCATAGCACAGCCTGTGGTGGAGACGATCAAGGGACTTGGCAAGGCTTAAGGCCCCCAACACTGCTTATGTCTTTCTCCTCTTGGCTGTGGCTGTTGTCTGTGCCACCAAGGCTACCAGAAGACACCTTATCCTTACAGCACTAGGGCCTTAGCGCTTCCTCTTCCCCACCCGGGAGCCGTCATTCTGTCTTTCTGCCCTTGGCATTGCACGTCCTCCCATCACAATGCCCCAGGAAGAGCCCTGAGCTGTGCTTGTGGGGCAGGATCTCCCTTCCCAGGGGCTGGAGGACAGGGCTTGGCCCTTTGCCTTCCTCTCACATATTCAGCATTAGCCAGCGTCAGAGACACCTCTCCATTGCCTTTGCCTACCTGCCCTCACTGCCTCCAGTTTTCCCTCGAACGAGCCCCCAGGAGCCTTTGGCACTAATGGCCCTCAGTGGGACCCATTAACGCTCCAAGAAACTTTGGAGTTTGCATCTGACGTTGACTTCTGGAGAGGTTTCATCAGCCTCCCCTGTGTCTGAGCTTCAGGGACTCAACACCAAAACCACCAGAGAGGTCAATAAAATGCCTTGGGCTGGTCCTGCTCAGTACAGAAATGGGGGTTGGCCAGGCGGCAGGAATCCGTGTTCGCTGCTCGGGATGGGCATCGGGTGGTAAGCAATTGTACTGCATCACTCCTGGTTTCCTATATTCTTTTGCAATGATTGTTATTTTCTTTCCCGTTACCAGTCTATCAAACTGTCTGTATCTCAACCCATGAGATTTTTATTCCTTTTTCTCCCTCTTCTCCCTGTCCCTCTGCAGGGGGTCAGGGGGGAGTGAGTCAAAAGCTGCGTGGTCTTTCCCCCCCCAACAAGGCTGAGGAGTGAGCTGGCTCTGCTCATGTCACTGCAGTTTGAGGACAACCAGGAGTTTCCTTGAGGTTTTCCTGCAGGAATATGCTGAGCAGCTCCTCTGCGTTACAAGTGGATTACAGATGAGGTAACTAGTGAATGGCAGAAGCTGTAACCCCTTTCCCAAATCCCCGCTGCTGTGGAGCAGGGATGACTCCTTGGGAGCCCACAAGCAGAGCTCTGCTCCTCACGGCACACTTGGCCAGCAACAATGAGAGCTCCAAGAAGGGCAATGCAGAAAGCTCCCGCAAAAAAGGACACAGGCAAAGGGTGTTTCCGCAGCTTGGGTTTGGAAGGGCAGGCAATGGGAAGAGATTTGCTCAGAGCTGTCCTGACTTGTGAGTGTGCTTTCCTCCTTTGGCAGTACCTCGGGAACAAAGGGATCCGATGTCCAACAGCAGCTCCATCACACACTTCCTCCTCCTGGCATTCGCAGACACGCGGGAGCTGCAGCTCTTGCACTTCTGCCTCTTCCTGGGCATCTACCTGGCTGCCCTCCTGGGCAATGGCCTCATCATCACTGCCGTAGCCTGTGACCACCGCCTCCACACCCCCATGTACTTCTTCCTCTTCAACCTCGCCCTCCTCGACCTGGGCTGCATCTCCACCACCCTGCCCAAAGCCATGGCCAACTCCCTCTGGCACACCAGGGCCATCTCCTTCTCGGGATGTTCTGCCCAGGTCTTTCTGTTTCTACTTTTGATAACATCAGAATATTGTCTTCTCACCATCATGGCCTACGACCGCTACGTTGCCATCTGCAAACCCCTGCACTATGGGTCCCTCCTGGGCAGCAGAGCTTGTGTCCACATGGCAGCAGCTGCCTGGGGCAGTGGCTTTCTCCATGCTCTGCTGCACACGGCCAATACATTTTCAATACCTCTCTGCAAAGGCAATGCTGTGGACCAATTCTTCTGTGAAATCCCCCAGATTCTCAAGCTCTCCTGCTCACAATCAGACTACCTCGGGGAAGTTTGGCTTATGGTGTTTGGTGCCTTTTTTTCTTTTGTGTGTTTTGTTTTCATTGTGGTGTCATACGTGCAGATCTTCAGGGCTGTGCTGAGGATGCCCTCTGGGCAGGGACGGCATAAAGCATTTTCGACATGCCTCCCTCACCTGTCCGTGGTCTCTCTCTTTATCAGTTTTGGCATGTTTGCCTATCTGAAGCCCCGCTCTGTCTCTTCTCCAGTTCTAGACCTAGTGGTGTCAGTTTTGTACTCGGTAGTTCCTCCAGCAGTGAACCCCCTCATCTACAGCATGAGGAACCAGGAGCTCAGGGATGCCCTTAGGAAACTATTGCAATATACTGTATTTCAGCAACGATGAGGTAACTGTCTTTCTCCTATGACTCCCAGCATATTCACTGAAAACAGCAGGACGACCTTTTGTTCATAACCTTCCTTCTTTCCTTTCTTTCTTTCTTCCTTTCTTTCTTTCTTCCTTCCTTCCTTTCTTTCTTCCTTCCTTCCTTCCTTTCTTCCTTTCTTCCTTTCTTTCTTCCTTTCTTTCTTTCTTTCTTTCTTTCTTTCTTTCTTTCTTTCTTTCTTTCTTTCTTTCTTTCTTTCTTTCTTTCTTTCTTTCTTTCTTTCTTTCTTTCTTTCTTTCTTCCTTCCTTCCTTCCTTCCTTCCTTCCTTCCTTCCTTCCTTTCTTTCTTTTTCTTTCTTTCTTTCTTTCTTTCTTTCTTTTTCTTTCTCTTTCTTTCTTTCTTTCTTTCTTTCTTTCTTTTTCTTTCTTTCTTTTTCTTTCTTTCTTTCTTTCTTTCTTTCTTTCTTTCTTTCTTTCTTTCTTTCTTTCTTTCTTTCTTTCTTTCTTTCTTTCTTTCTTTCTTCCTTCCTTCCTTCCTTCCTTCCGTTCTTTCTTTCTTTTTCTTTCTTTCTTTCTTTCTTTCTTTTTCTTTCTCTCTCTTTCTTTCTTTCTTTCTTTCTTTCTTTCTTTCTTTCTTTCTTTCTTTCTCTCTTTCTTTCTTTCTCTCTTTCTTTCTTTCTTTCTTTCTTTCTTTCTCTCTTTCTTTCTTTCTTTCTTTCTTTCTTTCTTCCTTCCTTCCTTCCTTTCTTTCTTTTTCTTTCTTTCTTTCTTTTTCTTTCTCTTTCTTTCTTTCTTTCTTTCTTTCTTTCTTTCTTTCTTTCTTTCTTTCTTTCTCTCATTATTCCTTCCTTCCTTCCTTCCTTCCTTCCTTCCATTTCTTCCTTCTTTCCTTTCATTCCTTCGTTCCTTTGTTCCTTCATTCCTTTGTTCATTCGTTCGTTGGTTCCTTCCTTCATTTCTTGCTTCCTTCCTTGTTTTGTTCCTTATTCCTGCCTTGCTTTCCTTCCTACTCTCATTCCTTGCTTTCCTTCCTCTCTTTCTCTGTTTCTCTTTTTTCTCTCGTGCTCTTTTTTTAGTCTTCCAATAATATTTGTCCTAATCTCACTTCTTAAACATTCAGGTGTTGTTTCTTGCCCAATGACCTGATGTACATGAGAAGCCAGACTCCCTCCATACTTGAAACAAAATAAAGGCAGCAGCAGAAAATCAAGCCGTGAATGAATGCTTTATTTTGCTTTGCTTACACACGCAGCTTTGGCTTTACCTGGGCTGAGCTGGGAAGTGCTCAGGGGAGGAAAACACCAGTGCAGAGCTCAGCTGTGTGAGTGTGAAGGCTGGGTGCACACAGCAGTGTTCTCACACAGCCAGGCCTTCTGGAGAGACAGGAAGGACCAGTAGAGCAGGACCTGCTCTGTGCCACGGTCCCTGGACACCCCGGGGAACCTGCCCCAGGGTAATCGTCACCAACCAGCCCCTCACAGCTGCAGCAACAGCCACTCACCTCAGCTCAGAGAGCTGGTCTGTCCCTCCATGGAGGGACACAAAATGACTGCATCAGAAGTTTGTTCTTGCATCACAGACTTAGGAATACACATTTCATGTGTGTGATGAGATGAATTTGAGGGAGCACAAGTGCCAGCAGCTATTCCTAGGAGTGTTGTCGTGGTTTAGCCTCAGACGGCAACAAAGGGCAACAAAGAACCACGTGCCGCTCGCTCGCGCCTTCCTAATACAGGAAGAATCCTAAGAAAAGGCAAGACTCTTGGGTTGAGACAAAGGCAGTTTAACAGGACAGCAAAGGGAACAGGCAAACAACAACAACAACACGGATAGGGGAATATACAAACGCGATTACGGAACCGCCGCTCGCCAGCCGGACCCCGGACGCCCCAGCCCACTTTTAAGCAGCAACTTCCTGCCCCCTCCCCCGGCAGCTCAGGGTGGGCGTGGCTCACATGGCATGGAATACCAGGGAAAATTAACCCTATCCCCACCGGAACCAGGACATTATCCACCCCTTATTCCATACCATCTATGCCATGCCCAGCAGGTTCCAATGAATTGCCACCACTTTCCCCTGTTATATATATATGTATATATATACACACATATAATGCCCTTAGTTTATGGGCCATCCCTCCAAAGTGTCCGTTGAGTTCTTTTAATCCACGGCTTTGGGCTCCATCTGTTAGAACAGTCTCTCAGGGCAGGTGAGATGCTGGGTGGTGCTGGTCTGTTGCATGCTGTATTTTTCGGAGCTTGTGACTGGTGCACCTGGTGTGGCTCATGCACGCAGTCCGTGGGCTGAAGATGTAGATCTTGAGGAAACTGCTGGGCGCCAGCTGCTGAGGTCAGTTCTTATCCCATCATCCCTGTGCCTTACTTGTAGTACAACTGATAGCAATCATAGCAATGAGGACATACAGTGACAGTGTTACTTAGCAATTAACAGCACACAATCTGATTCATTGGCTATTCTCGCCCAAAATCAGATCCCCATGAGGTACACATCGGACTTCCCCATCCTGCCGCATCACCCACCAAGTGCACCCAGGTCCTTGGGCAAAAGCAATCCCACGGATGGGTTTGCCTTTGCCTGAGGCAGGACTAACCCAGACTGTCTTCCCTAGCATATTCTTCATGTGCACTACGGGGACTTTATCCCCTTCTACGGTACGTGGAAGTTTTGATTGGGCAGGGCCAGCCCGATTGTTAGATCCCCTGGTGTTAACTAGCCAGGTAGCTTTTGCTAAATGTGTATCCCAGTGTTTTAAAGTCCCACCACCCATTGCTCTCAGTGTAGTTTTTAACAGTCCATTGTATCGTTCTATCTTCCCAGAGGCTGGTGCGTGACAGGGGATGTGATACCCCCACTCGATACCATGCTCTTTGGCCCAGGTGTCTATGAGGCTGTTTCGGAAATGAGTCCCGTTGTCCGACTCAATTCTCTCTGGGGTACCATGTCGCCACAGGACTTGCTTTTCAAGGCCCAGGATAGTGTTCCGGGCAGTGGCATGGGGCACAGGGTATGTTTCCAGCCATCCAGTGGTTGCTTCCACCATTGTGAGCACATAGCGCTTGCCTTGACGGGTTTGTGGCAGTGTGATATAATCAATCTGCCAGGCCTCCCCATATTTGTATTTCAGCCATCGCCCTCCATACCAAAGAGGCTTCAAACGCTTGGCTTGTTTGATTGCAGCGCATGTCTCACATTCATGGATGACCTGTGCAATAGTGTCCATGGTCAAGTCCACCCCTCGGTCACGAGCCCATCTATATGTCGCATCTCTCCCTTGATGGCCTGAGGAGTCATGGGCCCACCGAGCTATGAATAGTTCACCCTTATGTTGCCAGTCCAGATCCAGCTGAGCCACTTCAATCCTAGCGGCCCGATCCACCTGCTGGTTGTTCTGATGTTCCTCCGTGGCCCCATTCTTCGGTACATGGGCGTCTACATGGCGTACTTTCACAACCAGATTCTCTATCCGGGCAGCAATATCTTGCCATAGGTCAGCAGCCCAGATGGGTTTGCCTCTGCGCTGCCAGTTGCCCTGCTTCCACTGCTGTAACCACCCCCACACAGCATTTGCCACCATCCATGAGTCAGTGTAGAGATAAAGTACTGGCCCTTTTTCTCGCTCAGCAATGTCCAAAGCCAGCTGAATAGCCTTCACCTCTGCAAACTGGCTCGATTCACCCTGTCCCTCACTGGCTTCTGCAACCCGTCGTGTAGGACTCCACACAGCAGCCTTCCACTTTCCATGCTTTCCCACAATACGGCAGGACCCATCAGTGAACAGGGCATCTTTCTTCTCATTTTCTGGCAGTTTATTATATGGTGGGGCCTCTTCTGCACGCGTCACCTCCTCCTCTGGTGACATTCCAAAATCCTTGCCTTCTGGCCAGTCCATGATCACTTCCAGAATTCCTGGGCGACTGGGGTTTCCCATTCAAGTTCGCTGCGTGATCAGTGCAATCCACTTACTCCATGTGGCATCAGTTGCATGATGTGTGGTGGGGACCCTTTCTTTGAACATCCAACCCAGCACCGGCAGTCGAGGTGCTAAGAGGAGCTGTGCTTCTGTACCAACTACTTCCGAAGCAGCTCGAACCCCTTCATATGCTGCCAATATCTCTTTTTCTGTTGGAGTGTAGCGGGCTTCAGATCCTCTGTATCCACGACTCCAAAACCCTAGGGGTCGACCTCGAGTCTCCCCTGGTGCTTTCTGCCAGAGGCTCCAGGTAGGGCCGTTCTCCCCGGCTGCGGTGTAGAGCACATTTTTAACATCTTGTCCTGCCCGGACTGGCCCCAGGGCCACTGCATGGACTATTTCCTGTTTGATTTGTTCAAAAGCTTGTCGTTGCTCAGGACCCCATTTAAAATCATTCTTCTTCCGGGTTACTTGATACAGAGGGCTCACAATTTGACTGTAATCTGGGATATGCATTCTCCAAAAACCCACAATACCTAAGAAAGCCTGTGTTTCCTTTTTACTAGTTGGTGGAGACATAGCTGCTATTTTGTTGAACACATCCATTGGGATCTGACGGCGTCCATCTTGCCATTTTATTCCTAAAAACTGGATCTCCTGCACAGGTCCCTTGACCTTACTTCGCTTTATAGCAAAACTAGCGTTCAGAAGGATTTGGACTATTTTACTCCCTTTCTCAAAAACTTCTTCTGCTGTGTTTCCCCATACAATGATGTCATCAATGTACTGCAGATGTTCTGGAGCTTCACCCTGTTCCAGTGCAGTCTGGATCAGTCCATGGCAAATGGTGGGGCTGTGTTTCCACCCCTGGGGCAGTCGATTCCAGGTGTATTGGACGCCCCTCCAAGTGAAAGCAAACTGTGGCCTGCACTCTGCTGCCAAAGGGATTGAGAAGAATGCATTCGCTATATCAATCGTGGCATACCACTTGGCTGCCTTGGACTCCAGTTCGTACTGGAGTTCTAGCATGTCCGGCACGGCAGCACTCAGCCGTGGCGTGACTTCATTCAGACCACGATAGTCTACAATTAGTCTCCACTCTCCCTTAGATTTTCGCACCGGCCATATGGGACTGTTAAAGGGTGAGCGAGTCTTGCTGATCACTCCTTGAACCTCTAGTTGACGAATCAGCTTATGGATGGGAATCAGAGAGTCTCGGTTAGTGCGATACTGCCGCCGATGCACCGTTGTGGTAGCAATCGGCACCTGTTGTTCTTTGACCCTCAACAACCCCACAACAGAAGAATCCTCTGAGAGACCAGGCAAGGCAGACAACTGTTTAACTTCCTCTGTCTCCAAAGCAGCTATGCCAAAAGCCCAACGGTACCCTTTTGGGTCCTTAAAATACCCTCTCCTGAGGTAATCTATACCAAGGATGCATGGAGCCTCTGGGCCAGTCACAATGCGATGGTTTTGCCACTCATTCCCAGTTAGGCTCACTTCTGCCTCCAGTACAGTCAACTCTTGGGATCCCCCTGTCACCCCAGAAATACAAATGGGTTCTGCCCCTCTATAGCTTGATGGTATTAAAGTACACTGCGCACCCGTGTCCACTAGAGCCTTATACTCCTGTGGGTCTGATGTGCCAGGCCATCGAATCCACACCGTCCAATAAACCCGGTTGTCCCTTTCCTCCACCTGGCCGGAGGCAGGGCCCCCCTAATACTCGTCATAGTATCCATTACTCACTTCTTGCATAAATGACTTGGAAGTTCCTTCAAGAGGATCAGAAGCAAGATCAGGCCTTCTGCTTTGTCTGGGGAACGGCCCACTGGAAACTGGGGCGGCACTTTTCCTGGAGGGATCCCCTTTTGTGGTTGTCCTTCCTTGCAACTCCTGTACCCGTGTCCGCAGGATCGAAGTAGGTTGTCCATCCCACTTCCTCATGTCCTCTCCGTGGTCACGCAGGTAGAACCACAGCGTGCCTCGTGGTGTGTACCCTCTGTACTCTCTCTCTTGAGTGGGGAAATGCCTGCTTCTAATAGCTGAGACACTGGCCCGTGCAGGTGGGGAGTAGGACATATTCTCTTCAAGTTGCTGGACCTTCCGCGACAGTTTCTCCACAGCTGAGACAAGGGGGGAAGAGAGACTTTCTTCATATCGCTGGAGCCGGCCAGCCACCTCATCCACCGTTGGTCCCTCTTCACCTTTCCATTCCATTACTGCCAGGGAGTTGGCATATGACGATGGTGCGCTCCGTACAGACTTCTGCCACATGGGCCTTGTGCATTGCACCTCATCAGGGTCTGTGGGTAAGTCTGCATTGTCCAAGTCATAATAAACCATCTCCCGCACGGCTAATTCTCTCAGGTACTGGATACCTCTTTCCATGGTAGTCCACTTGCTTGGCTGACATACAACATCCTCACTGAAGGGGTACCTCTCCCTCACGCCTGACAGGAGTCGTTTCCAGAGGCTGAGGGCTTGGGTCTTTTTCCCAATCGCCTTGTCAATGCCGCCTTCCCTAGACAGGGATCCCAGCTGCCTAGCCTCCCTACCCTCTAATTCCAGGCTACTGGCCCCATTATCCTAGCACCGGAGCAGCCAGGTGACAATGTGCTCGCCTGAAAGTCGGCTGAAATCTTTTCGCATATCCCGCAGCTCACTCAAGGATAGGGATCGAGTAATTATCTCTGGTTCTGCCTCTTCCTCCTGCTCTCGTGATGATCCTGGTTCATCATCATCTCTTACTAAGCGAACTGATTTCTTTGTGTACTTCTTCTTCTGTATGGGGGCAACTGATACCGGCACGGGTTGGTTCCCTGGTTCAGTGGCAGTGGCTGCTATGGGGGTTGGAGTAACTGCAGTGGCTGCCACAGGGGTTGCAGTAGCCGCAGTGTCTGTCGCAAGGATTGCAGTAGCTACAGTGGCTGCCGCAGGGGTTGCAGTAGCCGCAGTGTCCGTCACAGGGGTTGCAGTAGCCGCAGTGTCCGCCGCAGGGGTTGCAGTAGCCACAGGGGCTGCCGCAGGGGTTGCAGTAGCCACAGGGGCTGCTGGTCTGGTTTCCATTTCTTCCCCTTGAGGGTGCTGCATAATTCTGAGCAGTGCCTGGTAGATACTGGCCAGGGCCCAGCACAATGCAGTGAGTTGTGCCTCTCTAGAATAGCCACAGCATTTTCCCTTCAAATATTCTACCACTTTATCAGGGTCCTGTAATTGTTCAGGGGTGAAGTCCCAGACCATTGGAGGTGAGTAGTTCTCTAGGTACCTGCCCATGCTCTCCCACATGCCATGTCACCCCTGACTATCCAGCCTCGGAGCAGATCTCCGGGTGGTAGTCTTAAATAGTCGCTTAACCCTAAACAAGACCTGGAACGTATTCAGGAGACATAGCACTAGGAACACGCTGGTTTGAGTATCCCAAGGATATTCAAAATTCTCAAAAGCTGTCATACCTGACCCGAAGGAGAAAAGGGAGGCAAAAGGGCTGGGGAAATTATTAACAAATTCTGAGAGACGGTGTCCAATGTACGGACAGGACAGCAACACCACATAAACACCCCAAAATAGCCGTCTGAACAGTGATGTTATCATATCATAAACAGATATCGCACAGGACAGCAGAATGACAATCCTCATCCCTCTTCCAGACATGGTAAACAGCATCGCAGGGAGTACATAGGCCATATAGGAATTTATGTAACACAGCCATGAGAACAAAGCAAGCAACATGATGACCAGTGACTATTTACCTAATAAAATAAATGCATACAAAAGAAAAAAACAAAACAAAACCCTTTTTTTTCCACGTTCTAGTTGGATTCTGTCGTTATCTCAACCCTTCGAGCCCCACATTGGGCGCCAAAAAGGACTGTCGTGGTTTAGCCTCAGACGGCAACAAAGAACCACGTGCCGCTCGCTCGCGCCTTCCTAATACAGGAAGAATCGTATGAAAAGGCAAGACTCTTGGGTTGAGACAAAGGCAGTTTAACAGGACAGCAAAGGGAACAGGCAAACAACAACAACAACAACACCACGGATAGGGGAATATACAAACGCGATTACGGAACCACCGCTCCCCGCCGCTCGCCAGCCGGACCCGGGATGCCCCAGCCCGCTTTTAAGCAGCAACTTCCTGCCCCCTCCCCCGGCAGCTCAGGGTGGGCGTGGCTCACATGGCATGGAATACCAGGAAAAATTAACCCTATCCCCACCGGAACCAGGACAAGTGTCTTGTTGTGGGAAACTCAGTTTCCCGAGATCACTTCAGGTTTGGAGTAACATCCGCTGGGTAACCACCACTGGCATGTGCTCCCTTGGGTGTAGGTCATAGAGGCATCGAATCTTAGAACCACAAAATGGTTTGGGGCTGCCAGCGCACATTGCCAGTTCATGTTCAGTTCCTCCAGCCCCAGCATCCTCATGCCCTTCTCTGCAGGGCTGCTCTCAATCCCTTCGTCAACACACTCCATGAGTCTCCTGCACTGCTCACAGCTTCATGGGATGCTCTTCCAGCAGCTGCCAGGGTGACTGGAGTCCCCCAGTAGATCTCAGCCTCTGAGTGTGGTGCTTCCTGGAGGTGAAGTAAGAACGCTTCATCAAAAGGCTCCTCTTGCTCGGGTGGCCTGTAGCAAACCCCAGCCGTGAGGATTCCAGCTGCACAAGGGTGCTCAGCTCCTCCTCTTTGTTCCCCAGGCTGCGTGTGTTGGTACAGAGGCACTTCAGCTGGGCCACTGACCATGACAACTTCTTTAGAGGAACACACCCCAAATCCTATGAAGCATTTCACAGCTGTTTCCCTGTGGGTTCCGAACACACCAGCAGCCCCTGGCCCTTCTCTCTTCCTAAAAACTCCATCCCTTTCCCAGTCAATCCAGTCTGACATGCAACTGGCCTCTTTTACACCATGTTCTGCTTCCCCCCTCTTGGTTCCTCCCTGCTCCCCCTTCCGCTGCATGTCCCTCAGGGCTTTGCAGAGCTCTATTCATTCCCACATCCCTCCCAGACCAGGCTCCCTCTGACTCACAACGTTCTCATTTCAAACGGCCACTTGATCTTCCTGGAGGTGCCACCTGGACTTTCTGGATGGCCCACCAATTCCTGGGACTGGCAAAAGTTCTTTCTTGCCATGGACTCCATGGTTCTTTTCTCAAGTTTGTGGCTCAGTGCACTCTGCTTCTGCTTTCCCCTTTTTTCTCCCCGTTTCCCCATTAACAAGGTCCCCGCGCAGATGACCTTGCTGGAATAAACACTCCCCCTCTCACACGCCTCCATCCCTCAGTGTGACTGACCACCTTTGGTTCCCATCGCTGCCTCCCTGAGCCTTTGCCCTCAGGTTTGGGGCCCTGCACCTTCTTCTTGATGGCCACTCGGCCTGACAGCTGCCCCGCCCACCAGCTTCCGGCGGAAGTCCCGCCCCCTCTCCTCTACAGGGCCTCTGCTCTCTTCTGATTGGCTGCCAGCACCGGCCACCCCAGCTGGGTAGACCCGGAAGTGCATCGGATCCGGAAGGCCCTTCCCCTACATGCACGGGGGCCACCATTATGGTTTGTCCATCATTTTGAATTGAATAAATCCTTCTTCAGTATGATTTAGTGTAGTGAAGAATTACAGTTTAAATGTGAACGGAAGCAGAAGGAAAAGGCTGGGTGGGGGCCCCCCACTTTACCAGGCTGCAGAACAAGCCCTGACAGGGTGGGCTGGGGGGAATTCAAGAGGGCGGAGGGGTGCCCGAAAGGTGGTGGGGCACGGACACGCTGGAACATGCCCAGGGGCTACGGTCCCCTTCTAGGAGGGGTGAGCAAGTGACGGAGAGGGGGGTCAGTACTGGCTTGGGTCCCCCCAAAAGACGAGCACGCAGCAAATAGGTTGGTCTGTGCTTGTGAGGAGCTGCTGACTGAGTAGCCAACAGGCCAAGAGGAGGCTTCTGGTCTGTGCAGGAGCTTGTGAGGAGTCGTATCTCAGAGGTGAGCAGACAGCAAGCAGGGGGAGATGTGGGGGTCAGGTCTCTGGTGCCTGAGTAGCTGATAGAGCAGGAGCAAGGCCAGGGCTCCTGTAGGGGCTGGTGAGGTCCCTGGTGCTGGTGTAGCTGATAGGAGACACGTGGCTCGGGCTTGTCCTTGGGATGTCACTCTTGGCTGAGTAGCTGATAAGGCAGGCCCAGGTGCACAGCTCGTGTAGGTGCCTGTGAGGTCACAGGTGCCTGCGCAGACGAGAGGCCAGGAGCTGTCACCTGGCTTGTGGATGTCTCTGCGATGTCACTGGTGCGTGAGGAGCCCAGGAGAAACATGTCTTGTGCTGGGTGTTTTGAGGTCCCAGGTGCCTGAGAAGCTGGTAGGCCAGGGCTAAGCCCCCATCTTGTGTAGGTGTTTGCAAGGTCACCTGTGACCGCTGAGCTGACAGGCCAGGAAGAGGCCCATGGGTTGTGTAGGAGCTGGTGAAGTCACTGCTGCCCGCGTACCTGGTAGGGCAGGAGCAGGAACATGGTCTGTGATTTCCCCACTGCCTGTGTAGCTTTTAGGAAGGAGCCGGTGTATGGTTTGTGTGGGTGCTTCTGATGTCATTAAAATGGACCTTTCCTTGACAGAACACATCAGAGGTTGACTCAGCATCAGAGCCATCTGACTTTAACTTCTCAAGTGGTTTGTTCACTCTCCTCACAGTAACTGAGGTTCATGGGAGTCAGCACCAAATACATCACATGGTCGTTAAAATGCAAAAAGCTCTGATGAGCCATGCCTTTCCCCATAAGATTCTTCAAGTCTTCAAGTCTTGTACAGCTGGTTGGAGAGGTTTCAGGACTTTAAAGAGGGAGATTTCAATGAATATCCAAAGGGAAAGGACTTTTTGAGATTTTTGGTTTGTTTTTGCGTTCTTTTTTGCCAGCTGACAGAATAAGTGTTGCCAACATTCTTCAGCTGATATTCATCCAGGGTGCCTCCTAAGGAGCTCTGGACATGTAGGAAAAGCTGTCTCCTTGATGGCAAACACCATATAGACAGTTCCTCCTCACCGCCCCAACCCCGCCATTTCTCTCCGTGGCCACCTGGCCATGATTTTAACATCACAATGTTAAAATCTAACCTTTTTCCACGGAAATCTGTAGTTGAACGTTACAGCTCCTGGGCACCACTTCCCACCTGCTTTTCTTAGAGAACTGGCTGCACACAGGCACGGAAGTGCTTTTCTTAATTATGTTCAAACGAAAGCACAAAGTGATGCAGCCTGATAAAAAATATAACACAGTGCTCCAGAGAATGCTAATTTCTTGTCCTGAGTCACCATCCTGACTCACGGATGGTGGCAAATGCTCTGTGGGGGTGGTTACAGCAGTGGAAGCAGGGCAACTGGCAGCGCAGAGGCAAACCCATCTGGGCTGCTGACCTATGGCAAGATATTGCTGCCCGGATAGAGAATCTGGTTGTGAAAGTACGCCATGTAGATGCCCACGTACCGAAGAATGGGGCCACGGAGGAACATCAGAACAACCAGCAGGTGGATCGGGCCGCTAGGATTGAAGTGGCTCAGCTGGATCTGGACTGGCAACATAAGGGTGAACTATTCATAGCTCGGTGGGCCCATGACTCCTCAGGCCATCAAGGAAGAGATGCGACATATAGATGGGCTCGTGACCGAGGGGTGGACTTGACCATGGACACTATTGCACAGGTCATCCATGAATGTGAGACATGCGCTGCGATCAAACAAGCCAAGCGTTTGAAGCCTCTTTGGTATGGAGGGCGATGGCTGAAATATAAATATGGGGAGGCCTGGCAGATTGATTATATCACACTGCCACAAACCCGTCAAGGCAAGCGCTATGTGCTCACAATGGTGGAAGCAACCATTGGATGGCTGGAAACATACCCTGTGCCCCATGCCACTGCCCGGAACACTATCCTGGGCCTTGAAAAGCAAGTCCTGTGGCGACATGGTACCCCAGAGAGAATTGAGTCGGACAACGGGACTCATTTCCGAAACAGCCTCATAGACACCTGGGCCAAAGAGCATGGTATCGAGTGGGTGTATCACATCCCCTATCACGCACCAGCCTCTGGGAAGATAGAACGATACAATGGACTGTTAAAAACTACACTGAGAGCAATGGGTGGTGGGACTTTAAAACACTGGGATACACATTTAGCAAAAGCTACCTGGCTAGTTAACCCCAGGGGATCTAACAATGGGGCTGGCCCTGCCCAATCAAAACTTCCACGTACTGTAGAAGGGGATAAAGTCCCCGTAGTGCACATGAAGAATATGCTAGGGAAGACAGTCGGGGACTGCCTCAGGCAAAGGCAAACCCATCCGTGGGATTGCTTTTGCCCAAGGACCTGGGTGCACTTGGTGGGTGATGCGGCAGGATGGGGAAGTCCGATGTGTACCTCATGGGGATCTGATTTTGGGCGAGAATAGCCAATGAATCAGATTGTGTGCTGTTAATTGCTAAGTAACACTGTCACTGTATGTCCTCATTGCTATGATTGCTATCAGTTGTACTACAAGTAAGGCACAGGGATGATGGGATAAGAACTGACCTCAGCAGCTGGCGCCCAGCAGTTTCCTCAAGATCTACATCTTCAGCCCACGGACTGCGTGCATGAGCCACACCAGGTGCACCAGTCACAAGCTCCGAAAAATACAGCATGCAACAGACCAGCACCACCCAGCATCTCACCTGCCCTGAGAGACTGTTCTAACAGATGGAGCCCAAAGCCGTGGATTAAAAGAACTCAACGGACACTTTGGAGGGATGGCCCATAAACTAAGGGCATTATATGTGTGTATATATATATATATATATATAACAGGGGAAAGTGGTGGCAATTCATTGGAACCTGCTGGGCATGGCATAGATGGTATGGAATAAGGGGTGGATAATGTCCTGGTTCCGGTGGGGATAGGGTTAATTTTCCCTGGTATTCCATGCCATGTGAGCCACGCCCACCCTGAGCTGCCGGGGGAGGGGGCAGGAAGTTGCTGCTTAAAAGTGGGCTGGGGCGTCCGGGGTCCGGCTGGCGAGCGGCGGTTCCGTAATCGCGTTTGTATATTCCCCTATCCGTGTTGTTGTTGTTGTTTGCCTGTTCCCTTTGCTGTCCTGTTAAACTGCCTTTGTCTCAACCCAAGAGTCTTGCCTTTTCTTAGGATTCTTCCTGTATTAGGAAGGCGCGAGTGAGCGGCACGTGGTTCTTTGTTGCCGTCTGAGGCTAAACCACGACAGGTTAATACACTTCCTGAAAATGCCCTTTTTGGCATCATGGGAAAACATCTTCATTTTATGAAACGTATTCAATCATCTCGGCTGGTGAAAATGTGCTCTTATTTTTTTAAATGTGGAAAACAATTCCTCAGCTTCTCAGGCAGACCTCAGTTGCTCGACGCCCCAGTTACCTGATGCATTTCCCTGGGACTGGCAGCCAGCACATGAGAGCTGAGGGACACCAGAGCCCCCAGCAGCTGCACAGGGAGGCTGGGCAGAGGGTCTCAGGGCATCTGCACTGGCAAGAGGCACCTGGGGCCCTACAGCTGAGGACATTTGTGTCCCGTTAAATGCATCCCATCTGAAAATCTGAAAATCACTTTCCCTTCCAAATGGAGACAGCACACCAAATCGCCCCTCTAAGTCTGCAACGTTAAAACATAACTAAACCAAAGAAGGAGGATGAGAACAGAGGACTGTAATTCCAAAAGGCTAAGTTCTTTTCTCTCCTTTAGAACTTCTTCTTAGTTTCTTTTTTGTTTCGTTTTGTTGACATTTTCTAAACATTTCCCTTATAATCAGACCCAGCCCGTTACAAAAGACACCCATCTGTCCCACATGGAGCTCATTGCATCCCAAAACACTCCCTGCCCAGGACTGGCCAGGTCACTCCTGACTGCTTGCAAGGAGCAAGTCGCACGCTCAAGAGCTCTCGCCTGATGGAGGGAAGCAGGGGCCCAGCTTCAGCGAAATGCTCCGAATAGCCAAATCTCATCACACCTGTGTTACAGGCACTTCTCAAAGGAGTTTTTAGACCATCCAGCCACAGTTCCTTTCCATTGTCTGCAGGAAGTTCTGTCTGTGTGTGAGAGAGACAGGTACAATTGTTCAGCAAAAAACATTTCCTACTATTGACTTGGATTCTGAGGAACTGCTCTATTTTTATTCACATAGTTTATCTCTCTTCTCCTGTGTCTCTGTCCCTTCTTCTCCGTCTGCCTTTCCTGCCTTTCCAGCGCTCTCATCGGAATGATTCATTGGCTGGCTGAGTTGCTTAGGGAAGGAGAGATCTGTGGGTGTCATCTGGGTGTCCCAGATCTCCACACCTCCTTTGCCTTCTCCCTGGTGCAGATGAGAAGAACAGCCCAGTCTGAGCTGGCCCTACAGCAGTGCCCACTACATGGTGCTGCAGAGCTCTGGGCATTCATATCACGCTCCCAGCCCCTCCGAGGAGCACAGAAACTTCCTGGGTGCAGAGAAGGGGTATCAGCCTCCCCACTGGCCCCAGGGTTGGAGGCTGGACATTGCCTGAGGATATGTAGGACAGTGATGCTCCTTGCCCCTCTTCTCCGGTCCGGGATATCCTAATCCCCATCTGCTCTCCAGGACAGCAGAAGAATCCTGCTCCTGGGGCTCCTCAGGCAGCTCCTGCTCCCCAGTGACAGAACAGCCTGCCCTGAGCTGGTGCAGCCAGAAAGATGGTTTTCTTTCTCATTCATTCCTGCTCCACACACGCAGCCTGTCCTGCTCTTCTCTTGGGATGTCCCTGTTCCCCAGAGAGCCTTTTCCCAGGGGAATGCATCTGTGCTGGCCTGCCGGCTGTTCCTGGCCCCCTTTCCTGAGCTCCCTGCAGGGCCCTGAGCTGGTGCTGCTGCTCTGCAGAGCAAGGTGGCTGTGGTGCCCTGAGACCATGTGGTGACTATGGATTGGCTGTGCTGGTCAAGCTGGATGCAGACCTAAACTAAACAGAGGAACTCTCTCCGCAGGTTGTGGCAGGTGCTCAGAGCATGTTGAAACAGGGCATTTTAAAAGGTCACAGTGTGTTCGGATGTGTCCCTAGATCCAGGTCATGGCTCTTCATTGAAGGTGGTATGAATCACATTCCAGGCTCCCTTCCCTGTGCCTGCTGTGCCTCCCCTGCCTCTCTTGGGATTGCAGAGCCAACATTAGCCTGTGTATTCTTTACCAAGTGGCTTCACTTGGCTTTTTGAAGTTGCATTTGCTGCCCACCCCCAGGCACAGGGTGTCTGTAAATATCCCCTCTTCTCTCCTGGTGGGAGACAGGACGATGGGCAACTGCCAGCAGCCTTCTCACATGTGGGACAGTCACAAGCAGAAGCATCCTGACCATTCACCATCTCCAGGGGCACTGCACACCCACAACTGAGAGCTGACACATCCCCCTGTGAGCTTGTCCCCATGAGCCCATGGAGAACCCAAGCACAGCATCAGGCCCTTTTGGAGTGCAATTCCTCGTGGGTATTCCTGACTCCAGCTAAAGAAAGAAGATCTCAGTCTTCGGACCATGCACTGAGGACATCTCCTTTTCTTAGAGGCTACATAGTGATCGACACATTCAATGGAGGCCTTTGGGTCAGTCGGACTGGGGTGGTGCCGCTGGAGAAGCGGGATAAATTCAATTATTCATGTACAGATACAACAATCACTGGAAAATGCCCAAAGCAAAGAAGCTGCCCAAGAAGAATTGGCGATTACTTGTAAAGAGCGATGGGTGGCTTAGTCCTGCTGAAATATGACCAAGTGAATCAGTTTCCTCAGGGCATCCTTGAGCTCCTTGTTCCTCATGCTGTAGATGAGGGGGTTCACTGTTGGAGGCACCACTGAGTACAGAACTGCCACCACCAGGTCCAGTGAAGGGGAGGAGAGGGAGGGGGGCATCAGGTAGGCAAACATGGCAGTGCTGGCAAAGAGAGAAACCACGGCCAGGTGAGGGAGGCACGTGGAAAAGGCTTTGTGCCGTCCGTGCTGTGAGGGCATCCTCAGCACAGCCCTGAAGATCTGCACATAGGACAGCACAATGGAAACAAAGCAGCCAAAGACTAAACAAAAACTAAATACAAGGACCCCAACCTCCCTGAGGTAGGAGTCTGAGCAGGAGAGCCTGAGGATCTGGGGGGCTTCACAGAAGAACTGGTCCAGAGCATTGCCACGGCAGAGCGGTAGCGAAAAGGTATTGGCAGTGTGCAGGACAGAATTGAGAAAACTACTGCCCCAGGCAGCTGCTGCCATTTTGAAACAAGCTCTGCTGCTCATGAAGGTGCTGTGGTGCAGGGCTTTGCAGATGGCAACGTAGCGGTCATAGGCCATGACAGTGAGAAGGAAATATTCTGCTCCAAGCAAGAAGAAGAGAAAGAAGACTTGGGCAGAACATCCCGAGTAGGAGATGGCCCTGGTGTCCCAGAGGGAGTTGGCCATGGCTTTGGGCAGAGTGGTGGAGATGGCACCCAGGTCGAGGATGGCGAGGTTGAGGAGGAAGAAGTACATGGGGGTGTGGAGGCGGTGGTCACAGGCTACGGCAGTGATGATGAGGCCATTGCCCAGGAGGGCAGCCAGGTAGATGCCCAGGAAGAGGCAGAAGTGCAAGAGCTGCAGCTCCCGCGTGTCTGCGAATGCCAGGAGGAGGAAATCAGCCTCAGAGCTGCTGTTAGACATCTGGCGCCTCTTGGCACAGGGTCGTGTCCAATGAGGAAGAGAGTGACAAGTTAGAGTAGACTTCTCCAAGGAAAACCTACTTCGTTTGTTGTAGAAATCCCCGACAATGCCTCTGTCTTTTCAGTAATGCCTTGCTGTGGCTCCCTTTTCCTTGAGCTGTGGTTGGTACTGGCTGAGGTTGGCAGGAGAGCAGGGGCTCTGCTGAGGTCCCTGGAAAAGCCATGTCTGCCCTGCAGCAACTGTTAAATAGGAACACGGGGTGATTTTAGATTAAATGTGATTTTCAGATTAAATCTGCTTGTGATAGAAAAGAGCATTGTCACTCCCAATTCACCTGACTCCAGAGCAGAGCTCTGGAGATTTTGTTTTGTTATTTTTGTTTGACTTGCCCCAGCACTCGAGCAAAGTGTTTTTAAGGCAGAAATTTTTTGCATTTCTGCTGTACTGAAAGTGAAATATTGTGGGTGCCGAGTGACAAAGGGGCTGTACCTTAGTGCAGAGTGAGGAAATGTGTCTTCTCCATGGGGCTCCTAGATAACAAAGAGATGCCATGGGAGAGCTGAGCCCTGGTGGAGGGCAGCGCAGTCCAGCAGGACCCCCAGGAAAAGAAAGGAATGTCCTAAAGATGGGGTGTTCTGCTCATTGCCAGCCCCGCACAGTGCAGTGCCCAGAGCCCACAGCCTTGGCGGGGATAAAGGCAGCACGGACTGATGGGGAAACACGTACAAATGCCTTGATGTTTCTGCAGAGGGAAGCGGGACAGGGACAGGCCGATGGTCACTCAGCAGTTTCTCCTCCCCAGGGGTCGGGTGTCTAATCATAGAATCACAGAATGATAGGGTTGGAAGGGCCCTCTGGAGATCATCTAGTCCAACCACCTGCCAGAGCAGGGTCACCTACAGCAGGTTGCACAGGAATGCGTCCAGGCGGGGTTGGAATGTCTCCAGAGTTGGAGACTCCACCACCTCCCTGGGCAGTCTGTGCCAGGGCTCTGCCACCCTCAAAGTAAAGAAGTTCCTCCTCATGTTTAGGTGGAACTTCCTATGCTCGTTTGTGCCCATTACCTCTTGTCCTGTCCCCGGGCACCACTGGGAAGAGCCTGGCCCCATCCTCCTGACACCCACCCTTTGAGTATTTATAAGTGCTGATAAGGTCCCCCCTCAGCCGTCTTTTTTCCAGACTGAAGAGACCCACATCCCTCAGTCTTTCTGCATAAGAGAGGTGTTCCAGCCCCCTCAGCATCTTGGTAGCTCTCTGCTGCACCCTCTCCAGCAGTTCCCTGTCCTTCTTGAACGGGGGAGCCCAGAACTGGACACAGTGCTCCAGGTGCGGCCTCACCAAGGCAGAGTAGAGGGGGAGGATGACCTCCCTCCACCTGCTGGCCACACTCTTCTTGATGCACCCCAGGATGCCATTGGCCTTTTTGGCCACAAGGTCCCATTGCTGGCTCATGGTCATCCGGTTGTCCCCCAGGACTCCCAGGTCTCTTTCCACAGAGCTGCTCTCCAGCAGGTCAGCCCCCAACCTGTCCTGGTGCACGGGGTTAGTCCTCCCCAGGTGCAGCACCCTACACTTGCCCTGGTTGAATTTCATAAAGTTTCTCTCTGCCCAACTCTCCAGCCTGTCCAGGTCTCTCTGGATGGTGGCACAGCCTTCTGGTGTGTCAGCCACCCCCCCAGCTTTGTGTCATCAGCAAACTTGCTGAGGGTGCACTCTATCCCTTCATCCAGGTCGCTGATGAAGATATTGAAGAGGACTGGACCCAGCAATGACCCCTGGGGAACACCACTCCTCACTGACCTCCAACTAGACTCTGTGCCCCTAATCACCACCCTCTGAGCTCTGTCTTTCAACCAGTTTTCAATCCACCCCACTGTCTACTCATCTAACCCACACTTCCTAAGCTTCCCTATGAGGATGCTGTGGGAGACGGTGTCGAAAGCCTCGCTGAAGTCAAGGTAGACACCATCCACTGCCCTCCCCTCATCTATCCATCCAGTCACGTCATCACAGAAGGCTATTGGGTTAGTCACACAGGATTTCCCCTTGGTGAATCCGTGTTGACTACTGCCCATAGCATTCTTTTCCTCCACATGCCTTGAGATGACGCCCACAACGAGCTGTTCCATCATCTTTCCAGGGATGGAGGTGAGGCTGACTGGCCTGTAGTTCCCCGGCTCCTCCTTCTTGCCTTTTTTGAAGACTGGAGGATCGTTGGCTTTCCTCCACTCCTCAGGCACCTCTCCTGTTCTCCAGGACCTTTCAAAGATGATGGAGAGCGGCCCAGCAATGACATCCACCAGCTCCCCCAGCACTATCGGGGGCATCCCATCGGGGCCCATGGACTTGTGAATATCTGATTGATCTAATTGATCCCTCACTCGATCCTCTTCAACCCAAGGGAAGTCTTCTTCTTTCCCTGTTACTTCCCGCAACGCCTGGGACTCCTGAGGGCTGGGCCGAGCAGTAAAGACCGAAGCAAAGAAGGCATTCAGTAACTCCGCCTTCTCCGCATCCTCTGTCCCCATGGCTCCTGTCTCATTCAACAGTGGGCCCACACCTTCTCTGCTCTTCCTTTTGCTTCCAATATACTCGTAGAAGCCCTTCCTGTTGAGCTTGACATCCCTGGCCAGGTTTAATTCCAAGGCGGCCTTGGCTTTCCTTGTTTCATCCCTGCACGCTCTGGCAGCATTCCTGTAATCCTCCCAAGGGGTCAGTCCCTTCTTCCACGTATTGTAGACTTCCTTCTTCCACTTGAGCTTTTTCAGAAGCTCCCTGCTCAACCATGCAGGTCTCCTGTGTCCCTTGGCCGATTTCTTTCTCTTCGGGAAGCACTGATCCTGAGCTTGGAGGAAGTGGTCTTTGAATACCAACCAGCTCTCTTGAGCCCCTTTGCCTTCCAGAGCCCTAGCCCATGGGATCTCTCCAAGCAGTTTCTTGAAGAGGTCAAAGTTAGCCCTCCTGAAATCCAAGGTTGTAATTTTACTTCTTGTTGTTTTGTGCGTAGTACCCATGATCCTGAACTCCATCATTTCATGATCACTACAACCTAGGGTGCCCCCAACCTTAATGTCCCCCACCAGTCCCTCTGTGTTTGTCAGTACCAGGTCCAGGAGTGCTCCTCTCCTTGTTGGCTCCTGCACCACCTGTGTCAAGAAGTTGTCATCAATGCACTGGAGGAGCCTCCTGGACTGTGCGTGCCTGGCTGCGTGGTCTGCCCAGCAGATATCGGGGTGATCGAAGTCCCCCATGAGAACCAAGGCCTGCGATTGCGAGGCTACCTTCAGCTGTCTCTAGAAAGCCTCATCAGCTTCCCCATCCTGATCAGGTGGCCTGTGATAAACACCCACAACAGTGTCCCTCATGTTGGCCTGCCCCTTAATCCTCACCCATAAGCTCTCGACCCTCTCGTCATCCGCCCCTAGTGAGAGCCCGATGCATTCCAAATGCTCTCTCCCATGGAGTGCAACTCCACCACCACGTCTCGCTGGCCTGTCTTTCCGGGAAAGGACGTAGCCACCCATGACAGCATTCCAGTCACGCGAGCTGTCCCACCACGTCTCAGTAACTGCAATGAGATCGTGGCCCTGCAGCCGTGCACAGATCTCGAGCTCTTCCTGATTATTCCCCATGGCGCGTCCACTGGTGTATCAGCATTTCCGAGAGGGAGTCGTGTGTGTAGTTGTGACCCTTGAGATGTGCTGTGCCTTCTGGCTACCAGAAATACTGGCCCACTGGCCCACGAGCGCTGAGCAACTGCGCCCTGGCAGCTCCCCAGCCAGCCCAGGACCGTCCCCACCCCCCTTCAAATCCAGTTCAAAGCCTCTCAGTGAGCCCTGAGAACTCAGGGAGTTACCAGGGATTCAGGGAGTCATACTGGGAGCATTGGGACAGCACTGGGAGCACTGGGGGGAGTCAGGGGGTCATACTGGGAGCACTGGGACCGCACTGGGAGCACTGGGGGGTGTCATTGTGTCATACTGGGAGCACTGGGACAGCACTGGGAGCACTGGGGGCAGTCAGGAACTTTTACTGGGAGCACTGGGACCGCACTTGGAGCTCTGGGGGGAGTCAGGGAATCATACTGGGAGCACTGGGACTGCACTGGGAGCACTGCGGGGAGTCAGGGGGTCATACTGGGAGCACTGGGACCGCACTGGGAGCACTGGGGGGAGTCAGGGGGACATACTGGGAGCACTGGGAGAGAACTGGGAGCACTGCGGGGAGTCAGGGGGTCATACTGGGAGCACTGGGACTGCACTGGGACTACTGGGGCGAGTCAGGGAGTCATACTGGGAGCACTGGGACCGCACTGGGAGCCCTGGGGGGAGTCAGGGAGTCATACTGGGAGCACTGGGACAGCACTGGGAGCACTGGGGGGAAAAAGGGAGTCATACTGTGAGCACTGGGACAGCACTGGGAGCACTGGGGAGAGTCAGGGGGTCATACTGGGAGCACTGGGACCGCACTGGGAGCACTGGGGGGTGTCATTGTGTCATACTGGGAGCACTGGGACTGCACTGGGAGCACGGGGGGGAGTCAGGGGGTCATACTGGGAGCATTGGGACCGCACTGGGAGCACTGGGGGATGTTATTATGTCATACAGGGAGCACTGAGACCGCACTGGGAGCACTGGGGGGAGTCAGGGTCTTATACTGGGAGCACTGGGACCGCACTGGGAGCACTGGGGGCAGTCAGGGGGTCATACTGGGAGCACTGGGACAGCACTGGGAGCACTGGGGCGACTCAGGGAATCTTACTGATAGCACTGGGACCTCACTGGGAGCACTGGGGGGAATCAGGAAGTCATACTGGGAGCAGTGGGACCGCACTGGGAGCACTGGGGGGAGTCAGGGGGTCATACTGGGAGCACTGGGACCGCACTGGTAGCACTGGCGGGAACCTGAGAGTCATACTGGGGGCACTGGGACCGCACTGGTGTGATAAATGATTTAATCTCAAACAGGATTCCAATTAGAATTTATAATTTATTAAAGGAACAAAGGCAAGCAAACAGCGCTGGGTGTGCCAGGGGTCTCTGCCCAACCAAGACACACACCTTACAGACCCCATTTTTGGTTTATATCTCCTATACTAATACATATTCATAACTGCCTCTAAAATGGTTGGCCCTTGCCAAAAATGGGTGTATCCCCCCCCTTACAGGTCACTATGCAGATAACAACAGGACCGGTTTAAGTTGGTATTCTAGAATGTTCGCCAGGTGGCTCCTGCAAAACACAGACGACAGACACACCGTCTCGTCTGCGATAGACACACCGTCTCGTCTGCGGCCATACAGACAAAACAGTCAAAGGTCACACTTCACCCTGTGGCCCTAACACTGTTCCACACTGACACGAGTCAGTTCAGCACATTTCACAGTGGACAAGATCAAATCATTTATTGTTCTATTCAAAAAAAAAAAAGGTTCTGAATGTGAATGGAAAACCGTTTTCTGTATTCACTTACCTTTCTGTTCTGATGTATTTACTGATGCCTGTCTTTATTCCCAGTCATGGAATTCATAGAGTCGGTTCTGTGTGAGTAGCACGCAGTCAGTTTGGTTTGAACTAAGCCGTGGGCAGAGCACTAGCGTAAGGTTTGGACCCAGAAATGTGCACTCTTGTGGGCCTTGTGTCAAATCATCTATTTGTGCACAGAAATAAAACACACAAAATTATTTTCTAAAAAATTTCAGGCTGCTCTTAGTTTCACCTTTGCCTCTTCTCCACTAAGCAACGTTATTTTTCTTGCTACAGTGTGTACAAGGAGTTACATTCTGGGTAAGAGCTAGAGTCAGGGGGATTTGTGTTTTCATTGCTGTTTTGCACTCAGAGGGCTGTTGAGAGTCATGGTCACTGTCTTGTCCATCTTCTCAGCCTCTCCTCTTCTGGGGAGGAGCAAGTAAGCGAGCCAGCATCAGGATGTCTTTTTAAGGGAAGAAGCTTAGTTGAAGACAAGAGGATGTATTTACACTGAGACTGACACAGGCCCTTTTCTGTGCCTTCATTAACTTAAACAAAGTCTGAGCTGAGTGGAACAGGGCATGTGCCTCTCATGTTTCTGCACAGGGGCTATAGGGTAGAAACGCGTGGAGTTCACAGCATCGGGAGGGACAGTGCCTGACAAGAGAGTGGGATTTTCCTGAAAAGGGAGGAATGAGCTGAGAAAATAAATAAAAGTGGAGGGAAGGATGGGGCTACTCCCACAAGAAACCTTTCCCTTTTGTCAGATCTACGGGTGCAAGTCAACAAAACCCAAATCCTTGGGCAAGTTGGAAGGCACCTTGTGACCTTTCACTTCCACAAGTTTTATGCACAGTTTTGACTTACTTAGGGGGTGGATGATGAGAGGGAGTAGACAGCTGAGATCAGATTTAATTTACTTATTAATTACTTGCTAAACTTTGTGTCAATTAAGAAATAGCGCTGTTGTGAAGACAGAGGGGTCTTGTGGCCAGAGAGGAGACTGCTAAACTAGGTTGATAGTCTCTCCTAATCAGCCTTCCTTGTCCTTTTCTCCTTTTCACTGGTTTCTTTGACTCTTCCTGGTGCTACTTCTCTCTTCTTAAAGCAAGGATCATTTGAATTCATATTCTTGCAATGCCAGTACCTCTTTCTGTGATGTTCTTCAATGGAAGGGTTTGAGGCAAGTGACAAATACCACCATGAAAAGTATATATGCAGTGGTGTTATGCACATGCCTGGAATATTGTTGCCATTTCTGTCAAGATAGGTACTAGATATGGGGAGTGTCTGTTGCCAAGATCATATGCATAGTTAGCATCTGATATTTTGCCTGTAATCAATCATCCGTCCTACAAGGGTATTGCATGGACCTTTCCAGTGCGTCTCTAATTGTGGTGTTTAAAGCCTGGGTAGCTCTCTGTTGGAATGGGAGCCATCACTGGCAGAGCAATCACTACCTTTGTTTGATAGTATTTGTGCTTGACATTAGGATGAAGGGTGTTTGGCATTTCTCGCCAGCTGGATGTCTTAGAAGTGTGGACAGCTGTAATGTGGTGGTGCAAGCATAAGAAACTGGTAAGTCGTTTTGTTTGTTATAGCAACTGCATGAGCTGATGGGTGAGCACAAGCCTCATATAGGTAAGATGGACAAACCTGGGCCTCAGCTGCTGGAGCTGAGCCCAGGAGAAGGTTTTTCTGTCCAAGAGGAATATGTGGCAGCACTACGTATCAAAGGCACCACATAACCTATGGAGCCAGAATGAGAGGTTGTAATGACTTGCATTTTCTTCCTTTTAAGTCCTAAAACACCTCGTCTCATTCATTGAAGTACGAGTACAAGGAAGCCCACTGAATGTACCAACAATTTTAAAATTTAATATATATATCTCCTAAAATTAGACCTGAATAGTGCCAATTTAATTCCCGTCTTTACCACTTTTGTAAGGTTTTGTTGCTGCAGTCAGTTTTCCAGAAGTCCGGAAGGTGGGAAGGCTACTTATCTTCCATAACACATTTTGCTGGCTTGTATGATATTCGCACTTCTAACAAAAACACTGAGTCCATAACGTTGGTCACAGTGTCTGATTTGAAGTGGGTTGTGTGGTGGGAAGAAGTCATTACATTCGCATTGCCTGTATTCCTTTGAATAGAAAGGATGGAGCTATTTGTTCCCATCAGGCAATCTTGTTTTGCTGTGCTCTTTCTGGCACCTTTCCCAAGTGTAGTCAAGAGTGCTTTTTGTAGATCCCGGAGGGATCGTTAAATGCACCCAAGGTTTACTAATTTCTGTAAATGGAAAGGAGCACGGTGGTGAGGTGTTTTTAGGAGTCTCTAGGGATCCAAAAGCATGTAGTAAAGGCTATCTTTGGACCTATACCAAAGGGTGAACCATGTTACAGAGCTGTAATTGAGTTTCTGGACACCACCCTGGGCTCAGTCAACTGTGGGTCAACATAACACATGCTCTTGGGTGCTTTTAGTTGCAGAAAGTAACGTTCCTTTACTGCAGTAACAAGCATCACCTGGGCACTAAGAGACGTCTTTTTGAATGACCAGACATATCGAATCTTAACCAGTGGTTATATGCCAGTGTATTGGTCCTGATATGAAAAAGTATGTATTTACTACTCAGGTAAACAGCTTGCTAAAATGATGAAATGGCTCATGAAAGAGCCAACGAGTCGTGGCTCTCCAAAATAAGGTACAACCTGCTGTATGAATGACACAGGAGTAAAGGCAAGTAGATTCTGCTCTATGTATAGTATCTTCAGATGGAACGTCTCAGGACTGAAACCGGATTTCACAGTAAAATTCTTCAATCTGAGAGGAAGTACCATTTTGCGTACATCTTAGCGTAATTTATCCAATCACAATACTTTGGAAGATGATTCACTTTTAAAATCGGTAGGTAAACTTTCCAGCAGTTTTTTAAGATTCTTTTCTCTATATGTGCTGTATTTTATTTCATTTTTTTGCCTATTCTTTGCAAGTTTTGGCTGAGTGGCAGGCCTCATGTCTTTTGTCAGTGAATGGCTGAAAGATGGAAACAGTAGAAGGGTTTTCATGGTCAGATTTTGCAAAGCTCTCTTTTTGCCCAGTGGAATTACTGTCTGTCTTGGTTCATTGGATCTTTAAAAACAGAGTTTCACATGACACTGAGGGCAGTTGCTTGTGTGTTCGGTGCAGATCGAGCAGCAGAACACAATATAATAATAATACACTATTTCTCTGCTCATGCTTCAGTTTCGTACTGTGATTTTCAGGCAATGTTTGACTGGGTGGACATTGCTGGCAGCGGGTTGGCATCTATGTCCCCAGTTGGAACAGATCTGGAGACAGTGAAGCAGCAAACTGAGGAACTTAAGGTATGAACGAGCAATTTATTTCATTTCTACTTTCATCGGTCTGCATTTTCCTGTGCTGTTTAGTATTTTTCTGTATTTTTCAAGAGTCAAAAGCAATTTTCAACTTCTAGTAGAAAAGAATCTGTATGAAAATTTCAGATAACATTTCATTGCACACTTTTCATTTTAAAATGTGTTTAATTTTAAAATCTATTCCAAATTTTTGTGAAACTACATTTTATTTTGTGAGTGTGTTCCAATAGCCGAGAAATACTTGTAGTGGCATTCCTTGTCTTTCACAGGCTGTAAGGCTATTATGTGCAGGGTTCTTTTGCTGTGACTTTCACGTGTTCTGGTTTCTACCGTGAACAGCTTCCTTGAGGCTCTGAAAGAATGCCTCCACAGCTTCACTTCTGCAATTACAGGCTTTACCTAAATGTTCACACAGATCACAACATTCCCAGTACATTAGTAAGCTGGAAATCAAAATTTCAGGCTAACTTAGACCTTCAGAAACCTGTCTTTGTGGATCTGTGACTTGAGTATGCTCCTGACGTCGGTAGGCTGTTATGCGATATATAAAAACCAGGGATGTGTAACGATCAGGTAATGTCCTTGGTTTCATGGCTCGCTTGTACTTTTTTTGGCTGTGGGCAGGTTGTTTAGTCTATCTATTTTATGATGTAACTTCAAATGACCCATAATCTTACGTACTTCAGAAGAACACACCTAGGCGAGTTGCTCAGAGTGCTGTCCCAGTTGCATGTACCAGAGAGGGTGTTCTACTGAAGAAAATTTGCTTTCAGGTCTTCTGAAAAACAATTCTATCTGAAGTTTCAAGGATGGTGTTATCACAACCCCCAGAGCTAGAAGTGACTCCAGATGCGTTCTGCCTTTTGTACAGACCAGAGAGATCGTTGGAGAATACTTTCCTATTAGCCATCTTTGCCATTCTGTGGTCACAGTTAGCAATACCTGCTAGACCATTAAGACACTGCTGCAGATTCTCAGTTTCCTGTGACCGTCAGGGTGATCGGTGTCTTACAAGCATTTTTACCCTGGATGACAACCCCCCAAACGTACGAAAGCTGAGAGGGATGCATTGGTATTGTAAATACTGCTGTACTGTGCTGTATTCCAGAAGGTCACTACTTGTAATAAGTTTACGTGTATTCTTTTTCTATTTACCGTAGCAATTTCAGACAGAAGCTTGTCAGCAGCAGATGGAAATGGAAGGACTGAGCCGTCAGGCAGAGCTGTTGCTGCTGAAGGTAACAGAGGAGAGTGACAAGCACGCAGTTCAAGACCTTCTCTCAGAGCTCAAGCTAATGTGGGACAGCCTAGAAGAAAAAGTCATCAATAGACAGGTAAATAAACTTGAAGGTGGGGGCTTTCTTCATGACTTAGATTTTTGAGAAAAGCTTCTTAGTGTGTATCATGTTTGCATCAATTTACACATTTATTCCTTTTGGTTTGGAAATTACAGAGCTATAATCCAAAGGGAAATGGTGAGGGACATGCTTCAGCACCTGGAGGTGCACAAATCTATGGGGCCGGATGGGATCCACCCAAGAGTACTGAAGGAGCTGTCGGAAGTGCTCGCCAGGCCACTTTGCATCATTTACGAGCAGTCCTGGATAACTGGGGAGGTCCCAGCTGACTGGAGGTTGGCAAATGTGACACCCATCCACAAGAAGGGCCGGAAGGAGGATCCAGGGAACTACAGGCCAGTCAGTCTGACCTCGGTGCCTGGGAAGGTCATGGAACAGATCATCCTCGGTGCCATTGCACGGCACATGCAGGAGAAGAGGGTGATCAGGCCCAGTCAGCATGGGTTTGTGAAGGGCAGGTCATGCCTGTCAAACCTGATCTCCTTCTATGATAAGGTGACCCACTTAGTGGATGAGGGAAAGGCTGTGGATGTTGTCTACCTGGATTTTTGCAAAGCTTTTGACACTGTTTCCCACAGCATTCTCCTGGAGAAACTGGCTGCTCATGGCCTGGACAGGTGTACTCTTCGCTGGGTAAAAAACTGGCTGGATGGCCGTGCCCAGAGAGTGGTGGTAAATGGAGTTAAATGCAGTTGGTGTCTGGTCACAAGTGGTGTCCCCCAGGGCTCGGTGCTGGGGCCGGTTCTCTTTAATATCTTTATCAATGATCTGGATGAGGGGATCGAATGCACCCTCAGTAAGTTCGCAGATGACACTAAACTGGGCGGGCGTGTTGATCTGCTTGAGGGTAGGTTGGCTCTGCAGAGGGATCTGGACAGGCTGGACCGATGGGCTGAGGCCAATGGTATGAGGTTCACCAAGGCCAAGTGCCAGGTCCTGCACGTGGGTCACACCAACCCCATGCAGCGCTACAGGATTGGGGTGGAGTGGCTCGAAAGTTGCCCGACAGAAAAGGACCTGGGGGTGTTGGTGGACAGCTGGCTGAATATGGGCCAGCAGTGTGCCCAGGTGGCCAAGAAGGCCAACAGCATCCTGGCCTGTATCAGGAATAGTGTGGTGAGCCGGACTAGGGAAGTGATCATCCCCATGTACTCGTCACTGGTGAGGCCCCACCTCGAGTACTGCGTTCAGTTTTGGGCCCCTCACTACAAGAAGGACAGTGAGGTGTTGGAGCGTGTCCAGAGAAGGGCTACAAAGCTGGTGAGGGGTCTGGAGGACAAACCTTATGAGGAACGACTGAGGGAGCTGGGGTTGTTTAGCCTGGAGAAGAGGAGGCTGAGGGGAGACCTTATCACCCTCTACAACTCCCTGAAAGGAGGTTGTAGAGAGATGGGGGCTGACCTCTTCTCCCTGGTGACAAGTGATAGGACGAGAGGAAACGGGTTCAAGTTACGTCAGGGGAGGTTTAGATTGGATATTAGGAAACATTTTTTCACTGAAAGGGTTATTAAACATTGGAACAGGCTGCCCAGGGAGGTGGTGGATTCACCATCTCTGGAGGTGTTTAAAAAAAGGGTAGATGTGGTGCTTAGGGACATGGTTTAGAAGTGGTTTTTGTCAGGGTAGGTTAATGGTTGGACTTGATGATCTTAAAGGTCCCTTCCAACCTCAGCAATTCTATGATTCTATGATTCTATATATAATATAATTTGAATTTTACAAATTATTGAGTTGCTTTTGTGGTTTTTAAACCCTTAGCAGTATTTTTTGTCACTTCCTCTGTCAGCAGTGCCATCTTGAATCATTATTATTTCATTTTGATTAGTTGATGATATCTGAAGTAGCGGTTGAAAACATGTTCATATGTGCAAAAGTAATATTAGCTGCTGAACTGAGCAGTTTAAAAAAAAAAAAAAAAGACACAACTTAATCCTTAACTGTTTCAGTGCTCTTTCCTTAAATTATCAAAGTGAAAGAGAGATTTAAAGATGCAGTGCTTTGAAGTGTATTTTTTTTCCTAAACTGAATCATTTCACAAGAAAGAAAAGGTTTTAAAGATCATGCAGCAAATTGCATTTCTATTGAAATTCTGTTGTAAGTGATAAAAAACTACTGTCGTATCTCCGACGAGAGAACCTTCCAGCTGAACTCTGCTCTGGCTACATGGGGTCTCTGAAGGTTAGGGATTTAAGCCTGGCGTGTGAGGCTTTACAGGGGAATGGCAACCTCAGCTCTGAGTACGAAGCTGTTGCTTGTCTTGGATGACTGTTTCTCCCTGGGTTTATGATATCAGATGCACGGACGCTGCTCTGGATTGTGGTGACTAATGCTAACATAAGCCAATTCAGTAGCATTGTGAAACCATTTCCTTGTTAATTTTATTTTTACTCTAGCGCAAGCTGGAAGGTGCCTTGTTCGCCTTGGGGCAGTTCCAGCGCGCCCTGGATGAGTTGCTGACGTGGCTGACGCATACAGAAGACTTGCTGAATGAACAGAAACCTCTGGGTGGAGACCCCAGGGCTATTGAAATTGAACTTGCCAAACATCATGTGTGTAATTATGATGAGCGTTAACCGAAATGTTCCTTTGATGTTTATCTGAGTGATTAATCTTGTAGTAAGCAGTCCCTGAAGCAGTAACCTCCTTGATTAGTTCTGTTTAAGCCAGGTCTCACAAAATGTATGCGGCCATCACGCATCTTTCGTTCTTGTTTCTTCCTTCTCAGAAAATAGCCATTTGCTGTTTTGAATTCTGCAGAATTTTATCCCAATTGGATCCAACTAACAAGAAGAATGGAATGCTTCTCTGAAAATCTCAGCCATCTTTAGGAAGGTGTCCATGCCCCCATCTTCTTCTCTTGTTACATACAATTTAGGGTTTTTTTTAAATATTTTTTTTAGTATTTTTACTGATTATTGTGCCTGTGGAGCCCATGGAAGAATGCTTCTGTTGTGCCTTTTATTTTGAAGAGTGCCTCCCAGGAGCAAGAGATCTTCTCTGCCTCCTTGTGTGACTTGGTGTGCTGTCCATGATGATGTGTTGTTTCTAGGCCTGAAGATTTCAAACTAACCTCCTAAATCCCCTCCTTTCCTTTCAATCTGCCATTTAATTTTTGGCCTGCAGATGATGTGAGAAGTATTCAGAGCCCATTTTGGATCTAGAGAGAATTGATTGAAATTGACGGGACACGGATAATTAAGGCATTTTCCTTGTTTGTGGTAATGCAGCTCTGCAGCTGCTGAAGCCTTTTGTGTGGTCAGTTGGAACTTGAGCAGAGAAAATACCTACGTGCCCTGTGCAACTACTGTTAGAAACAGGCCCTCAAAAAAATTAAAGTCACAAATCCAGCGTCCGCTCCATGAACCTTTTATATTCTTATCTAACGGAAGCGGTTTACTCTGAAGAAGCGTCCAGACGTCGTTTGTGGCTTCATCTGCCTTCAGTGCTGAAGGAGTTCAGCAAACACATGAGTGAATCTGCCTCCTTTTTGTAAAACGGACTTTATAGGTTAGGAAGTTCACACAGATGGAAAAACATCCATCTCTGGAATAACTTTGGTAGGAACAGACCTTGTTCCTAGTGAGCCTCATCAGGAAGGACGGGAAAAGATGCATCTGCTTCTGTGAATATCCCTCTTTTTCGCCCTGTTAGGAAAATAAAATAACGAATACCTTCCAGTGCTTAGCTTAGAAGAACTAAATCAAATGAGCTCTGCATTTATGCATTTATGTGGATCCAATTAGGAAGTGTGTTCAGTGAAGTCGAATGGAAAGTGAATCATCAAGTGAGGAAATTGCTTTTTGCGTTTTTAGATATGCTTACCCGTTGTACTTTATACTTACCCGTCCGTGGAACCTGCTTCCAAAATTAGGTTGTTTACCTTTCAGCTCTCTGGGAGGTCTGCAAAGATTCGATTTAACCCGTGTGGCTTCACTAGTGCAGCCACTACACAAAAAATACTTCAAGCACCACGTGGTCCTTCCCCAGCGATGATAAAATAATACAAACAAAAAATCCCACCAGATGCAATCCGATCAGGGTATGGGCTCGTTATCTGGGACAGGAAGGAGTAGTTTGAGGAAGGTCAAGTACCTTTCGTGTGATGTTTGTTTTGTTTGAACTGAGTGAGACTTAACCCATTTTGTCATGTTTTAACAGGAAAGCGTTCCCCAGCACCAGGCACGTATCTGTCAGCAGCCCAGGCGCAAATGGAAACCCAGAATCCACGGGCAAACCTTCTAGTCAGCAAATGGCAGCAAGTCTGGCTTCTGGCCTTGGAAAGAAGAAGAAAACTGAACGATGCTTTGGGCAGACTTGAAGAGGTCAGAAAAGGAATATATTTACTTTATGCATAATTTTGTTTACCCTGGGTTAAATGGTAAATACTGTCAACGACTTCCACATTTGTTGCATTCTATTGTATGATGCAGCTAACTGAAAACATTGCGATACACAGGGTCCCACCCGCAGGGAGGAGCAGAGGGGACAGGTGACCCCAGACTGACCAACAGGGTATTCCATCCCATCTGCATCACGCTCAGTATAAAAGCTGAGGGATCAAAGGGGCACAGGGGGCTCTGGCTCGTTTTTTCTTCAATGGCCGACGTCTGAGGAGGACCCTGTCTGTTCGTCGGCCTTTGATCCCAATCCGAGCACTCCTGACTCTAGTTCCGGAATTCAGCTCCTGTCCGTCGCTGACTCCAGTCTGGGACTTTCCCTGTGTCTGCTACTGATGCCATCTTCATCCTGGGAGCTGGATACGGTTTTGTATATATTGTATGCTTTTTTTCTTTAATTTTTATTATTCTATTACTACTTACTGTTTTCTTATTTATTCTTATTTTCATCAAAGTAGTTTAGTTCTTTTTCTAAACTCGTAAATCTCCTTATCTCTTCCTCTCCGATCTGAGGAGAGAGTGGGGGGAGGGCCATCTGTCGTTCTGATCGGCCAATCTGGCCAAAACCACGGCACATTTTTACAGAACTATTTTTACAGTCAACGCAGAGTACTACAGCGGTAGCTGAAAACATAAAACAATTGTTTTTGCTGATCAAATGTGCAAGAACATGTCCCAGTGAACGGGTGACTATGTCAGTTCTATTGAGGGAAGCGTCCCATTTATTATCGGCATGTTTTTTAGTAAGACTGTGGTTAGGAATAAGATCCGTCCTGTAAGGTAGCAAGTACCTTCCCCTTCACGCTGGAGTGCGTGAGTCTGTCGTGGCTGTTTCCTCAGCTGTGCCTGTTAAATGTTTCCGTGTGCTCAGGATGCAGTCATTGGTGCTTGGTTGACGATTTCCGCTGATTTGCAGGATTGAACTTTGGTGAAAGTTTATCGTGTGGCTGTTGGTTTTCTTTCTGTTTTGAGTAGGGATGCACATCCGCTGTTATTAAAGCCATCGCCCAAGAGATTCTGCATCAGCCAAGTGACGTGTTCCCAGAGCTTCTCTGCGGGGTGCCGCTACTGGGAACTAATTCCCCAGGCCAGCGATGGGTGGGCTGTTGGAGTTGCTGATGAACTTCTTGGAAAAAGGGACAAATTAGGAAGAGCGGAGCATTCCTGGTGCGGAGAATGGCTAGGTCCCAAAGAGCAGCTGTCAACATGGCACAGAGATCAAGAAACGTTATTCTGCAAGGATAAACCGTTGAAGGTTGGAGTTTTGCTGGAGCTACAAAAGAAGACCGTGTCCTTTTATTCCATCGCTGACAAAGAAATGGTTTTGCACACCTTTGAAATCAACACCTCACCTCCTCTTTACCCTGCTTTCTGGCTATATAGTCTAAAAAGAAATGGATCTGTCAGTCTAAGTCAGAAAAGTGACAATTTTGGCTGTGACTGCAGAGCTTCTGTACGAGCTTCAGTGTCTCGCACAGGAATTTACCCAGGAGTGTGTAGCGACCCAGGCCTTCCTGGGAATCAGCAGCTGATACTTGGCTCTGCATTTCTTCCCGCTGTGCTCTGATTGAGCTGAACACTGAACTGCTGTCCCCAAACACCCTGGAAGTACTCTGGACTAACTGCGCGTCTGTAAGATGCTAGTGGTGCGTGTGTCAGCTTCTACAAGAGTGGGGGTGGCTCTCTCAACGTTGCCAACAGTGAATGCACAGCTGGTGGCTGCTGCGTCTTGTTAGGGCTGAGGCGTCCCTTCCTGGTGCATCTGGAGCAAGAACGGGGCCAGCACGATGAGCTGCCTGGGCACCTCTAGGTTTGCACATACAAACTGTGATGCAGCGCTCAGGAGCAGCAATTTGTTGCGCTTTGATCATAAATGACCGTGCCATGTAAAAGGGAGTATGTTCTGTCGATCCTGGTGTTCCTGTGCGTCGGAGGCGCTCACTTGGCAGGCGCAGCACTGCAGCCAGCGCCGTTCCATGACAGCGCTTGAAATCTGCATCGTGGCTCCCAATGGCAGAAAGCTGCGTCACCATCCCAGGGAAGCCCAGAGCAGAACTCCCGCGCAGAGGCGACAGGAGCCCACAAGCCCACTGCCTTCTGTATTTCCCACTGGGCTCTGAGGGGGGAGAGCGGAACTGGGGGCTGTGATTTGTCAAGGGAATGCCCCCTCTGTCCCTGTGACCGCCGTTCATGGCCCAAAAAAAAGGGAAAAAATCCCAACAAAAAATAAGGTCAAGGGCTTTTTATTAGTTAAGTAAGAAATCACTTTCTGGAGAGCAGCTGTCCCTGCCCAGCTGCCTGGCTCCTGGGTCTGTCCCGTGGGGGCCTTGGTGCGTGAGGGAGGTGGCAGTCGGACGAGTCGCTCTTGCTCTCCGCTGCCTTGTGCAGCCCGGGCTGGTGCTGTGCTGGCCCTGTCAGGCAGCAGGGGTGGCAGGAGAGAGCAGCGTGAGCTGGGGTGGGGGCACTGGGGGGGACACGGGTGGGGAAAACCCAGCACCTCGTGGGTGCCCTGCCCTCCCCGCTGTCCCCTTCACACACATGGGATCCTCTCCCCAGGCCAGCCCCGGCCGTACCCTCTTTGTCTGTGAGCACGGGACTGTCCAGCTGCTCCCTGGACATGCAGCCGTCCTTTGCCAACAGGTCCACCACGTTGCACTGGGAATGAGAGAGCGGGCTGGCTGAGCCACGGGGCCGAACTCGGCATCCCTTGGCAACCCTCCCACAGCCAGCTCTCCCTGAGGAAACTGAGGCGCAGATGCCCCCCCCGCCACCGCAGAGGCTCGGCCTCAGTTGCCCCCGCCGTATCCCTACCTTTGTCATCCCTACCTTGTTGGGGAGCAGGAGCGGCTGGAGGCGCCGGGGGAGCTGGAGGCCGTGGCGGCGCTGCAGCGGGGTGGTGACAGTGTGGCGGCCCCTGCAGCTCCGGGACACGGTGGGGTACTTGACCTCGGCTGGCGGCTGCCTGTGGGACGGGGTACGCGGATGCTCAGTGCCCGGCACCGTGGCAGCCCGTGCTTCAGCCTGCTACGGCAGGGAGGGGGCCAGGGGCTGCTCCCCGGTGGGGTCTGTCCCTCCCGGCTCCCCTCCGCCTGCTGCAGGAGACCCCCCGGCCGTCCTGCTGGATCTGCTCTTTCCCCACAGCCCCCGGGAGCCGGCCGTGGCAGTGGCAGGTCCCTGCACCCCACGCCAAGGACAGCAGGAGGCAGGAGCTGGGCTGTCCCGGCTGCAGCGCTTGATTTCAGCAACTTGTTTGGGAGAAGGAACCTCACCTCCCTAAGCCCGAGGTCAGGCTGAGACCAGACACAACTCATCGCACGTGGCTTCAGCGCCCTTGAGACAGAGACTTGGGCCAGACGGGCAGCGAGGGGGGGCTGTAAAACCCCCCAGAGGCGGGGTAAGCACAGCTGACCCTCTGCAGCACAGCTCTGCTCCCCTGCCCTGCCCAGGTCCGCCCGGACCCCTGCGCCCCCACCTGGGGAAGAGCTCTCCCTCGCCGGGGCCAGGCCACCCTGCACCCCAGTTTGACAGGGATGGGTCCCCGTGTCCCCTACCTGTAGTCGTGCTGCTGTTCCTGCTCTGGCTTGAGAATGGGACGGGGGTGCTCGGCAAGGAGGGGGACAGCGGCGGCAGGGATGGGATGGTCATGATGTGCCTGGGGAGGGCAGGAGCCGTAGATGGGTGACGGGGCAGTGCCCTGAAACCCATGGGCTTGTAGCCCACGGCACCCCCTGCTCCCCGGGGAGGGCTCTGCGTCCCCCTGCTGCCAGGCAGGGCCGCGAGGGGGCTGGGCAGGGTCAGACCCCCCAGGCAGAGCCCCGAACCCCTGTGCCTGGCACAGCGGGGCACTGCCAGCACCCATTGCCCCCCCGTCCCGCCCACAGTGCCAGGTGCTACTCACGGGCCAGGCACCGACATGTCGAGGGGCCGGTCGCAGGAGAGGCAGTGGAAATGGGTCAGCAGCGGGCTGGAGTGGGGAGAAAAGGGCTGGGTGAGCTCCTGGGGGGGACACAGGCAGGCAGCTCGCAGGCAGCAGCGAGGTGTCCCTGAAGCCGCCGCCGTCCCCATTGCACTCACTTCTTAATGCCAGCTGCATCATCAGCCCCTGCCTGTGAGCCCTTCTGGAGCTGCTTGAGGTTGCTCTCCCAGTGCCCTTCCAGCTGCTTCTGCAGAGCCCCCAGCTCCTGGCGGTCCAGCTGTGGACAGGTGCCCCCCCTCAGCCAGCTGCCCCGGGATGGGACATGGTGGTCCCCGGCTGGGACAGCTGGCAGAGGGATCCTCGGAGGGATGCCAAGCCCTGAAGGAGCAGGTTTTGCGTGGCAGAGACGAGACACGCCTCACCTTGGAGGCCACCTCTTCACTAAGCTGTTGCTGGACCTTCTCCTGGCCCGTCTGCCGGCTCAGCACCTCCTCGAGCATCTCAGTCAGCCGCTCCATCCTTGTGTCGAACTCGCTGCGGTTGACTTTGCCAGCCAGGTTGGTTTTGTCTGCTTTCTAGCAAGAGGGAAAGGCAGGAGAGCGGTGGGGAGAGGACAAAGGTAGCCTAGGCAGGGCCAGCTCGTGTTGGGAGGAGAGGGAGAAGTGGCTACGTGGCCCTGCTTGCCCCATCACCCCCATGGGGTTGGTGCCAGCAGCCAAAGGGACCCGTGGGGAGACAGAGGGACCTGGCGAGGGACGCGCAGCCAGTCTGGAAATCTTCCCTCCCCCCGGCAGGTTCTGCCACCAAGCACCCAAGGGACAAGCGGTGATTGACACCCTGCCTGGGACCCCCTTGGCTGGTGCTGGGGACCCTCCAGGCCATACCACATCGAGTGCCAGCATCAGGTCATTCTTGTCTGCTTTGCCCTTCACCAGCTTCTCCAGGGACTGGAACAGAGCCTGCCAACACAGAAAGCACCCCATGATGCCACGGCAGCATCGGAGCTGCCTCCCGGCCAGCTCAGCGGCCCCCATCCATCTCCCACCCCCCTTAAAAACCTGCGGGAAAGGGACAAATCCCTTGTGGTGCCCAGGCTCTGCCTGGAGGATGCTCTGACCCTGTGGGGCTTTCAGCCACCCACCTTGGTATCTTGCTGCTGCCGCTGACTGTCACGCAGGAGGTTCCCCACGACGGAGCTGAGCTTTTCATAGCTGCCTTGCACCTGCAAAAGGGTGTCCTGGACGCGCTTCAGCACCTCCTCATCCTGCTGCCGGGAGGAAGATGACAGGGTGGTGCTGTGCAAGGGGGGACTGGCTGCCCCGTGGGGACAGAGCCAGGTTACTTGGCCGCTGGCCAAAGGCTCTCGGTGCCAGCAGGACATTTGCACCAAGGCTTTCATTTCCTTCCGTGCTGCTGACTTGTACAAGGCAATGTGGGGAGCAGCGAGGGGCTCCCCCATGTTACAGCAAAGCACGACCAGCCAGGGGAGTCCCGGCAGACCCCTCCCAAGCCCCCCGTGCCGCCATCTCCCTACCTGGCTCTGCCTTGGCAGCTGCCTCGGCACCTTGCCCACCGCCCGCCGGGACATTAGGGAGTCCACCACCTCCTGGAGCTTCTCGTAGCGCTGCAGGAGCTGCCCCACCTGCGCTCCGGTGTCCCCACAGCAGGCAGGGCATGCTGCCTGCGCCTCTGCCTGCTCCTGCCCTGCGCTCTCCATCGCCTTCAGCTTGTCCTGCTGCAGGAAGGGGAGAAGGGATCGGCTCTGAGATGGAATGGATGCAGCCAACAAGCCAAGGTGCTGTGGAGGCTCGATGGCTGCAGCCGGCCAGGGGCCGTGGCCGGGAACCCTGCCAGGACCCCCCCACCCAGCCGGCGGGCAGTGGGAGCACTCCCCCTAGACCTCACCTGAGCCTGCATCAGCTCGGCCACCTCTGTCACCAGCTGCTTCAGCGTGGCCTCGGTCATGTCCTGGTGTTCTCCCAGCTCCTTCAGCTCATGCTTTATCTTCTGGAATTCCAGCTCCTTCAGCTCCAGCACCTCTTGCTTTATCTCCTGCAGTCCCAGGTCCTTCAGCTCCAGCACCTCTCGCTTTAACTCCTGCAGTCCCAGCTCCTTCAGCTCCAACACCTCTCGCTTTAACTCCTGTAGTCCCAGGTCCTTCAGCTCCAACACCTCTTGCTTTAACTCCTGCAGTCCCAGGTCCTTCAGCTCCAGCACCTCTCGCTTTGTCTCCTGCAGCATGGACCTGGCCAGCAAGATGGGCGCACAGGCAGGCTTAGCCTCATCGGGGCCACTCAGGGGAGTGTCCCTTGCCCCCCAGACTGGGATGCTCCCAGCCACTGGGCTCCCTTGCAGCCCCGTGGGGTAGCAAACCCTCTCCCGTCCTTTTACCCCAGTTGCAGGGCGATCTGGTCGCTGCCATCTGCTCTCCAGTCCGCTCCAGCCACCCACGACTTTCCAAGGGCATCCTCCAGCTGCCTGATCTGGGAACGGCGGTGGTGGCAGAGTCAGGGCATGGCACCCCGTGCTGTCCCTTTGCAGGGGGGGCCCTTTGGCTGCCCCCTCCATCTCCAAATCCCCCCTGGCATCCCTGCAGCCCCCTCGGGCACTGCCACCGGCTCACCTTCTCCTTCACCTCCTGCAGCTCGCTGGCGAGGCTCTGCAGGGAGGACACCTGACCCCGGAGGGCGATGCTGTTGTCATCTAGAGGGACATGGTCCAAGGGGACATGCTGTCAGTGAGGGGGTCTCGCCCTTGGGGCCAGGCTCTGAGCACGATGAGGCCCCAGCCCAGGGTGTTCCCACGCTAAACACCCCCCACCAGCCCCCTCAGGGTTCCTACCTCCCTCCGGGAAGAGCAGGTGCGTCTGCTCACGCTCGGCGTGGTCTGACTTGGTGGCTTCCAGGTGGGCCACCTGCTCCTTCGGGTGGCCAAGCTGCCCAGACTGGCCGAGAGCCTCCACCGTCTCCATGCCATGGCCAGAGGCACTGCTGGAGGCTGAGGACCCCCAGGGCATTGCTGGCTCTTGGAAATGGGACGTGCCGGGGGATCCTAGCTGCACCCCCGGGGTGGCGGTCCAGGCACCAGGGGACCCTGGCTTCTATCCTGGGCTGGTGGTCTTGATGCCAGGGAATGCTGCCTGCATCCCTGGGGTGGTGATTTGGGTGCTGGAGGGTCCTGGCTGCATCCCTGGGCTGGTGCTCTGGGCGCCAGGGGACCCTGGCTGCTTTCCTGGGCTGGTGGTCTTGATGCCAGGGAATGCTGGCTGCATGGCCGGGGTGGTGATTTGGGTGCTGGGGGATCCTGGCTCCATCCCCTGTGTGGTGCTCTGAGTGCCAGGGGACCCTGGCTGCATCCTGGGGGCTGTGGCACTGGCATCAGAAATGCTCTTCCCATCTGAAGGAGCGCCTGCCGCCTTCTCAGGGCTCACTGGTGCTCTGTGTGTCCCTGCTTGCGTCTCCTCGGAGCCAGGCTGTGTCCCGGGAGCCCCCTTGCTTGTGCTGGGCACAGGCTGTGCCCCTGGTTCCTCCGTCCCCGGCACGGAGCTTGCCCCGTGCTGGGTGTCCACGTCCGCCTGGGGGGACTCGGTGGGGGAAGAAAGGCTGCCACTGCCCTCCTGGGAAGAGGAGGCCAAGGGGAGCAGGGTTACAGGCAGCCATGCAGCGGCAAGGACAGAGCCCAGGCCCCTCTGCCATGTCCCCACTGCCTGTCTCCAAGGCACCGCCTCCCGGGGCCAAACTCAAGGACACCACGAGAGCCCCAAGGCAAAGGCTGCCCCCCCGCACAGAGCCTCAGGGCCCACGGCCACAGCCTCCCGCAACCTCCCCAGCCCCCTTAGTGCTTTGCTGGCCTCTGGGCCGGCAGCGTCTGAGCAGTCGAGCCTGGGGAGCGGCAAACCCTGCCTGACTCCCCGGGCCACGGCAGCGAGGCCTTTTGCTCTCCAGCAAGGGCATTCGGTGCTCCAGGCCTGCTGCCCAGACCCGCTTCCCAGCCCAAGGGGCTGCGCTGGTGTTTCAGGAGCAGCAGCCCCCGGCGGGATTTGGAAACCATCTCACAGTGCCAAATGCTGGGATCTGCCCCCTCCTCCTCCCCCTTCTGCTTCGCTGCCCACCAGGCGAGCCGCCCGCCAGCACCTCCCAGCCCACCATGCTGCGCACCTCCTCCGGGACTGGGCTGAGGCTCCGCATCTCCTTCAGGCTTTTCTGGGGAAGGAAGGCATCAAGGGCTCAGCCCGGCCACGTAGCTGGCAGGGACGGCCCCCTCGGGGACAGGACCCCCGGCATCACTGCCCAGCACCCACCACCCATGGACCATGCCCCAGCACAGGAGGGATGGTCCGCCCAGGGGAGCTGGGGACACAGCTACCTCCTGTCTCAGTGCAGGATCCAGGACCCCCCGCGGCCATACTTCACCACGACACTTCTTGTGACGGGGGCCTGGAAGCTGGCTGGCGGCGTCCTGGAGTTTCCCCTGGAGCAGGGAGAGGACAGGGACACCAGTCTGGCTGTGGGAGCGCATTTCAAAGGAGCATCCCCACATTGCCTTGGGCACAAGAGAGAGGGGCGCTGGGAAGGGCTGTGCCCGGGGGCTGTGGCTGTGTTGCGTGGGGCAGAGCTTTCTCTCCCTCCTTCCCAGCCCCCAGGTGTCTTTTTTGATGGCTCTTTGGTTCCAAAGCACCTGAGCATCCCTTTGGGTGATGGCCACAGTTCCTTCTAGCCCCAGCCTGAGCTGCAGGCAGCAGTGCCCGTTTCTGCCCTCCCTGGGGCCGTGCTGGCGGGCAGAGGGTGGGGAGGTCTGGGTGGGGGTGGCTGAGCTGCCCTGCTGCCCTCCTTGGGACATCCTTCCCACTCTGCCCTCCTGGTGGCCTTCCTGCTGGGGGACAGGGAGGGCTGATGGCCGTGGGGCAGGGTCTGGGGTGGTGATGGGGAGAGGGGCAGGGAGGGGGCGAGGGCCCAGCTCCCTCTCGGGACACTGGTGGCAGCTCACCAAGCCGAGTGCCTCCTGCATGGCCCGGAGCTCCTCTTCCAGGTGGGACTGCGCCTCCTTCATTGCTGCCATCTCCTGGAGGAGCTCCTCGGAGAGAGCTGTGGCCTGGCAGAAAGGGGTGGTGGGGGTGAGCCCCAGGAGAGGGTCCCTGGGGACCAGGACCATTGCCGCCACTGTGGCCTGCCCAGAGCCGGGGGGCAGTGCCAGGCTGGCAGGGCAGCGCGGGCAGCATGTCCCATCCATCACATCTTCAAGAGCTGAGATGGGGCAGCAGCTCCCCAGAGACCCCCACCCCTGCCCCGGGGGGGCCCATTGCACGGCCCGGCTCAGCAGGGACGCCCCCAGCCCCGCTGCCCCTGCCAGGCTCCCCGTGAGATCCCTGCAGCCCATCCAAAGGGCAAAGAGCTGCTGCAGCCCCCTCGAGCACAGCCTGGCCAGGGCAGCAGCAGCCACTGCTAACCAAGTGGCCACCATCATCTCCAGCTGCGCGGGGAACCCTCCCTGCCGCCATCTCCCGCGGTGTCCCAGCCCTGGCAGGACCTGGCCCGGCACTGCTGATGGTGGCTCTTTCCTTCAGCCCGAGCTTAGTTCTCCCTACAGGGGATGCTCTGGCGATGCATGGTCACCCGTGGCTCAGCACCATGCAGGGTGAGGCCCCTCTCTGGTTCCCACCAGTGCCGGCTTTAGCCCGTGGGCAAGCGGTGGGAGATGAGGCCCATGAGGGGCTGATAGAGCTTCTCAGCTGCCCCAGGAGTGAATGCCGCACTGGCTGAAGGTGAGGAGCGGGGAAGAGAGGGCTGGAGAGGGTGGTGGGGCCGGACCTCCAGGGTGCCGAGCCTCCATCCAAGGGAGGCAAGGGCACCAGGGACTCGCTGGGTATCGGCCCCACCAGCACCGGCTGACAGCAACGTGGGGAAGACCCAGAATTCAAGTCCGAAGCAAATGCCAAAGTGTCTTGGAGCATTAATTGTCCCCACTGAGGGCCATGACAGACCAAGCCTCCCCATGGATTTGTTCGAGCAGGCAACTGGAGGCTGTGATTACAGGGAGGCAAAGGCACTGTGCAGGTGGAACTGGTGCTGAGTAAAGCCTTGATGTATTTTATCCCGCCAAGCGGCCAGCCCTGGGAAGGGGGATCCTGTCCCTCACACTGGCTCAGGGCTCCTCCTGGGGCAGTGAGGTGTGGGGTGTGCAATGCCGAGTGAAGGACAATGGCACCACACCTCCCGGCCTCCCTGGGGGGTGCGAGGAAGGACACAGTGAGGCCCCGGTTCCATGAGATTAAGGTGTCTCCGTTCAGGGCTTGGTAGCAAAGACAACAGTCACAGCCAAGGGGACAAAGACCTGCAGGCTGTGGACACCCAACCTGTTTCCTCCCCTTGCTCCCACTGGGGCATCTCCTCGCCTTTCCTGACAGCTCTTCTTCCTCCCTGCCTGTTCCTTGGAACACCCAGCATTGCGCTGATCCAGGCTCCCTCTGGGTGACCTCAGGAGTCACAGCACTGTCCTTCATGGGACATTTCTTTCTCCTCATGTCCAGTCTCGTTGTGAATGTTGATTTGGGATCCTGCCCAACTTTGAGGGGGCAGCAATTTCAGATTTAGTAACACGGGGTTAAGTCGTATGATTCTAACAATACTTCACCATTTGCCAGTTCTCAAAGTGATTTATCAATATTTGCTATAACCACCACAGTGACATATTTAAAGATTCAAAAAAGGAAAGGTTCACCGGACACGTACGACAGTTTCCTGAATCAAATCAGACACTCACAACCACAAGACTTACAACAGTTTCCTAAATCGAGTTGCACACACAGAAAGTCGCTGAGGTGACCATCTCTGTGCAGGTAAGTCCGCACTGGGGAAGGGAATCATGGCAAAAAGGGCCAGCGAGGGGCTCCTTTGGGGGCTTTTTGAAGTGAGGAAAAGCGGCCAGCCTGTGCTGGAAACCGGCCGCTCGTGGGTGGTCTGCTGAGGAGGTGTGGGCAGAGCCAGCACCACGGGCGGCAGATCTAAACGAGGCGTACTCGCTGGGACCACTTCCCCCCTCATAAAAGAAGCCTTTTGGGAGCACAGTGACCTGGTCACTGCGCACTGAGTAAGCACGCAGCGCATGGGCATCACCCAGGGCGTCACCTGGGAGCACCACAACAAGGCGGTCATCACCCTCTCGGATGGAGTTTAGCTCTGGTCTCCACCCGGCAGAAGGTCGTGCTCTCAACCTTAGCCAGGATGGATGTGGGAACCCAGAGAGAGCTCCCACAAGAACATACAGCCATCCAGGTCACAGGCTGCAGGGAGTGCCAGAGCCTTTCACTGGTAATGCGGGGCAGCTGTAACAGCTGCTGTGTGCCTTGTGAACAGGTGAACCATCTGCTCAGCCTGGTGGCAGAGCTGTGAGAGGAAGTCAAAAGGTTAAGGAGCATTAGGGAGGCTGAACAAGACACAGACTGGTGGAGCCAGGCTCTGCCCTCCTTGAAACAGAAGCAGGAGCACCTATCAGAAAGTCACCGGGATTCAGGGACCAGTGTATCCTGCCCTGTCAGGCAGAAGGCAGAAGCCTAAATGCAAAGAGTGAATGGAGGCAAATTCATGGTCGGGGCAGCAGGCGAACTCCGTCCTTGCCCGCCTTGTCCCCCACCCCGGTACCTCTGAAGAACAGATATGAGGTTCTGGTTGAGGAAGGCCAGTCAAATGAGGATGTGGATGATGGGCAGTCCACACCAGAGATGTCTCCACAGTCAGAATGGTGTACTGCCCGTATCAGAACCACAACCACAAGGAAGAAAAGAAGGGTTATGGTCGTTGGTGACTCCTTCCTGAGGAGAACAGAGGGTCCAATATGCCGGGTAGACCCTCCTCATAGAGAAGTCTGCTGTCTTCCTGGAGCCCGGGTGAAGGACATCACCAGGAAACTTCCTCGCTTGATACAGTCCTCAGCCTATTACCCGTTACTGATCTTCCTTGTAGGTGGAGAGGAAGCTGTGACTCATAGACCAAGAGCAATCAAAGGGGATTTCAGGGCCTTGGGAAGGTTGGTGAGGGAATCTGGGACATGGATTATTTTTTCCTCACTCCTTCCAGTTGCAGGCAGTGACATTGGAAGAAACAGACGGATCCAGTCTATTAATACATGACTCCGTCGCTGGTGTCACCACCACAATTTCAATTTTGTTGACAATGGGATGGCCTACACGGCACCAGGCTTGTTGGCATCACCTGGGAGACACCTTTCTCAAAGGGGGAAGAGGGTATTTGCTCAAGAGATTGTGGGGCTGATCGACAGGGCTTTAAACTAGATGTGAAGGGGGAGGGGGATGATAATATCAGGCTTGTCTGCGACCAGCTGTGGGATAACACGTCAGGGTTAGGGGGACAGGGTGCTAGTGAGGGCCTTTGACCTGTTGCCTGGGGGCATGCTGGGAACACTGCATCATAGTCAAAGTCTTACAGAGACGAGCCAGGGGCTTCCGAGGTATTTGGAGTCAACAGGGAAACACCCATGAAACACCTCAAGGTGATCTCCTCTAAGAAAGTAACACAGGCAACAGTCCAGCTGAAGTGCCTCTACACAAACGCACGCAACATGAGTAGCAAACAGGAGGAGTTGGAAACTACCATGCTGCTGGAAAGCTATGACCTAGTGGCCATTACTGAAACCTGGTGGGACGAATCCTATGACTGGAGTGTGGCTATTGATGGCTGAAGGCTGTTCAGAAGGGACAGGTGAGGAAGGAGGGGCAGAGGTGTTGCCCTCTCTGTTAAGCAAGGGATAGAGTGTGAAGAGATGTCCCTAAAGAGCAGCCAAGAGGAAGTCAAAAGCTTATGGGTAGGCATTAGAGACCGAGGCAACAAGGGGAACCTGGTGGTTGGTGTCTACTACAGGCCACCTGATCAAGGGGAACATGCTGATGAAGCCTTCTTCCTGCAGCTACAGGAGGCATCGCGCTCGAAGGCTCTCGTCCTGCTGGGGGATTTCAACCACCCTGACACCCGCTGGAAAAGTAACAGGGTGAGCTGTAAACAATCCAGGAGGTTCCTGGAGTGCCTCGACAATAACTTCCTAAGACAGGAAATAGACAGCCCTGCCCGAGGGGATGCCATACTGGACCTGACAGTCACCAATGCGAGTGAGCTCATTGGGGATGTCAAGATTGGAGGCAGCCTGGTGTGCAGTGACCACACACTGGTGGAGTTCACAGTGCTAAGGGATACGTGTCAGACAAGGAGCGTAGTCAGGACCTTGAATTTTAGGAAAGCAAACCTCCAGATCGTCGTGGAGTTAGTCAATAGGACCCCCTGGGAAACGGTCCTCAGGGACAAGGGGGCAGAAGAGAGCTGGCAGATCTTCAAGTACATTTTCCATAGAGCACAAGGGCTCTCGATCCCCAGGTGTAAGAAATCAAGCAAGAAAGGGAGGAGACCAGCATGGCTGAGTTGGGACCTGCTGGTCAAATTAAAAGGCAAGAAGGAAGTGCACAGGCAGTTCAAGCAGGATCAGGTGTCCTGGGAAGAGAATAGGGATGCTGCCTGGTTGAGGTCAGGAAGGCCAAGGCGTGGCTGGAGCTGAACTTGGCAAGGGATGCTAAGAATAACAAGAAGGGCTTCTACAGGTAAGTCAACCAGAAAAGGAAGGTTAAAGAAAGTGTGCCCTCCCTGATGACTGAGAATGGCAATCTGGTAACAACAGACGAGGAGAAGGCTGAGGTTCTCCACAATTTTTTTGCCTTAGTCTTCACTGGCAGCCTCTCTCCTCACACCTCCCAAGTTGAAGGACTTCAAGACGGGGACCTGGGGGACAAAGTCCCTCCCACTGTAAGTGAAGACAAAGTTTGTGACCACCTGAGGAACCTGAACATACACAAGTCCATGGGGCCTGATGCACCCCAGAGTCCTGAGGGAATTGGCTGATGAAGTTGCCAAGACACTCTCCATGATATTGGAAAAGTCATGGCAGTCAGGTAAAGTTGGATTTGATGGGAGGACTGTTCGGTGGATAAGGAACTGGCTGGAGGGTCGCATCCAGAGAGTAATGGTCAATGGCTCGATGTCCAGATGCGGAGGGGTAACAAGTGGTGTCCCTCAGGGATCCGTCTTGGGACAGGTGCTGTTTAATATCGTCATCGATGATTTAGACAGTGGGATCAAGTGCACCCTCAGCAAGTTTGCCGATGACACCAAGCTGAGTTGTGTGCTTGACACTCCAGAGGGACAGGATGTCATCCAGAGGGACCTGGGGTTGTTCAACAGCAAAAATTTCTATAGGTACATATAGGTAAGAAGAAGACTAGGGAAGGTGTGGGCCCCCTCCGAAAGGAAACGGGGGAGCTGGTGACAAGTGATATGGAGAAGGCCGAGGTTCTCAACGACTTCTTTTCCTCAGTCTTCACTGGCAAGGGCTCCAGCCACACTCCTGGAGTCACAGAAGACAATGGCAGGGGTTGGACAGAACTGCCCATCGTAAGTGAAGATCAGGTTCATGACCATCTCATGAACCTGAGAGTGAACAAGTCCATGGGACCTGATGGGATACACCCACGGGTACCAAAGGAACTGGTGCATGAGGTTGCTAAACCCCTCTGTATTATATTCCAAAAGTCATGACAGTCCGGTGAAGTCCCCACTGACTGGAAAAGGGGAAACATAATCCCCATTTTCAAAAAGGGAAAGAAGGAGGAACCAGGGAACTCTAGGCCAGTCAGTCTCACCTCCGTGCCTGGTAAGATTATGGAGCAGATCCTCCTGGAGGCACTGCTGAGGCAGAAGAATAATGAAGAGGTGGTTGGTACAATCAACATGGCTTCACCAAGGGAAAATCGTGCCTGACAAACCTGGTGGCCTTCTATGAGAAGGTCGCAACATCAGTAGACAAGGGGAGAGCAACTGACGTCATTTACCTGGACCTGAGCAAAGCCTTTGACACTGTCCCGCATGACATCCTGGTCTCCAAGCTGATAAAATATGGGCTTGATGGACTGACAATTCAGTGGATAAAGAACTGGCTTGACGGCTGCACCCAAGGAGTGGCTGTCAATGGGTCCATGTCCAAGTGGAGGCCAGTGACAAGTGGAGTCCCTCAAGGATCAGTACTGGGACCGGTCTTGTTTAACATCTTCGTCAGCGACATGGACAGTGGCGTAGAGTGCACCCTCAGCAAGTTTGCCAACGACACCAAGCTGTGTGGGGCGGCTGACAGGCTGGAGGGAAGGGATGCCATCCAGAGGGACCTTGACAGGCTGGAGAGGTGGGCCCATGCCAACCTCATGAAGTTCAACAAGACCAAGTGCAAGGCCCTCCATCTGGGTCGGGGCAATCCCAAGCACCGATATAGGCTGGGCAGTGACTGGCTTGAGAGCAGCCCTGAAGAAAAGGACTTGGGGGCGCTGGTAGATGAGAAGCTGCACATGAGCCATCAACATGCACTAGCAGCCCAGAAAGCCAATCTTCTCCTGGGCTGCATCAGGAGAAGTGTGGCCAGCAGGTTGAGGGAGGTGATTCTCCCCCTCTACTCCACTCTCGTGAGACCCCACCTGGAGTACTGCAACCAGTTCTGGAGCCCCTACTACAAGAGAGATATGGACGTGCTGGAACGCGTCCAGAGAAGGGCCACAAGGATGATCAGAGGGCTGGAGCACCTCTCCTATGAGGACAGACTGAGAGAGCTGGGCTTGTTCATTCTGGAGAAAAGAAGGCTCTGAGGAGACCTTCTAGTGGCCTACCAGTATCTTAAGGGGGCCTACAAGAAAGCTGGTGAGGGACTTTTTAGGATGTTGGGTAATGGTAGGACTAGAGGGAATGGATTAAAACTAGAGACGGGACTATTCAGACTGGACGTCAGGAAGAAGTTCTTTACCAGGAGGGTGGTAAGACACTGGAACGGGTTACCCAGAGAGGTGGTGGAAGCCCTGGATGGGGCTCTGAGCAACCTGATCTAGTGGGAGATGCCCCTGCCCATGGCAGGGGGGTTGGAACTAGATGATCTTTAAGTTCCCTTACAACCCTCAAAATTCCATCATTCTGTGATTCCATGATTCAGCATGGAGAAGAGAAGGCTCCAGGGAGACCTGATAGCGGCCTTCCAGTACCCGAAGGGGGCCTACAAGAAAGCGGGGGAGGGGCTGTTTGCAAGGGCATGTAGCGATGAGGGGCAATGGTTTTAAACTAGAGCGGAGCGGGTTTAGATTAGACATTTGGAAGAAGTTCTTTACCAGGAGGGTGGTGAGACACTGGCCCAGGTTGCCCAGAGAGGGGGTGGAGGCCCCATCCCTGGAGACATTAAAGGCCAGGCTTGATGAGGCTCTGAGCAACCTGATCCAGTTGAAGATGTCCCTGCTGACTGCAGGGGGGTTGCACTAGATGGCCTTTAGAGGTCCCTTCCAACCCAACACATTCTATGATTCTAAACAGACATAAAAGTTAACCGATATAGCTAAGATATATCCCTTTTTGCAAAAAGTAGTGCATTATTGGTACCAAATGATCTTTGAAACCTCAAAAGCAGGTGTTTCTATACATCTCCACAACTGTGTAGAAAAACTTCTTTAGCTGCCATTGCAGACTTCTAAAGTTAGAAGTGAATCTCACCCTGGGAGTCTAGAGTAAAACTGAAGGTCAACTGAAAATGTTGTAGTAAACCAAAGTCGGCGGCACTCAATACAGCAAAGGGAAAATGTAAAGACCTCAGATTCAAATTCACAGTCTCTATGAGAGCTAACACCACGTGAAGATTTAGTTTTACAGATATCTGGAAAAATACACAAAAATAAAAGGGCATTAAAAAAGCAGCAGGAAAGACCTGATGAGAATTAGCAGAGACGCACATTAGTAGTCTCTCCGGTTTAGCTAACCAATGGGGAAATCAGAGGAAATGGGAGTAGAGAAAAAAATTCAAGCTAAGCCAACTAGAAGGTTTTTAGGAATTCTTAAGACATTGAGAAGCCTGAACAAAAGCGCCACATTCAGTTGGAGAAATTGACAGGAAGGGAAGTAAGAGAAAAGCAGAGGTTTCCATAACCTCAGACAGAATTGCCACATCCCACAGAAGTGTCTGCGTGACTGGAAAAGTAAGGCTGCTGGAAGAGTGGGTGCATATTGTAGGGAGGGCGCTGCATTAGGAGGAGCGTGGGTCACCCACACCAGGGGAGCTGTCATCTCACTCCACTGAAACCTGGAGTGGCCACCTCGGGGCTCGTGTGCCCGTCACTGGGGCTTCCTGTTCTAGACAAGTGGGGAGGAATGGAGAGTGTCCAGAGAAGCTCTGCCAATATGGGATTCATGGCCTCAAGCACATGCCCTGTGAGGGGAGGCTGAGGGTCCTGGTCTCCTTCAGCCTGGTGAAGTGGGGGCTCAGAGCGTCACAGCCATGACCTGTAACTGCTTGAAGGGGGGTTTCAGAGATGCCAGAGCTTTTCTTCATGGTGGAAAAAAAAGCAGGAGAAAGGAAGGATGCCACAAAGTTTGGATTGGGAGGTTGAGACCAGAAATGACCAGAAGAAACTGTCACTCCAAGGGCAGTGCTGTGGTACAAGAGGACACCCAGGGGGTGGCTGGACTAGCCCATGGCTTTGTCTTTCCAGGAACAGCCAGGGAGGATGGAGAGATATCAGTAAGGGCAGTGAGATACTGGGGTGAAATCAAAAAGACAATTGGGTGCCTTCAAAGAAAGAGGTGCAGGTATGGGACACTGAAGGAGCAACACCTTCAGGTTTGCTCAGCATCAGAGCCACCTTTAATTTCCCTTTACCTACCTGTCATTATTGCCTCCAGTTTTGTGCTCTAACGAGCCCCTGGGGAGGCTTTGTTGGTAATGGTCCTCAGTGGGACCCATTAACACTTCAAGAAACCTTGGAGTTTACATCTGGGTTTGTCTTCTTGAGAGGTTTCTTCAACTTCCTCTCAGTGTCTGAGGTTCAGGGACTCCACCCCAAACCCACCCGAGGGGTCATTAAAATGCCTTGGGCTGCTCCTCTGGTGCTGAGCTGGGCCGGGCTCTTGGGACAAAGGAAGCTGATGTGAAGCAGGCAGCAGGGCTGAAGGCGCTGCCTGCAGGCACCGAGGATGGGACCATCAATGCAGAGAGAGCGTGAAGGCAGTCGTGACTGGGAGGAGAGCTGAGAGCTCACTGTGGGAGAAAGCTTCCCAGCCCTCTGCCCGGTAAGTGTGAGGCTGCAGGGCAATGCCACTGCCCATCCTGAAGGGTTCTCATAAAGCTGTCGTAGCCCACAGCCTGTGGGATCTTTCTCTGGTGTAGAGGAGGAGAAGGGTGTGCTGCAGAGCAGGGCTTCCCTGCAGCACCATCAGAGGTACAGGACACGGTGGCTGCCTTCTCCTGGGGATGGTTGCAGGGGCATGAAGGCGGGTGTGCAGCCAGGGGTGCCCAGGGCTGTCCTTCAGAGCAGGGTCCCGGTGCTTCAGAGGAACTCTGCCTCCTGCCAGTGCCAACTCTAACCCTGCCCAGTGAGCTTCTGCCCTCAAGGATGTGGGATCCAGGGCAGCAGCTGCCTCATCTGTGGCCATAGCTGCAGCAGAAGGGACTCTCCTGAGCACCCTCTGTCCCTCCCTGGCCTTGTTTCCCTTGGCAGAAGCATCGGGGCATTTCTCCTTGCTTCTCCACCCGTCCCTGCTGCTGCTGCTGTTGCTCTTGTTTTCAGTCTCTCTGGGGTGGGGGCTTCAGCAGCAGCTCAGCCACTGACCCTGCAGGTCTTGCCATGCAGATGTGTCCCTGGTACCCAAGGCCTCTTCTAACCTCTGGGTCTCTAGGCAATGCAGTCCATGGGGTGGGGATAACGTTAACTCTCCACAAAGGGCACCCCATCTTCTGGGCATCCAAAAGCTGACAGCTCTTCCCTGGGGAGGGGAGTTTGGAGATCTGCACTTTGGAACTGGACTCCTCTGCTCTCCATGGGATCATCCTCCAGACCAAAGCGGTGCTGGCAAAAAGCAGCTGAGAGCAGGACGGATGGAGAGACCAGCTCTGCTCCTTCTGCACTAAGGGTCTGTCCTATTGCCTCCCAGGACTCTCACAGTAGCAGTCGTAGGGTAGCAGAAATGCCAGGGATTTCTACCTTCAAACATGACTCCTCAAGTGGGCCAGGGGTAACAGGATCAAAATAAACAAAACAACCCCCCAGCTGTGTTCTGCAGCCAGGGGACCTGGGAGTGACAGTGGTCAAAAGCTCTTTTATATCATAGTGAGATTTAACCTGTGATCACTCCTGGTTCCCATCTGCTTGGACGTTACTGTGCCAAATGCAACAGGTTCTGCTCAGAGGTGTTTGTCCTCACTCTTCACTGCTGTTTCCATCATGGACAGGCCCCCATGTGCAGAGGGATCTGATGTCCAACGGCAGCTCCATCACCCACTTCCTCCTCCTGGCATTCACAGACACGCGGGAGCTGCAGCTCTTGCACTTCTGCCTCTTCCTGGGCATCTACCTGGCTGCCCTCCTGGGCAATGGCCTCATCATCACTGCCGTAGCCTGTGACCACCGCCTCCACACCCCCATGTACTTCTTCCTCCTCAACCTCGCCCTCCTCGACCTGGGCTGCATCTCCACCACTCTGCCCAAAGCCATGGCCAACTCCCTCTGGCACACCAGGGCCATCTCCTTCTCGGGATGTGCTGCCCAGGTCTTCCTGTTTGTCAGCTTGATCTCAGCAGAGTTTTATCTTCTGACCGTCATGGCCTACGACCGCTACGTTGCCATCTGCAAACCCCTGCACTATGGGTCCCTCCTGGGCAGCAGAGCTTGTGTCCACATGGCAGCAGCTGCCTGGGGCAGTGGCTTTCTCCATGCTCTGCTGCACACGGCCAATACATTTTCAATATCTCTGTGTCAAGGGAATGGCCTAGACCAGTTCTTCTGTGAAATCCCCCAGATCCTCAAGCTCTCCTGCTCACAATCAGACTACCTCAGGGAAGTTGGGCTTATTGTGTTTGGTGCCTCTTTATTCTCTTTGTGTTTTGTTTTCATTGTGGTGTCCTATGTGCAGATCTTCAGGGCTGTGCTGAGGATGCCCTCACAGCAGGGACAGCACAAAGCCTTTTCCACGTGCCTCCCTCACCTGGTCATTGTCTCACTGTTTATCAGTACTTCATTTTTTTCCTACTTGAAGACCCCCTCCATCACCTCGCCTGTTCTCGACCTAGTGCTGTCAATTCTGTACTCGGTGGTGCCTCCAGCAGTGAACCCCCTCATCTACAGCATGAGGAACCAGGAGCTCAAGGATGCCCTGAGGAAACTGATTGGACATTTTTTCATCAGCCATAGACTGTGTACCTTCCTCTGCAGAGGATTCCCTGTAACTTTCTGATAAGCATTTACTATTCCTCCCCTCCTCCTTAACTTTTCACCTCTCATCTGTGACGCAAAGCATTTGTGTAAATAAAGAGTCAGTCTCTCTGTGTGTTTAAATAAAATACATGAACCGGCTTACACTTCTTTTTCTGAGACCCATCAGCAGCAGGGCTGAATAAACGGGAGATGAGAAGACCTTTCTGGCTGCAGCAGCCTGGGGCAGGCTGTCCCAGTGCCACTCTGTCACTGGGGCGGCAGGAGCTGCCTGAGGGTCCCCAGGGCCAGGGCTCTTGTACTGGGCTGGGGAGAGGGGATGGCACAGAGGGGCTGCAGACCCCTCAGAATATCCTGGGGAGGAGGACACAGGGGCCCACTGACTGCCTTTTCCTTGTGCCCAAATGCCCCCCATCTCTGGGGCTGACCCTCCTCTGCCCCCCAGCAGCTGCGGTGCCCTTCAGAGGGGCTGTGGCTGTGGAGTGAGTGCCTAGAGCTCTGCAGCACCCTGGGGCAGGCTCTGCTGTTGGGCCAGCGCAGACTGGGCTGGGATGGAGAGAGGGCAGGGGAGGTGGCAGAGCTTGGAGGGAGCTGGGCTGGGCTGGAAAGTGCCCAGGAGGAAAAATCCTCGGAGTGCAGCTTGTACCGTGTGCCCATGCGGGGTGAGGACTCACACCAGAGTGTTTGTGGTGCAGAGCCAGGGCTTGTGGAAAGGATTAAAGCCAGGCAGGTGCAGGAGAGAGGAGGCTGGTCTGTGCCCCTGGTGGCATGGACAGCCTTTCTTACCCACCGGTCTGTCTCACCGACCGTTTCCAGCACTGGTTGCTCACCCCAGGTTTACGGGTGAGTGCGACTGCGAGGCCATCTCCATCCTCCTGCTGGGCTCAGTACCTGGATCAGGGGAACGTGCAGCCCTGCCCGGGCTCTCTCCTGGCCCAGACCTGGAGCAGGGCTGTCTGCACAGCCCCATGTGGGACATGGCTGGCACTCGGGAGGGGTCGGGTGCTGGGGGAGCTTCCAAAATATGATGCTCATGGGGAGCTGGGACAAAGACAACTGCCCAGGTGATGGTGCTGGGGGGCTTTTACCCACCCCTGAATGCACACTACTGTGTGGTGTGCCTTCACAGCAGGGCTGTGGGGCCGTGCATTGGGCTCCTGGGGTAGGGACAGGTCATTGAGAGGGACCATGAAGCAGCTGCCCAGAGGTGACAGCAAGGACAGGTTACACAGAAGGAATTTTTAAATTGCCTTTGTTGTGGAGGTATGCTTTAGGGAACAGCAAAGCTCGCCTGGAGTTGGTGGCTGTAAGAAAAGTGAAGAGCAAGAAGAGGAGCTTTGGTCGCTCATGAGAGACCAAGGCTGAACATGGAAAATGCAGGGTGGCTGCAGAATGGGGAGGGGGATTTCATAACAGCAGACACAGGTGCGGCTGAGGGACTCAAAGGCTTCTTTGCCTGAGTCTTCACTGAAAAGGTCTCCAGTCCTTTGTGACCAGGGAAAGGGTTCAAGGAGGAGGAGAGCATGTGTTGGCAAGAACCTCAGGAAATGCAGGAAGGGCCAGTGCCAGTTTCTGCCCCTGCAGGGGACTCACCCTCTATCACTGAGCTCCTCTTCTCTAGCCCAGGAGAAAGCATGGTGGGAAGATGCTGAAGAACCTTTCCACCTGATGGGTGCAGGAGGTGATGTACTGATAATCCCATTGCCCCTCACCACCCCACCCCCTGGCTGCTCCTGTTACCATCACTACAGGTGTAAGGTGATCAGCAGACTGATCTTGTCTGAGTGACAAGAGCTTCAGCCACAGACTTTATTGTTCAAGAGGGTTGTGGTGGGTGACCCTAGCCAGCAACTAAGCACACACCAGCCACTCGCTCACTCCAGCCCCAGCACAGAAGGACACAGGAGAGAATCCTGAGAGCCAAAGCAAGACAAACTCGTGGGTTGAGATAAAGAGTTCAATAAATGAAGGAAGAAGAGGGAAAAAGAAAAGAAAAACCTAACACAATGATGCAAAGGCAATCAGTCACCACCTCCCACAAGCAGCCCAATGCCCAGCCAATCTTCGAGCAACAGCAACCTTGCAAAGACTACCTCCCAACTTCAATACTGAGCATGGCATTACAGGGCATGACTTCTCCCTTTGGTCTGCTTGGTCCCTAACGGCACACGGCAGTCCAAGGCAAACTGAGAAACAGGAAGGCGGCCTTGATGCTGTGCAAAGCCCAGTGGAGAAGCAGCTAAACCTTCAGTGAGTTATCAGCCATGTTTCAGTCACACATCCAAAACACAGCAGCATACAGGCCAATATGAAGAAAATGAACTCCATCCCAGCCAGACTGAGTAACGGTAGAGCCGGGAGAGTTGAGTCCTTCCCAAGGATCTTCTCTCTCAGAGGCAAATGACCTGGGGCTCTTCCTGGGGCAGTGTCACGTGGCATGTGCAATGCAGAGTGTAGTACCACACCTCCCAGCCACTCTGTGGGGGTGCAAGGAAGCACCAATGCCCCAGTTCCATGAGATGAATGTGTCTCCTTTCAGGCTTTGGTGGCAGTGACAACTGGCACAGCTAAGGGGACAAAGACCTCACTTCTGCTGGGGCCTTCCTGCCCTGCCACTGCCCTTGCCTGTGTCCATCGCAGGCTGCCCTACACTGTCCTACACCTGCCCCCGTTTCCCTGCAGGCTGGGGACACACGACCTATTTCTCCACCTTGCTCCCACCGTGACATCTCTCTGCCTTTACTGATATCTCTTCTTCCTCCCTGCTGTTGCCTTGAAACACCCAGCATTGCACTGATCCAGGCTCCTCAGGGTGACCTGTTCTACCACAGCACTGCCCTTCAAGGGACATTTCCTTCTCCTTATGGTCAATCTCGACTTCCCAAGCTGCACTTTGTGATGGTTTTCCTTTCTCAGGTGGTTTCCCAATGCCAAGGAAAGCTCTGTCATCTCTGAAACCACCTTGAAACCACCTGAAACTGCTACTTTCAGGCTACTCTTTTACTGTCATGAACTGACATCACCAGGCTAGAGAGGTCCATGTCCCTCGGCCTCTCCACACAGGTCATGTGAAAGAAAAGAAACACCAGAGAAAGAAGCATTATGAGACCTGTTGCTCACCTACTCAAAGCAACTTATGGCAAGACCACGATTGGTGGCAACCTGGGCTGCAGTGTTCATGCCCTGGTGGAATTCATGACCTGAAAGGATATATGCCAGGTGAAAAGTATAGCCAAGAATCTAAACCTTGGGAAGGAAACCTTCAGGATTTTTAGTAACTGGTAAAGGGGACACATGTGAACCTCTGGAATTTTATCAAGGCCAAGTGCAAAGTTCTGCACCTGGGTCGGGGCAATCCCCAGTATCAAGATGGACTGGGGGATGAATGGATTGAGAGCAGCCCTGTGAAGAAGGACTTGGGGATACTGGTGTGTGAGCAAATGGACGTGAGCTGGCAACGTGTGCTTGAAAAGACAATCATACCCTGGGTGGCATCAAAAGAAGTGTTGAGGAAGGGGATTCTCCCTCTCTACGGTGATCCCATGCTACTTCACCTGGAAGACGACGTCCAGTTCTTCCGCAGCACAAGAAAGACAGGGACCTGTAGAAGAGGGTCAAGAGAAGGATCACCAAAAATGACCTATGAAGAAAGGCTGACAGTTGGGGTTATTCAGCCTGGAAACAAAAAGCTCAGAGGAAATCTTCCTGTGGCCTTTCCATACCTACAGAAGGCTTAAAAGGAAGGGAGAGAGACATTTTACCAGGATCAGTAATGCCAGGACAAGGGACAATGGTTTTAAACTGAATGAGGGAAGATTTGTATTGGATATAAGGAAGAAATGTTTCACAGTGACGGAGGTGAGGCACTGGAAAAGGTTGCTCCGAGAAGCTGTGGGTGCCCCATCACTGGAAGTGACAAAGGACAGGTTGGGCAGAGCTTTGAGCATCCTGATCTTGTGGAAGACTTCCCTGAAAAGAAGGGGTTGGACTAGATGATCTTTCAAGGTCCCTTCAAACCAAAATCATTCTGGGACACTATGAGAGCAGATGTGGCCACACCAGTGCTGAGTCAAGGGGGACGATACCTGCCCTTGTCTGGGTGGCCTTGGTCCTTCTAACACCACCCCATATGCAGCTGGCCTTAATGGTGCTGAGCCTTTACCAGAGGCTCAGATGGCATCCCTCAAAATGCCCAGGCCCCTCTGCTCAGACTCACTCCTCACCTGGTCCTCTCCCACTTTGCCCCTTCTCCTTGAAAAACTTGAGGAGGTTTCTGTTGGCCACGTCTCCAGGTGTCTCAAGGTCCCTGTGCACTGAAGCTCCAGCACGTCAGTATTTAAGGTTCATTATTTATGGCGCATACTGAGCCCTGGTTCCTCTCCCAACTTGAGTAGCTGTAGGACAGCAGAGGTAAGAAAAGGGATTCCTGGTGTAATCAAGTCATGTCAAAGGTGGAAAGTGTCACTGTCACCATCTCAGAAACACCATGGGAAGGACAAAGAAAGGAAGCAGTGAAAGGACTTGGCTGTTTGTATTGGAGGGGATGAGGATGGTCCAAGAGAAGAAGTCGAGAGGGGAAAGAGAGTGGAAAAGGGAATGAAAGGTGAAGCAATGGATACGATGAGGGCTGTGAGGGGGTGCCTGTGGGGCAGCCCTGCATCTGAGCAACACTGCCTGCAGCCAGGACAAGGAAGCGGCCGTTGATCTGAATGTACTGGCATCTCATTCACTTCTATGGTCACAGGGAACCCAAGCGCTTCCCCCACCATCATCAAGGGGAGAGAGAGAGGGGAAGAAATCAGCATTATTCAGCATTTAGGCACCTCTGGAGGTCTCTGCTTGTAGCTGCTGCTCACAACAGGATGAGCTATGGGAGCAGACCAGGTTGCTAAGGAATTTATCCAGTAAGGAATTAAAAATACTAAAGGATGAAGGCAGTACTGCCCCTCTGGGCAACCTGCTGCAATGTTTGTCTGCCCTGATGGGGAAAAAGATTTGTTTTTCTTTTCCAAAAGCACAGCTCCTCCCAGCACCTCGACTGCCGGTGCTGGGCTGGATGTTCAAAGAAAGGGTCCCCACCACACATCATGCAACTGATGCTACATGGAGTAAGTGGATTGCACTGATCACGCAACGAACTCGAATGGGAAACCCCAGTCGCCCAGGAATTCTGGAAGTGATCATGCACTGGCCAGAAGGCAAGGATTTCGGAATGTCACCAGGGGAGGAGGTGACACATGCGGAAGAGGCCCCACCATATAATAAACTGCCAGAAAATGAGAAGAAAGATGCCCTGTTCACTGATGGGTCCTGCCGGATTGTGGGAAAGCATGGAAAGTGGAAGGCTGCTGTGTGGAGTCCTACACGACAAGTTGCAGAGGCCAGTGAAGGACAAGGTGAATTGAGCCAGTTGGCAGAGGTGAAAGCCATTCAGCTGGCTTTGGCCATTGCTGAGCGAGAAAAATGGCCAGTACTTTATCTCTACACTGACTCATGGATGGTGGCAAATGCTCTCTGGGGGTGGTTACAGCAGCGGAAGCAGGGCAACTGGCAGCGCAGAGGCAAACCCATCTGGGCTGCTCAACTATGGCAAGATATTGCTGCCCGGATAGAGAATCTGGTTGTGAAAGTACGCCACGTAGATGCCCATGTACCGAAGAATGGGACCACGGAGGAACATCAGAACAAGCAGCAGGTGGATCAGGCTGCTAGGATTGATGTGGCTCAGCTGGATCTGGACTGGCAACATAAGGGTGAACTATTCATAGCTCGGTGGGCCCATGACTCCTCAGGCCATCAAGGAAGAGATGTGACATATAGATGGGCTCGTGACCGAGGGGTGGACTTGACCATGGACACCATTGCACAGGTCATCCATGAATGTGAGACATGCGCTGCAATCAAGCAAGCCAAGCGTTTGAAGCCTCTTTGGTATGGAGGGTGATGGCTGAAATATAAATATGGGGAGGCCTGGCAGATTGATTACATCACACTGCCACAAACCCGTCAAGGCAAGCGCCATGTGCTCACAATGACGGAAGCAACCACCGGATGGCTGGAAACATACCCTGTGCCCCATGCCACTGCCCGGAACACTATCCTGGGCCTTGAAAAACAAGTTCTGTGGCGACATGGCACCCCAGAGAGAATTGAGTCGGACAACGGGACTCATTTCTGAAACAGCCTCATAGACACCTGGGCCAAAGAGCATGGCATTGAGTGGGTGTATCACATCCCCTGTCACGCACCAGCCTCTGGGAAGATGGAACGATACAATGGGCTGTTAAAAACTACACTGAGAGCAATGGGTGGTGGGACTTTAAAACATTGGGATGCACATTTAGCAAAGGCTGCCTGGCTAGTTAACCCCAGGGGATCTAACAATCGGGCTGGCCCTGCCCAATCAACACTTCCACGTACTGTAGAAGGGGATAAAGTCCCCGTAGTGCACATGAAGAATATGCCAGGGAAGACAGTCTGGGTCAGTCCTGCCTCAGGCAAAGGCAAACCCATCCATGGGACTGCTTTTGCCCAAGGACCTGGGTGCACTTGGTGGGTGATGCGGAAGGATGGGGAGCTCCGATGTGTACCTCACGGGGATCTGATTTTGGGTGAGAATAGCCAATGAATCAGATTGTGTGCTGTTAATTGCTAAGTAACACTGTCACTGTATGTCCTCATTACTATAATTGCTCTCAGCTGTACTAGGAGTAAGGCACAGGGGTGATGGGATCAGAACTGACCTCAGCAGGTGGCGCCCAGCAACTGTCCTCAAGACCTACCTCTTCAGCCCACGGACTGTGTGCATGAGCCACAGCGGGTGCACCAGTCACAAGCTCCGACAATACAGCATGCAAGAGGCCAGCACCACCCAGCATCTCACCTGCCCTGAGAGACTGTTCTAACAGATGGAGCCCAGAGCCATGGATGAAATGAACTCAACGGACACTTTGGAGGGATGGCCCATAGACTAAGGGCATTAGATCTGCATGAATATATACGTGTATATATACATGACAGGGGAAAGTGGTGGCAATTCACTGGAAGCTGTAAGATGTGGGCATGGCATAGATGGTCTGGAATAAGGGGTGGATAATGTCCTGGTTGCGGCGGGGACAGGATTAATTCTCCCCAGGACACAGGAATTCCATGCCATGTGAGCCATGCCCACCCTGAGCTGCCGGGGGAGGGGGCAGGACATCTCCGCTTGGAGAGGGCTGGGGCGTCCTGGGTCCAGTCGGGGAGCGGCGGGGAGCAGCGGTTCCGTAATCGTGTTTGTACATTCCTCTGTCCGTGTGATTGTTGTTGTTTTCTTGTTCCCTTTGCTGTTCTGTGAAACTGCCTTTGTCTCAACCCAAGAGTCTTGCCTTTTTTCTTCCGATTCTTCCCGTATTGGGAAGGCCCAAGCGAACGGCACGTGGTTCTTTGTTGCCATCTGAGGCTAAAGCACAACAGTGGGCTGTTGGAGTGTCTCATGAACTTCTTGGAAAAAGGGAAAAATTAGGAAGAGCGGAGCATTCCTGGTGTGCAGAATGGCTAGGTCCCAAAGAGCAGCTGTCAGCACGGCACAGAGATCAAGAAACATTCTCGTGTTGGGAGGAGAGGGAGAAGTGGCTACGTGGCCCTGCTCGCCCCATCACCCCCATGGGGCTGGTCCCACCACATCGAGTCCCAGCATCAGGTTGTTCTTGTCTGCTTCCACCTTCGCCATGAGGGCGTCCACTCGGCGGTGGGACGGGTGACAATGGACAATGCAGCGTCCCCGTTGGTAGGTGGCTGCGGGGGGCGGGGCGTCGCCTAGCAACAGGGGACGCTGCCTTGTCCCTTGTCGCCGGTCCCGCTGGTGCGACCACTCTGCTGCGAGGAGCCAGCAGAGGAGGAGGAGGAGGAAGAAGAGGAGGAAGAGGAAGAGGAAGGCTTCAAGTGCCCATCCCTTCCAGCCATCCCGGGCCCCCCCTCAGGCAGAAAGGTTCCCATCCCCCTCAGGTGCCTCCATGGCTTTGGGCAGGGCAGCAGCCATGGCCCAGCTCAGCCTGTACCAGCTGCTGGACGAGGCCATCGGGACGCCCGAGCTCGGGGCAGTCAACTTCATGGCGTTGCGCAGGCTGCTGCTCGCCATGCTCGGGCACCTGGGCCCGCGGGACCTGCCTGCCCAGAAGCAGGGGGACAGCCTGACCCTGCTCTGGGAGGGGGACCAGCCTGCAGAGGCACCCCCTGTGCTGGAGAAGGAGGGCGACAGGGCCCAGGACAGGGGGCAGCAGCCCCAGGAACCGGGGCAGTGGCTGCCTGGGAAGGACTTGCTCCAGGAGAGCACGAGCAGCCCCCCGCTGGCCTCCATGGCCACCGACGTGGGCTGGATGAAGGACAAGATCAAAGCCAACGAGAGCGGCATCTCCAAGGTAGAGGCTCTTGCCCATCCCCTGGCTGCTCCCCTGCACGACACCCCATCCTCCGGGGTCCAGCCGCCGTTGTGCTGCCCTTAGACTAAGGGCTGGTATAAGCCTGAGCTGAGGGTGGCACGTGGGGCTTCAGTGAAGGAAAGGGGTGAAGTCTTGGGGAGGAAAAGCTGGGGCTGAAATGCTGCTCCGCTTGCTCTGGGTCTTCCCCACGTTGCCGTCAGCCGGTCCTGGTGGGGCCGATACCCAGCGAGTCCCTGGTGCCCTTGGCTCCCTTGGATGGAGGCTCGGCACCCTGGAGGTCCGGTCCCACCACCCTCTCCAGCCCTCTCTTCCCTGCTCCTGACCTTCAGCCAGTACCGCATCCACTCCTGGGCCAGCTGAGAGGCTCCATCAGCCCCTCATGGGCCTCATCTCCCACCGCTTGCCCACGGGCTAAAGCCGGCACTGGTGGGGACCGGACAGGGGCCTCACCCTGCATGGTGCTGAGCCACTGGTGACCATGCATCGCCAGAGCATCCCCTGTGGGGAGAACTAAGCTCGGGCTGAAGGAAAGAGCCACCGTCAGCAGTGCCGGGCCAGGTCCTGCCAGGGCTGGGACACCGCGGGAGATGGTGGCAGGGAGGGTTCCCCGCGCAGCTGGAGATGATGGTGGCCGCTTGGTTAGCAGTGGCTGCTGCTGCCCTGGCCAGGCTGTGCTTGAGGGGGCTGCAGCGGCTCTTTGCCCTTTGGATGGGCTGCAGGGATCTCATGGGGAGCCTGGCAGGGGCAGCAGGGCTGGGGGCGTCCCTGCTGAGCCGGGCCGTGCAATGGGCCCCCCCGGGGCAGGGGTGGGGGTTTCTGGGGAGCTGCTGCCCCATCTCAGCTCTTGAAGATGTGATGGATGGGACGTGCTGCCCGTGCTGCCCTGCCAGCCTGCCACTGCCCCCCGGCTCTGGGCAGGCCACAGCGGCGGCAATGGTGCTGGTCCCCAGGGACCCTCTCCTGGGGCTCACCCCCACCACCCCTTTCTGCCAGGCCACAGCTCTCTCCGAGGAGCTCCTCCAGGAGATGGCAGCAATGAAGGAGGCGCAGTCCCACCTGGAAGAGGAGCTCCGGGCCATGCAGGAGGCACTCGGCTTGGTGAGCTGCCGCCAGTGTCCCGAGAGGGAGCTGGACCCTCGCCCCCTCCCTGCCCCTCTCCCCATCACCACCCCAGACCCTGCCCCGCGGCCATCAGCCCTCCCTGTCCCCCAGCAGGAAGGGCACCAGGAGGGCAGAGTGGGAAGGATGTCCCAAGGAGGGCAGCAGGGCAGCTCAGCCACCCCCACCCAGACCTCCCCACCCTCTGCCCGCCAGCACGGCCCCAGGGAGGGTACAAATGGGCACCACTGCCTGCAGCTCAGGCTGGGGCTAGAAGGAACTGTGGCCATCACCCAAAGGGATGCTCAGGCGCTTTGGAACCAAAGAGCCATCAAAAAAGACACCTGGGGGCTGGGAAGGAGGGAGAGAAAGCTCTGCCCCACGCAACACAGCCACAGCCCCCGGGCACAGCCCTTCCCAGCGCCCCTCTCTCTTGTGCCCAAGGCAATGTGGGGATGCTCCTTTGAAATGCGCTCCCACAGCCAGACTGGTGTCCCTGTCCTCTCCCTGCTCCAGGGGAAACTCCAGGACGCCGCCAGCCAGCTGCCAGGCCCCCCTCACAAGAAGTGTCGTGGTGAAGTATGGCCGCGTGGGGTCCCGGATCCTGCACTGAGACAGGAGGTAGCTGTGTCCCCAGCTCCCCTGGGCGGACCATCCCTCCTGTGCTGGGGCATGGTCCATGGGTGGTGGGTGCTGGGCAGTGATGCTGGGGGGTCCTGTCCCCGAGGGGGCCGTCCCTGCCAGCTACGTGGCCAGGCTGAGCCCTTGATGCCTTCCTTCCCCAGAAAAGCCTGAAGGAGATGCGGAGCCTCAGCCCAGTCCCGGAGGAGGTGCGCAGCATGGTGGGCTGGGAGGTGCTGGGGGGTGGCTCGCCTGGTGGGCAGCAAAGCAGAAGGGGGAGGAGGAGGGGGCAGATCCCAGCATTTGGCCCTGTGAGATGGTTTCCAAGTCCCGCCGGGGGCTGCTGCTCCTGAAACACCAGCGCAGCCCCTTGGGCTGGGAAGCGGGTCTGGGCAGCAGGCCTGGAGCACCAAATGCCCTTGCTGGAGAGCAAAAGGCCTCGCTGCCGTGGCCCGGGGAGTCAGGCAGGGTTTGCCGCTCCCCAGGCTCGACTGCTCAGACGCTGCCGGCCCAGAGGCCAGCAAAGCACTAAGGGGGCTGGGGAGGTTGCGGGAGGCTGTGGCCGTGGGCCCCGGGGCTCTGTGCTGGGGGGGCAGCCTTTGCCTTGGGGCTCTCATGGTGTCCTTGAGTTTGGCCCCGGGAGGCGGTGCCTTGGAGACAGGCAGTGGGGACATGGCGGGGGGGCCTGGGCTCTGTCCTTGCCGCTGCATGGCTGCCTGTAACCCTGCTCCCCTTGGCCTCCTCTTCCCAGGAGGGCAGTGGCAGCCTTTCTTCCCCCACCGAGTCCCCCCAGGCGGACGTGGACACCCAGCACGGGGCAAGCTCCGTGCCGGGGACGGAGGAACCAGGGGCACAGCCTGTGCCCAGCACAAGCAAGGGGGCTCCCGGGACACAGCCTGGCTCCGAGGAGACGCAAGCAGGGACACACAGAGCACCAGTGAGCCCTGAGAAGGCGGCAGGCGCTCCTTCAGATGGGAAGAGCATTTCTGATGCCAGCGCCACAACCCCCAGGATGCAGCCAGGGTCCCCTGGCACTCAGAGCACCACCCAGGGGACGGAGCCAGGATGCCCCAGTACCCAAATCACCACCCCGGGCATGCAGCCAGCATTCCCTGGCATCAAGACCACCAGCCCAGGAAAGCAGCCAGGGTCCCCTGGCATCTGGACCGCCACCCCAGGGACGCAGCCAGGACCCTCCAGCACCCAAATCACCACTCCAGGGATGCAGGCAGCATTCCCTGGCATCAAGACCACCACCCCAGGAGAGAAGCCAGGGTCCCCTGGCACCCAGAACACCACCCCAGGGGTGCAGCTAGGATCCCCCGGCATGTCCCATTTCCAAGAGCCAGCAATGCCCTGGGGGTCCTCAGCCTCCAGCAGTGCCTCTGGCCATGGGATGGAGATGGTGGAGGCTCTCCGCCAGTCTGGGCAGCTTGGCCAACTGAAGGAGCAGGTGGCCCACCTGGAAGCCACCAAGTCAGACCACGCCGAGCGTGAGCAGACGCACCTGCTCTTCCCGGAGGGAGGTAGGAACCCTGAGGGGGCTGGTGGGGGGTGTTTAGCGTGGGAACACCCTGGGCTGGGGCCTCATCGTGCTCAGAGCCTGGCGCCAAGGGTGAGGCCCCCTCACTGACAGCATGTCCCCTTGGACCATGTCCCTCTAGATGACAACAGCATCGTCCTCCGGGGTCAGGTGTCCTCCCTGCAGAGCCTCGCCAGCGAGCTGCAGGAGGTGAAGGAGAAGGTGAGCCGGTGGCAGTGCCCGAGGGGGCTGCAGGGATGCCAGGGGGGATTTGGAGAGGGAGGGGGCAGCCAAAGGGCCCCCCCGCAAAGGGACAGCACGGGGTGCCATGCCCTGACTCTGCCACCACCGCCGTTCCCAGATCAGGCAGCTGGAGGATGCCCTTGGAAAGTCGTGGGTGGCTGGAGCGGACTGGAGAGCAGATGGCAGCGACCAGATCGCCCTGCAACTGGGGTAAAAGGACGGGAGAGGGTTTGCTACCCCATGGGGCTGCAAGGGAGCCCAGTGGCTGGGAGTATCCCAGTCTGGGGGGCAAGGGACACCCCCCTGAGTGGCCCCGATGAGGCTAAGCCTGCCTGTGCGCCCATCTTGCTGGCCAGGTCCATGCTGCAGGAGACAAAGCAAGAGGTGTTGGAGCTGAAGGAGCTGGGACTGCAGGAGTTAAAGCGAGAGGTGCTGGAGCTGAAGGAGCTGGGACTGCAGGAGTTAAAGCGAGAGGTGCTGGAGCTGAAGGACCTGGGACTGCAGGAGTTAAAGCGAGAGGTGCTGGAGCTGAAGGAGCTGGGACTGCAGGAGATAAAGCAAGAGGTGCTGGAGCTGAAGGAGCTGGGACTGCAGGAGTTAAAGCGAGAGGTGCTGGAGCTGAAGGACCTGGGACTGCAGGAGTTAAAGCAAGAGGTGCTGGAGCTGAAGGAGCTGGAATTCCAGAAGATAAAGCGTGAGCTGAAGGAGCTGGGAGAACACCAGGACATGACCGAGGCCACGCTGAAGCAGCTGGTGACAGAGGTGGCCCAGCTGATGCAGGCTCAGGTGAGGTCTAGGGGGAGTGCTCCCACTGCCCGCCGGCTGGGTGGATTCCCGGCCACGGCCCCTGGCCGGCTGCAGCCATCGAGCTCCACAGCACCTTGGCTTGTTGGCTGCATCCATTCCATCTCAGAGCCGATCCCTTCTCCCCTTCCTGCAGCAGGACAAGCTGAAGGCGATGGAGAGTGCAGGGCAGGAGCAGGCAGAGGCGCAGGCAGCATGCCCTGCCTGCTGTGGGGACACCGGAGCGCAGGTGGGGCAGCTCCTGCAGCGCTACGAGAAGCTCCAGGAGGTGGTGGACTCCCTAACGTCCCGGCGGGCGGTGGGCAAGGTGCCGAGGCAGCTGCCGAGGCAGAGCCAGGTAGGGAGATGGCGGCACGGGGGGCTTGGGAGGGGTCTGCCGGGACTCCCCTGGCTGGTCGTGCTTTGCTGTAACATGGGGGAGCCCCTCGCTGCTCCCCACATTGCCTTGTACAAGTCAGCAGCACGGAAGGAAATGAAAGCCTTGGTGCAAATGTCCTGCTGGCACCGAGAGCCTTTGGCCAGCGGCCAAGTAACCTGGCTCTGTCCCCACGGGGCAGCCAGTCCCCCCTTGCACAGCACCGCCCTGTCATCTTCCTCCCTGCAGCAGGATGAGGAGGTGCTGAAGCGCGTCCAGGCCACCCTTGTGCAGGTGCAAGGCAGCTACGAAAAGCTCAGCTCCGTCGTGGGGAACCTCCTGCGTGACAGTCAGCGGCAGCAGCAAGATACCAAGGTGGGTGGCTGAAAGCCCCACGGGGTCAGAGCATCCTCCAGGCAGAGCCTGGGCACCACAAGGGATTTGTCCCTTTCCCACAGGTTTTTAAGGGGGGTGGGAGATGGATGGGGGGTGCTGAGCTGGCCGGGAGGCAGCTCCGACGCTGCCGTGGCATCATGGGGTGCTTTCTGTGTTGGCAGGCTCTGTTCCAGTCCCTGGAGAAGCTGGTGAAGGGCAAAGCGGACAAGAATGACCTGATGCTGGCACTCGATGTGGTATGGCCTCGAGGGTCCCCAGCACCAGCCAAGGGGGTCCCAGGCAGGGTGACAATCACCCCTTGTCCCTTGGGTGCTTGGTGGCAGAACCTGCCGGGGGGAGGGAAGATTTCCAGACTGGCTGCGCGTCCCTCGCCAGGTCCCTCTGTCTCCCCACGGGTCCCTTTGGCTGCTGGCACCAACCCCATGGGGGTGATGGGGCAAGCAGGGCCACGTAGCCACTTCTCCCTCTCCTCCCAACACGAGCTGGCCCTGCCTAGGCTACCTTTGTCCTTTCCCCACCGCTCTCCTGCCTTTCCCTCTTGCTAGAAAGCAGACAAAACCAGCCTGGCTGGCAAAGTCAACCGCAGCGAGTTCGACACAAGGATGGAGCGGCTGACTGAGATGCTCGAGGAGGTGCTGAGCCGGCAGATGGGCCAGGAGAAGGTCCAGCAACAGCTTAGTGAAGAGGTGGCCTCCAAGGTGAGGCGTGTCTCGTCTCTGCCATGCAAAACCTGCTCCTTCAGGGCTTGGCATCCCTCCGAGGATCCCTCTGCCAGCTGTCCCAGCCAGGGACCACCATGTCCCATCCCGAGGCAGCTGGCTGAGGGGGTCACCTGTCCACAGCTGGACCGCCAGGAGCTGGGGGCTCTGCAGAAGCAGCTGGAGGGGCACTGGGAGAGCAACCTCAAGCAGCTCCAGAAGGGCTCACAGGCAGGGGCTGATGATGCAGCTGGCATTAAGAAGTGAGTGCAATGGGGACGGCGGCGGCTTCAGGGACACCTCACTGCTGCCTGCGAGCTGCCTGCCTGTGCCCCCCCAGGAGCTCACCCAGCCCTTTTCTCCCCACTCCAGCCCGCTGCTGACCCATTTCCACTGCCTCTCCTGCGACCGGCCCCTCGACATGTCGGTGCCTGGCCCGTGAGTAGCACCTGGCGCTGTGGGCGGGACGGGGGGGCGATGGGTGCTGGCAGTGCCCCGCTGTGCCAGGCACAGGGGTTCGGGGCTCTGCCTGGGGGGTCTGACCCTGCCCAGCCCCCTCGCAGCCCTGCCTGGCAGCAGGGGGACGCAGAGCCCTCCCCAGGGAGCAGGGGGTGCCGTGGGCTACAAGCCCATGGGTTTCAGGGCACTGCCCCGTCACCCATCTACGGCTCCTGCCCTCCCCAGGCACATCGTGACCATCCCATCCCTGCCGCCGCTGTCCCCCCGCCTCGCCGAGCACCCGCGTCCCATTCTCAAGCCAGAGCAGGAACAGCAGCGCGACCACAGGTAGGGGACACGGGGACCCATCCCTGTCCCACTGGGGTGCAGGGTGGCCTGGCCCCGGCGAGGGAGAGCTCTTCCCCAGGTGGGGGCGCAGGGGTCCGGGCGGACCTGGGCAGGGCAGGGGAGCAGAGCTGTGCTGCAGAGGGTCAGCTGTGCTTACCCCGCCTCTGGGGGGTTTTACAGCCCCCCCTCGCTGCCCGTCTGGCCCAAGTGTCTGTCTCATGGGTGCTGACACCACGTGTGATGAGTTGTGTCTGGTCTCAGCCTGACCTCGGGCTTAGGGAGGTCAGGGTCCTTCTCCCAAACAAGTTGCTGAAATCAAGCGCTGCAGCCGGGACAGCCCAGCTCCTGCCTCCTGCTGTCCTTGGCGTGGGGTGCAGGGACCTCCACTGCCACGGCCAGCTCCCGGGGGCTGTGGGGAAAGAGCAGATCCAGCAGGACGGCCGGGGGTCTCCTGCAGCAGGCGGAGGGGAGCCGGGAGGGACAGACCCCACCGGGGAGCAGCCCCTGGCCCCCTCCCTGCCGTAGCAGGCTGAAGCACGGGCTGCCACGGTGCCGGGCACTGAGCATCCGTGTACCCCGTCCCACAGGCAGCCGCCAGCCGAGGTCAAGTACCCCACCGTGCCCCGGAGCTGTGGGGGCCGCCACACTGTCACCACCCCGCTGCAGCGCCACCAGGGCCTCCAGCTCCCCCGGCGCCTCCAGCCGCTCCTGCTCCCCAACAAGGTAGGGATGACAAAGGTAGGGATACGGTGGGGGTGACTGAGGTCGAGCCTCTGCAGGGGCGGGGGGGGCATCTGTGCCTCAGTTTCCTCAGGGAGAGCTGGCTGTGGGAGGGTTGCCAAGGGATGCCGAGTTCAGCCCCGTGGCTCAGCCAGCCCGCTCTCTCATTCCCAGTGCAACGTGGTGGACCTGTTGGCAAAGGACGGCTGCATGTCCAGGGAGCAGCTGGACAGTCCCGTGCTCACGGACAAAGAGGGTACGGCCGGGGCTGGCTTGGGGAGAGGATCCCATGGGTGTGAAGGGGACAGCGGGGAGGGCAGGGCACCCACGAGGTGCTGGGTTTTCCCCACCCGTGTCCCCCCCACTGCCCCCACCCCAGCTCATGCTGCTCTCTCCCGCCACCCCTGCTGCCTGACAGGGCCAGCACAGCACCAGCCCGGGCTGCACAAGGCAGCGGAGAGCAAGAGCGACTCGTCCGACTGCCACCTCCCTCACGCACCAAGGCCCCCACGGGACAGACCCAGGAGCCGGGCAGCTGGGCAGGGACAGCTGCTCTCCAGAAAGTGATTTCTTATTTAACTAATAAAAAGCCCTTGACCTTATTTTTTGTTGGGTTTTTTTCCCTTTTTTTGGGCCATGAACGGCGGTCACAGGGACAGAGGGGGCATCCCCTTGACAAATCACAGCCCCCAGTTCCGCTCTCCCCCCTCAGAGCCCAGTGGGAAATACAGCAGGCAGTGAGCTTGTGGGCTCCTGTCGCATCTGCGCGGGAGTTCTGCTCTGGGCTTCCCTGGGATGGTGACGCAGCTTTCTGCCGTTGGGAGCCACGATGCAGATTTCAAGCGCTGTCATGGAACGGCGCTGGCTGCAGTGCTGCGCCTGCCAAGTGAGTGCCTCCGACGCACAGGAACACCAGGAGCGACACAACACACTCCCTTTCACATGGCACCGTGATTTATGATCAAAGCGCAACAAATTGCTGCTCCTGAGCACTGCAGCACAGTTTGTACGTGCAAACCTAGAGGTGCCCAGGCAGCTCATCGTGCTGGCCCTGTTCTTGCTCCAGATGCACCAGGAAGGGACGCCTCAGCCCTAACAAGAGGCAGCAGCCATCAGCTGTGCATTCACTGTTGGCGACATTGAGAGAGCCACCCCCACTCTTGTAGAAGCTGACACACGCACCGCTGGCACCTTACAGACGCGCAGTTACTCCAGAGTGCTTCCAGGGTGTTCGGGGACAGCAGTTCAGTGTTCAGCTCCATCAGAGCAGAGCGGGAAGAAAAGCAGAGCCAAGTATCAGCTGCTGATTCCCAGGAAGACCTGGGTCGCTACACACTCCTGGGTAAATTCCTGTGCAAGACACTGAAGCTCGTACAGAAGCTCTGCAGTCACAGCCAAAATTGTCACTTTTCTGACTTAGACTGAAAGATCCATTTCTTTCTAGACTATATAGCCAGAAAGCAGGGTAAAGAGGAGGTGAGGTGTTGATTCCGAAGGTGTGCAAAAGCATTTCTTTGTCAGCGATGGAATAAAAGGACACGGTCTTCTTTTGTAGCTCCAGCAAAACTCCAACCTTCAACGGTTTATCCTTGCAGAATAACGTTTCTTGATCTCTGTGCCACGCTGACAGCTGCTCTTTGGGACCTAGCCATTCTCCGCACCAGGAATGCTCCGCTCTTCCTAATTTGTCCCTTTTTCCAAGAAGTTCATCAGCAACTCCAACAGCCCACCCATCGCTGGCCTGGGGAATTACTTCCCAGTAGCGGCACCCCGCAGAGAAGCTCTGGGAACACGTCACTTGGCTGATGCAGAATCTCTTGAGCGATGGCTTTAATAACAACAGATGTGCATCCCTACTCAAAACAGAAAGAAAACCAACAGCCACACGATAAACTTTCACCAAAGTTCAATCCTGCAAATCAGCAGAAATCCTCAACCCAAAATCACAGTATGAAACTGAAGCATGAGCAGAGAAATAGTGTCAGATTTCAAAGTCGCATTAAGTAAAATACCAGAATTTTTTATTCCAGAGAACAAGATTGCTGTGCGCTTTGAAAACAAAGCAAACCAAACCAAAACCAAACAGCTTTCTCCAGCGGAACCTAGGGGTTTTTGCAATACAAGGGATCCAGTATTAACTAAAGTATTCCACGTAATGGTTACGAGAATGTACATGCTGCAAGACTGAACCCCTATTAGCAGCAATATCCTGCCAGTACTATTCATGCGGACTAGTACTCTACTTCTGGAGTAAAATCAGCAATTTTTATGAATACCCCGAAAGGTAAATACAAGACAAACTCTGTTCCGCACTCCTTCGGAGCAAAGATGGAAGGTGGTAGCTGAATGATAACACACTTTAAACGATGATGACAAAAGAACTTCTGTTGAAGGATAACGGTATCTGTATCAGGAAGATGGAACACGACCCATTCAGTACAGATTAGACAGTGATGGCCAATACCTGAGCTTGACTGAATCTCCTCAGGATAAGGCAGCTGGAACTTCAAAAAACAAATGAAGTCTCCCCAGTTCTGAGGCTTTGTGGGTACTTCCCTTACTCCTGATATAATGCAGAACAACCTCAAGAACACTCCAGTTAAAGATTAAGAACACCTATAGCACTCCGGGCAATTAATTACACAGAGGAAAAAATACCTCTGCCAGGCCCTTTTTCCTCCTGCCTGTTATCTGTGATTCATTACGGAGAAGGGCTTAGGACGGCTTCTCAGAGCTGCCCACTGCTACACAACTCCTTGGCAAAAGGAGAACTAACCCCCCCAACACGCTCAACAGGGTGAGGCAGCTGTAGCTAACAATCTGCCCACAATACTTTTAATATTGTCTATTGAAATGAGCGTAAGGCGACAGTTAAATGCAGTTCTTTTACAAAGTACCAAGCTTGTAGGATGCACAACGTGCAGCCCCAGGAAATACAAAGCTCTTAAAGCAACGGCAATGTTCCTACTGTAACCCTACAAGTCAACCTCTGGGCAGTATGAAAATAAGAGACCTTGGAGAAAAAAACATGGAAAACAAGATGTTGCATTATTATTAAGATATGTTCTGCTGCTTGGTCTGCACCGAACACACACGCAACTGCCCTCAGTGCCATGTGAAACTCTGTTTTTAAAGATCCAATGAACCAAGACAGACAGTAATTCCACTGGGCAAAAAGACAGCTTTGCAAAATCTGACCATGAAAACCCTTCTACTGTTTCCATCTTCCAGCCATTCACTGACAAAAGACATGAGGCCTGCCACTCAGCCAAAACTTGCAAAGAATAGGCAAAAAAATGAAATAAAATACAGCACATATAGAGAAAAGATATCTTAAAAAACCACTGGAAAGTTTACCTACCGATTTTAAAAGTGAATCATCTTCCAAAGTATTGTGATTGGATAAATTACGCTAAGAATGATGGTCCAGTATGTCTATATTCTTAGTATAATTACGCTAAGAATTCCTGGAATGGTCCAGTAACATTATGTTAATATTTTGGGCTTAAAATAGTCAAACTGAAATATTTCACTTATAAAAAAGGTGGAATAAAATTGAAGTTCTTTCATTGTCCTCCACTCAAAGAAAACAGCTGCAGGTGAGTATATGGACCTGTATTCTGTTCCTTTCCGATGATGTAAACATGTCACACCTTCAACTCGCCTATTATGTTACGTACTGACTGCCACCAGGAAATGTGAGCAGGATTACTATAAACTTGTGTCTTACCAATAAAGGGGACATCAATTTTGAATCTATACATAGAGGAGTATATGAACAACTACATGCAGAAAACAACCCAAACAGACTTAGTCTTCAATGGAAGAAAAACCTCCAACCCAACCAACCCCGAGAAAAAATATCTGCCTACTGAAGAAAACAGTCGCTAGAATCAGTGACACATGTCACCTTCCCAATCACGTAACATTTTTTACTACAACCACGTTAAATCCTATTGACTCAAGATTGGGTTAGATGTATCACACCATCTTACCTGCAGTCCATCTTGGTATGGAACAGCTGCCTGCAGAGCTTCAACAAGCTTATCTGCCCGGTCTTTCCTTGTTTTGCTTAAGGCATCCCAGGCAGAATTCACCTGCAAGTAGGTGAAATTTACTCCAATGGAGAAACGAATGTTACTGCTGCTGTATAATGTGCGTTCACTCATTATTCACTCATCAATAACACCAATAAACTAAGCATGAATAGTTCACATTAATTCCATGTTAAAACTCTTGTTCTCCTTATCACTGCATAGTTACTTTCCTTCAGAATGCACTCGACGTTCTGGATGGCAAAAGCTGTAAAATTCAATACTGATTATTGAATAGTTTTATTAACCTACGGATTACAGTCAATATGGGAAATAGTATTATTAAATCATTTGGAACTGCATCCTTATCAAAAAGGTAGCTTAAAAGAAACACACTGCTGAACACTGGAGAAATTGTCAGTACTCTGTAGTCATCCAAGCAGGATTGTCTCAGTCAAGATGTCGCACTTGGCATAAACCAGATACGTTTCAAATTTATTCCAGCATTCCTATTGCAAAAAGTAGCCATCTATTGCTGTAATCAGTGACTATTTCCACAAAAAACCTTTCTGTCTTTTACAGAACTTTTAACCCATAAATCAATACAATAAAATCGTCTATACATTCTGAACTAATACGAGCCAAGATCCATTTACTTGAAAAGCAACCCTTACGTTATCATAAAAGCTTCACGGGTATCTTACATTTGCCGCAAAATGTCTATTTGCAAAATGTGTTGGGGGCAGGGAGGATATACCAATTTCAGCTGAACAAGCACCTGGCGTAGCAGATTCAAGCACCTGCATTTCCCATACCTCATCTATGCTCTTGTGGACAACAGGTTTGTCAGGCTCTCCACAAGCAGCTCCAAGGTCAGAGCCAAGGCTCAGAACTGTTGCTAGTTCCTCTTGCAGTCCATCAATTTTGTCTTTAGCAGCCTACAAAGAGAAAAAAAATCAATGCCGCTCACACTAACCTTAATAATCTATGTACAGCTTGTTTTCAAGAGAGGACATGGCAGGATTCGGCCTGTGGTTTCTTTACAGTCCCTTGGACTTACAATCTGACGCTTAAAACACAAGCATCCCTTTGCAGGGTCAGAGTGAAATCACCTGACACCAGTCTAAATTAGAACAATGGCTTATGATGTCACTTTGCATGAGATGAAAAAAAATAAACAGGAAGTTTTCAATTAGATTTCTTTAATCAGAGTGCTTTCTTTTTCAGAGGTTGTCAGTCAACCCTCAAATCTTTAACTATCAGCATGAATAATTACAGGCTTAGAGCATAATACATAGAGCACGATACATGCGTACACCTTTCATTTAGATGTTCCCTATTACTCAGGGAATCTCAAGTACGTATCACTTTCAAAAGTCTCAGTGACGTGCTTATTATATACGTGTTTATAAGCAGATATGCAAATATAAGGACAGGCACCTGTTGCATGCTCATTGCAATTCAGAACTGGTACACGTTATTTACCACAGACTCTCGAGATATCACTATAGTAAATTCCTACACAATTATCCCTCTTGGTCTCTAAAAAAATAGCCTCCTGTGGTATTTCATAGTAAGTCTCTCTTTTCTCCGCATACTGTAAATAACATACTTTAAGTCAACAAAATACTTTCTACTGACCTCAGCATCTTCTTGCTGTTGCTTGACTAGAGATGGGTCAACACCAGGTCCCTCCAGTTCTCCAATGAGCTCCTGAGTATCTTTAATAGTAGCTGCAAGAGCCAAGTGACTACACCACAACTTTGCGGCTAGTTTCATTACATCCAACAATTTGGCCTCCCTCTCCTCAGTCAAGGTCTGGATGTCTTCCCAAATGAGGACCATTTGGTCTAGTTTATCTTGAACAGCTAAACAACAGAGGAACTAGATTACTACCTTGGCAAACGATTCTTGGCCATAAATCTCTCTACAGTTCTACAGCAGAAACATATGGGTATCTTTTAAAATTTAGACTGTAAAATTGTTTCTTTACAGGACGACTCATAACCTTAAGTGGAAACAACCACCATAGCCTTAAAAAATAAAACAAAGGTCATATCCACGATGAATTATTTTAAACAAATACTTTGCTTTTATACATCTTCTCCAGCTTCTCCAGGAGAACACAATCCCCAGATCAGTGGTCATCAGAAATGAACATTTTTATATGCTGCAGCTTGCTGCATTTCCACTACATGAAACTTTCCTCCATCTATTACCTTTAGCAGATATATCCTTATCGGCTCCTTCTGAGCGAGCAATCATTTCCTTCCCTCTCTGTTTAAGCGTCTCATACACCGGCTGAAGTCTTTCCAGATCCACTGACACGTTCTTATCTTCATTGATTTGCTCTTTAATCTTCTCAACCTCTGCTGAGGTTGAAGGTGGCTGCCTCAGACGTTCAGCTGTGCCTTTCAGACTCTCAAGAGTCGAATCTATCTTGTCATGAAACTGGTAGGGTGGTAAAGGACAGAAAGAAGTGGCAGAGAAATTAGGAAAAAAAAACAACTGAAAAATGGCATTTGAAATTCTCTTGGAAAAAGGTACTTTAAAATTAACATATTTAACATCTCTAGCCAACAGAGGTATGTGCCACTTGCAATACTGCCCTTCGTGGTTCTTCCCCTCTCTCAATATCTACACTACAAAAATGACCTTGCAAAATGGTACTTCCTCTCAGATTGAAGAATTTTACTGTGAAATCCGGTTTCAGTCCTGAGACGTTCCATCTGAAGATACTATACATAGAGCAGAATCTTCTTGCCTTTACTCCTGTGTCATTCATACAGCAGGTTGTACCTTATTTTGGAGAGCCATGACTCGTTGGCTCTTTCATGAGCCATTCCATCATTTTAGCAAGCTGTTTACCTGAGTAGTAAATACATACTTTCTCATATCAGGGCCAATACACTGGCATATAACCACTGGTTAAGATTCGATATGTCTGGTCATTCAAAAAGACGTCTCTTAGTGCCCAGGTGATGCTTGTTACTGCAGTAAAGGAACGTTACTTTCTGCAACTAAAAGCACACAACAGCGCGTGTTATGTTGACCCACAGTTGACTGAGCCCAGGGAGGTGTCCAGAAACTCAATTACAGCTCTGTAACATGGTTCACCCTTTGGTATAGGTCCAAAGATAGCCTTTACTACATGCTTTTGGATCCCTAGAGACTCCTAAAAACACCTCACCACCGTGCTCCTTTCCATTTACAGAAATTAGTAAACCTTGGGTGCATTTAACGATCCCTCCGGGATCTACAAAAAGCACTCTTGACTACACTTGGGAAAGGTGCCAGAAAGAGCACAGCAAAACAAGATTGCCTGATGGGAACAAATAGCTACATCCTTTCTATGCAAAGGAATACAGGCAATGCGAATGTTAACGACTTTTTCCCACCACACAACCCACTTCAAATCAGACACTGTGACCAACGTTATGGACTCAGTGTTTTTGTTAGAAGTGCGAATATCATACAAGCCAGCAAAATGTGTTATGGAAGATAAGTAGCCTTCCCACCTTCCGGACTTCTGGAAAACTGATTGCAGCAACAAAACCTTACAAAAGTGGTAAAGACGGGAATTAAATTGGCACTATTCAGGTCTAATTTTAGCAGATATATATATTAAATTTTAGAATTGTTGGTACATTCAGTGGGCTTCCTTGTACTCGTACTTCAATGAATGAGACGAGGTGTTTTAGAACTTCAAAGGAAGAAAATGCAAGTCATTACAACCTCAGCCATCAGCTCACGCAGTTGCAATAACAAACAAAACAACTTATCAGTTTCTTATGCTTGCACCACCACATTACAGCTGTCCACACTTCCAACACATCCAGCTGGCGAGAAATGCCAGACAAATACCCTTCATCCTAATGTCAAGCGCATATACTATCAAACAAAGGTAGTGATTGCTCTGCCGGTGATGGCTCCCATTCCAACAGAGAGCTACCCAGGCTTTAAACACCACAATTAGAGACGCACTGGAAAGGTCCATGCAATACCCTTGTAGGACAGATGATTGATTACAGGCAAAATATAAGATGCTAACTATGCATATGATCTTGGCAACAGACACTCCCCATATCTAGTACCTATAACGACAGAAATGGCAACAATATTCCAGGCATGTGCATAACACCACTGCATATATACTTTTCATGGTGGTATTTGTCACTTGCCTCAAACCCTTCCATTGAAGAACATCACAGAAAGAGGTACTGGCATTGCAAGAATATGAATTGACATTATCCTTGCTTTAAGAAGAGGGAAGTAGCACCAGGAAGAGTCAAAGAAACCAGTGAAAAGGAGAAAAGGACAAGGAAGGCCGATTAGGAGAGACTATCAACCTAGTTTAGCAGTCTCCTCTCTGGCCACAAGACCCCTCTGTCTTCACAACAGCGATACTTCTTAATTGACACAAAGTTTAGCAAGTAATTAATAAGTAAATTAAATCTGATCTCAGCTGTCTACTCCCTCTCATCATCCACCCCCTAAGTAAGTCAAAACCGTGCATAAAACTTGTGGAAGTGAAAGGTCACAAGGTGCCTTCCAACTTGACGAAGGATTTGGGTTTTGTTGACTTGCACCCGTAGATCTGACAAAAGGGAAAGGTTTCTTGTGGGAGTAGCCCCATCCTTCCCTCCACTTTTATTTATTTTCTCAGCTCATTCCTCCCTTTTCAGGAAAATCCCACTCTCTTGTCAGGCACTGTCCCTCCCGGTGCTGTGAACTCCACGCGTTTCTACCCTATAGCCCCTGTGCAGGAACATGAGAGGCACATGCTCTGTTCCGCTCAGCTCAGACTTTGTTTAAGGTAATGAAGGCACAGAAAAGGGCCTGTGTCAGTCTCAGTGTAAATACATCCTCTTGTCTTCAACTAAGCTTCTTCCCTTAAAAAGACATCCTGATACTGGCTCGCTTACTTGCTCCTCCCCAGAAGAGGAGAGGCTGAGAAGATTGACAAGGCGGTGACCATGACTCTCAGCAGCCCTCTGAGGGCAAAACAGCAATGAAAACACAAATCCCCCTGACTCTAGCTCTTACCCAGAATGTAACTCCTTGTACACCTTGTAGCAAGAAAAATAATGTTGATTAGTGCAGAAGAGGCAAAGGTGAAACTAAGAGCAGCCTGAAGTTTTTTAGAAAATAATTTTGTGTGGTTTATTTCTGTGCACAAAGAGATGATTTGACACAAGGCCCACAAGAGTGCACATTTCTGGGTCCAAACCTTACGCTAGTGCTCTGCCTACGGCTTAGTTCAAACCAAAATGACTGCGTGCTACTCACACAGAACCAACTCTATGAATTCCATGACTGGGAATAAAGACAGGCATCAGTAAATACATCAGAACAGAAAGGTAAGTGAATACAGAAAAGGGTTTTCCATTCACATTCAGAACCTTTTTTTTTTTTTTTGAGTAGAACAATAAATGACTTGATCTTCTCTACGATCTACTATTGGGTAAACAACTCCAGTAAACAAGTATTCCAGATCAGATTACGTGTTAAAATTGCTTGACATTAATCTTCTACTTAACAAACAAATCCCAGCTAATGGCATAGCCCAGGGAAAATGCAAAAATAGAAGCTTATCTGAAGGGCCTCTCATGCAGGCAGAATGATTGGGGAGACAATCCTGTAAGTAAAGCAAGCATGATTTGGCTCACAGTGACTAGTCAAGCTAGATTGTAAAGCTCATGTTATATAGCTAGTCTTAATAGAGCCTGTTTGTTCATTGTGGACATAACAGGAAGACAAATGAGTGAACCCACTGTTTACCAGTACATAATAGTGGCATATTTTCATTAACTGGTCCCAGAGTAAAAAAAAAAAAACCCAGAGTAAAACTTTGAAGCCAGGGTTCATCCTATCTAACTGGAGTCGCTTAATTGAGGCAGCTAAAAAACCCCCAAACCTAGTTACTCTGTGCTCAGCAGGGAGAGAGAGGTCTGTCCAGTAGCCATATGGGTTTGACCTCACTGCACAGTGCAAGCTGCACACTCAGCCTGGGGCCTCTGTGCAGAAGAGAGAGAGAGAAACCAAGAGGCCCAGGGAGCAGGAAAGAAGGGCGACGGGGAAAGTAGAGGGAGAGGAAGGATGACAGAGAGAGAGGGACTTGGAGAAAAGAGAAAGGGCAACAGGGAGCAGAGCACAGCAGGAGAGAGGAAGGGAGGTACAGGGAGGCGAAAAACAGGACCCGGAGGGAAAGGGGAAGGGCAGGGAGGAACAGGGAGGCAGAAGAGGGCTGACAGGAGCCCGAGGGCCCAGGACTCACCGCAGCTCCCGGCTCTGCAGATCTGTCCTGTCGGCCTGTGCCAGCCTCCCCTCAGCCGACACAAGATGGCCGCCGGGAGCCCTGTGCCGCGTCCACAACTCCCAGCGTGCCCCGGGGCACCCCCTCCTGCCCTCTGACCCCGCGGGAACCATGGCCGCCTCCCCAGGGCTGCCCTGGCCCAGGGCCAGGCCCTGGAGCACGGCTGGGGCCAGGAGGAGGAGGTCAGGGAGGGAGAGAAGGTTGGGAGAGGGCGGCGGGGTGGGGGGAGAGGGGCGGGAATGGCCAGAGGGCCGGGGAGAGCAGGGGGGAGCTGGTCAGGGAGCTGTGGGAGGAGAAGTGCTGGTGAGGAGCGGGAAGAGATGGAGGGCAAGAGATGCTGGTTAAGCTGGCAGAGCAGCACGGAGAGCCGCCTGACAGCAAAGGTGCCCGGTGGCCGCAGAGGAGCCCAGGGGAGCTGATTCTTTTGGAGGCCACCAGGGCAGCCTTCCTCCGCCCCTGGTTTTGGTGAGCGATGGAGCAGTGCAGAGACGTCCCTCAGGCATGCAGGCTTCAGGAGGGCTTCCCAGTGCCCCAGTGAGAGATCCTGCTCCCAGGAAGCGCCTCCCCATGGAGCAAAGGCCATATCCAGCCGCCCGGCGCTGGGTACGGCTGCCCCAAGGGGTGTCTCAAGGAGGACGGGGTCGTCCGTCTGATGGCTCTGACACACAAATGGTGAGCCATCAACACACAAATGGGAGACAGGGAGGACCAAAGCTCCCTGAGCTTTGTTGGGCTGAGCTGGCCTTCGGGATAACTCGGCTCCTTCCTTTGCCACTTGCTTGGCTACTTTTTTCCAGCCAGTGATGGTTTACTGCCCACTGCTCCTCAACGGCCATCCTCTTGCAAAGGTAATTACGATTTGAGCTTTAGGAGAGATGGTACAGTAGGTAGATACGGGATCAAAGTATAGGCTGGTCTCTACCTTGGGAAGGGTAGGATGAGCTATTACACCTTGACAGGCTGTCCAGATAGGCGCTATGGGTAGAGTTCCTATTTGCTAATTGTTGTTTCTTTAGCATGTGCTGGGGGCTCAGTCTGGAATGACAAGAAGCCCACCCTGACTGATGTGGTGGGAAGGGAGACAGCAGAGGAGCACAGCAAAGGCAGCTGTTAAAGCAGCGGCTGAAAGCCGGTCCCTCCTGCATCCAAGGTGGGAAAGTGTGGGCTGGAGAACCAGAGGGCTCTGCTGCTAAAGGCAGCCACAGGGAAGCAGCAGGTCCTCTCCAGTGAAGGTGACGCACAGTGCAGTCTTCCAAAAGGGCCTTGGTAACTGCTGTCAGTGAGAGTCCTGTGACAGGGCCAGCAGGGCCATCAGCCTGCAGCTGTGCAGCGGTTGTAACTACCGCTGAAACGGTTGTAGAGGGGGATGCTGTGCTGTGGGTTTGGCTTGGGGTTCTTTTTTTAACTATTTTGTTGGGGTGCAACTATTTCTTTGCACTCAGGTGAGGGGATTGGCGCTGATCTTCTCTTTCTGGAGCGCGTCCTGGCATCCTTTGTCACCCAGAGCTTCCCCCTCTGTTCTGTTCCTGACGAGGAGCCATGGCCGCAATGGGGAACGACTCCTGTGAGTAACGACTTCACCAGCAGGCTTGGGCTTTTGTGAATCCCCAAAGGCAAGGGATGTGGCTGGTGCTCCATCCCTGACTGTTGATTTGCTGACAATCTAGGGGCAATTCTGGGGCGTTTCCTGCCAGCAGCCGGACTTACCCAGGTGTTTTCAATTAGACACGGGAAAAGGTTTTTATCCCTCCTGTGCCATTATGTACAAGACCTTGAAAGATGTTGTTTCTCATAGAAAGATCTCGCCTCAGTAGGGTTACCTTTGGGGCTAGATCACTTGAGCTGGTAATGCACTGCAAGACTCTAGCGGGCAAGGAAGGTAGGCCGAGGCACAGAAATCCGAGCGTGGGTTTGTTGGACTGCTGGCAAATTGAGCGGGGGAACAGACTGTTTTCCAAACAGTCAATTTCCATAGCAGTCCTGTACAGAACTCGACTTTTAAAATAGGCTTTCGTGCACCACTAGGGTCTCATCACTTCTCAAATGTCAGTTTAACATGATAGGCCTGCTGGTTAAGGACTCGTCTGCTGCGACATGGCTCAGGACCACACCAGGGCCAGCAGCGCTGCTTTCTGCATCCCGTGGGGGCACTGGGCAGAGGGACGGGTTGGCAGGTCCCGGCACGAGGTACGTGTGTGGGACGTCAGGGTGACTCTCGCCTGGTTTTTCCCAGCAAAGCCCCAGCCGGTGCCAGCCCCGAGCTGCAGGGCTGTGCTCTCCGCACCCAGTTCATGGAATAAATTTGTTGTGTTTCATCAGATACTGGTTTTGTCTGCTGCCAGAGAGGGAGGGGAGGCTGAGCCAGGGCCACGGGGGCCGCTCCCCCTCGCCCACCCTCCGCCTGGGCTGCCAGGAGGAGCCGGGCTGGCCCCGCCGCCACAGCCCAGCGCCATTGCTGACAGCCCCAGGCTGGAGACCTTGTGGGGCTGGGAGGTGGGGCCTTCCTGAGGCCTCCCCCAGCCGAGTCTGCCTGAGGCTGCGGGGCCTGGCCATGGCAGAGCGCCACAGCCCCTGAGCACTGCCGGCCCGCTCGCCCTCAGCCTGTGCTGCTGGCCCTGGCCCCTCAGTGGGCCCTGCCCCACGCCGCCGTGGGCCCTGACGCGGTGTGGAAGCCGTGACGCCATCTGCTGTGGTAGATGCCTTTGCATAGCAGGCACCACCTGGCCCCGACCATGTCTGCTGTGCATTATAAGTTCTTCTCCAAGCTGAAGTACGATATAGTCACCTTCGATGGCCTCCACATCTCCCTCCGCGACCTCAAGTGCCGGATCATGGGCCGTGAGAAGCTGAAGGCAGCCAACTGTGACCTGCAGATCAGCAACGCCCAGACCGAAGAAGGTGCGTGGGGGCGCAGGGCCTCAGGGCAGTGAGGAAAAAGCATGTGCTTCACTAGGTTCCCTTAAACGTGGGGTTGCCGAAAGGGGCTTTGCCTAAGGGGCCTAAAGGGGCTAACTTTCCTGCTTCAAAGAGCATCAGTTGTGTGTGGCAGTGACACGATCCTCCTCTAGGTAGGTTGTGTTGCACTTTGACCTTTGTAAAATGAGTGTAATCTTTTAAATTTGGTACACTGATGGCACAGATACTTAGTGAAGGTAAGGGTGTTTTCCATGCGAAAACACCAAAATACCCCAGTGGTTTTCAGAGCACAGCTAGAGAATACATTTTGGTGTAATATGTATGAATGCCAACTTTTTTGGTTGATATGCATAACCGTTACTTCCAGTTGTTATTCGTCAGATGTAGATGCTTAAACTCACCTTCAGGAAAAAAAGGGAAAAAAAAACCAGACCGGGATTTTCTGGCTCAGTGGGATGTTTGGAATTCCTATATGCGGACATACAGTATTGCATTTTATACCTTTGTCTGTGCAGCAGTCCTGACAAAATGTTGAAATGATCTTGGAAAGAACAAAGTGAAGCTTGAGTGAAGATGGCCTCCTTGTTCAGATTTTTCTGAGTACTCCAAGCTCTTACAGTTCAGTAACTGCTACTTTTCACAATGGAAATCTAGTAATAGAAGCAAAGCTAGTATGAGGTAAAAGTAAACAGGATTTTAAAGCTCAGTGGAAAAATATGAGATGATGCTTTTAGAGATGCCGGGAAGGCAAAGGGATGGTTGGGACCTATTTTACAGAGGGGGTGGGGGGATGTCCTCTTCCACGCTTACTCTAGAGGCGTGTTCTGTAAGGGCAGAATTCCCTTCAAAAAGCCCATACTCAAGAATAGCGCATTTAAACTTGCCTCCTTTTAATTTGATCTGAATTTCTTATCATAGATGTTCTCACAATACTGTGGTAGAACAGTAAACTCCAGAACTCAGGTTTCTTGAGTACTCTTTCCTGCCCTGTAACATTCTGTCTCAAACCCCTTGGAGAATGTGCTATTCTGCTTATCAGGCAAAAGACAAAAAAGTATAAAACCAAAAATGGGACTCTGAACGCTCTTGGGTGATTAGTTTTAAGGAAGAAGAGTGCTCTTCTAAGACTGTCTCTGCAGCTCGGAACTTGCTCGAGTTCAGTGTTACAGCATGCACTTGACGGTTTTAGTAATGCTGTGATGCGATGTCTTCAAAACAAACTCCCGCTAACTCCAAAGGAAGTCATGCCCATAGGAAGAATATACTGAAAAATGATGCCTAAATTGTGAACTATTCCTATTTTGGGTCTGATCCCTGAGCAAAATCTCCCTGACAGAGCTTAGCTTGCTATCCGGTATCTTTGGTTTTCAGGCCGTCGTTCTGCAAAGGTAAGGGCTTTTAGCATTTGAAACTGTAGGCAGATTACGGGGAATGGCTGCTGGTAGTGCTTTAAAACAGTTAGTCATATCCAGCTGGTGTAAGTACAGTAGACAACCATTCTCATGGGAAGGGCTTTGCATTTTAAGCTTGCTCAGTCCGAGTGTCTCAGGTAGTAAGGGCAGGTTTTTTTGGGTCGTATGTAAAAGGTCAGAAGGCTTTCCTCCGTTTCAAAAGACTGACAGGGTGTAAGCCAAGGCAAAGCACGGGTAGCGTCAGGCACACACTGTTTTCTAAAGGCTTTTAGAGGCTGTCTTCGTATGTAGTTTTGTTTGAGTCTCTCTGCTCTGCAAGAAGGGAATTGAAAGCGTTCACGTCCCTTCACGTTTAATTCAAAGAAGATGATTAGCTTCAGAGGGGAGATACCACTTTAGTTTGAGCCAATTCTGCCCTACTTGTGAAAGCAAGCTCAAAAAAGGCCAAAAGTTCTGTGATGCAAATTCTAGCACTGCCAGTTTGGGTTCCATTCAAATGTAAAGCACTGAGAGGCCGAGAAGTGTGGTTGTTGGTGGAAGATGCTCCAAGAAATAGACAGAGATGGCAGGGTCTCTTCTGCGTTCCATCAGTCTTGAGCACTGGTGGCATTAGGTGAATCGTTTGAGTTAACAGCTAGGGAAGCAATGGCGTTTTCATGCTTTAGCTCGGTGCCTGTTTTGTTGCAGGGCAAGCTAGACAGACTTTAGACTCTGGTTTATGCAGGTGAGACTTTGCTGTGGGTTGTTCTGCTCCGGAGATCTGTTGGCTTTGTAGCCTAACAGAAGCAAAAGCAGCTTGAGTTAGATCAGGACAGAACCTCATGCGTTAGCAGACTCTCTTTTAGTGACCATTGAGACCGTTTTGCTGTTGGCATTCCAACTTTTTTTAAAAAAGGAGACAAATTTTGCTGTATGTGTTTGGTTCTCAAACCTGAAGATTTCTTGCAATGTACTGTTAGTGTGTTGAGACGATAAAAGCGCGATGTGACATACAAAAGTTTGCTTTTCTATCTGTCAAGGGATTCTCTGAAGTGCTGTGTAATTACGTATTAATCCTTAATCCTTATGAATGGACTAGGGTTTTTTCCTGTGTTTCTCTTGTTCTCAGAATACACAGATGACAATGCCCTGATTCCTAAGAACTCATCGGTGATTGTCAGAAGAACCCCTGTTGGAGGAGTTAAAGCTACCAGCAAAACATCTGTTAGGTAAGTATCCATATACCATTGTATTCTTTCTAAGGGGTTTTGGTGTGATAGCTTTTTAAATTTATATTAGTTTATAGGGGCTTTCAGCTTGTATCTTTCTTGTTAAAGCTGCTGTTAATTTTTGTTGTCATGGGCTAGATTTTAATGTGTCTGCCCCAAAGCAGGCTGACATTTTTAGTCCTGTTGGGACATGGGGTTCACACTCCACCAACTGTAACTTTTCAGATGCCTCTACTGGGTTTGTTCTTGGGGCTGATTGTTCGGAGACCCATGGTCTCTACATGGATCTCCATACGGAGAAATTCCTTATTATATGTGTTTGCTTTTATTGCTTTTATAGTACAGGCAGATACACATTGTAGTGTCATCTTAGGCTTTGTTCCCATCTCAGAAGAGCCTGCGTCTCAGTGTTTGACTATTTCTTGCATTTGGGCTGGAGGGTATTCTTACGGCCCAAATCTGGGTTTTTAGCGTACTAGCTATAGAGGAAAGACCCAGGGTTGCCAGCTGGCGAGCAATGCAAACAAGAAGTTTAATTCATAAAGGATTCCTAGTAGTTTCCTAAAGACAATGTCCGTTTAAGGCCAGAGAAAAAGAACAGTGTCCTAAAGCCTTTTGTGTGAGTACGATGAAGGAATAGTTAATCCTTTCCAAACTTGAAACTCAGTAAGCAGTTGAGCAGGTTACCAAATGTTACTAGTTATCTTTCTAAGTCTGTTTTTACCCTAAGCCGATGTCTGTGCTCCAGGTTTTAATTCTGTATTCCTAAGATTTACGGAGGACAGAGAATCGGGTGTATTGATTAAAATTACAGATACTCAAATGCACTCCCGACTACAGGATTATTGCTGTCATTTCTGCATTCATACAGACCCGTTCTATGTCAGCTACATTAGCGCTGTTTGAATGGTCATATTTTCTGGCCTTCTTAAAGATATCCCTCTCCCCCACAATTAAAAGATGTTATTAAATTGTGGTTTTGCCATGTCTTTCTAGTGTTGGTTCTCAACAGAGTAGAGTGATGAGTTACAGCGTGTCTCGCACCAACAGTACAGCAGCATCCTGGTACTCATGAAGTGTCTGCAAGCAAAACCCCCTGAATTTACGTGGCTCTGCATGTCAGCTTTGGGCATGTTACTGCCGTAGTTGTTGCAGTGCTTTCAGGTACTCCCTAGTAATTCTGGAGGCCACAGAGTTGTGCTTCTAAACACTGGGGGTTAATTAAAATGTGTATGCTTAGTGCTGCGTTGTCAGTGCATGCTCCGTTTCTGATTGGACGGCACCCTCTCCTGGTATTGTAATGCTGCCCCACAATGAGAGGATAGATGCTGCTAGCTTCAAAGATCAGGTAAATACCTGTACGTGGGGATAAGGGAAGAATGGCACTGCTGTTCTAGCATTGACAATTCACCAGGCAGATGAGCTTTCTGCTCCTCCAGCTGGAAACATTGCAGAAGCCACTGGCAGAGTGGCTAAAGTTTGGGAATGATGAACGTACGCTGTAAGGGTGGAGAGGCCTTCAAAAATGTGTTACTCACCTTGTAGTGTGTTCTTCGAGGTAAGTGGATGAAGAAACCATTGGGTGGTCATTGACAGTGTTTCCTTGTACTTGCTCCCCTTCGGGAGCTGGGTGGCTGTAATTGTGAGCCTGGTGGTGGTCTAGCAGTGGCAGGAAGCACGAGCCTTTCTCTTTGTACGTGAATTCCACAGCAGCCTTTGAATTGCCTCTGCGATACGGATCAATGAGTATGTGGAGTCTCAGCAAGTTTTCAAACGTAATAAATGGTTCCTAAAATATTGTAGCATTTTCAAGATCATCTTAAAACAAATTCTGGCAATCGAGGCCACTATTTTCTTTTGTCACGGGACTCCTCAATTGAACAAAATTCTAGAAACTGTTGTCAGGTGACATTTCTAGTACTATTTTGAATCAACATAGCATATGTAACACGTTTAGTGGCTAAATATGGTAGCCGTCTGAGCACAGTGCTTGGGCTTCCACAAAGACACGCTCTTGTAAAGACTCTGCTGCTGACATTTTTGTTATGTCTTTGTGGGATGACTGATTTCTGGTTCGCTTAAGGAAAGGTGCACTTTGAAGGGTCTAGACCATCACTGTTCTTGCTTAGAAACTAAAGTACTGTGTATGGCCCTATTTGTGATACTAGGGATATACGGACTGGCTAACGTTACCTTCCTGTTTTGATGGTTGATTATTTAAGAACACAAAATATAGGACAGACATCATGGTTTTGATACTTAGGTAGCCGAGGCAAAATACCTGAGGACTTCCTCGTGTGCTGTTGTGTTCTGTATCTGTAAGTCTTGGAGTAATTTGTGACAAAGGTGAAATGTGATTTGGGGTTTGTTTTTCTTTGCACTGAGTGTACAAGAGAGAACAGTTTATGTATACGGATAAATTTCCACATTCAGTAGACTATCAGAACATAATGTTTTGACAATCCGTTTTTATAATCTGTTTTTGCTGCTTGATGCTGGGCAGAAGTGCTTTATTTTAAATTCTGATCACCTTTCTTTCTTCTTCTAGAAGTCGAACTGAGCCAGTGAGTGGAACATCAAAAGCGGTATGTAAAATCACAGTCTCACTTTTTTACGTTTGGAAAAGGAGCAGCATTTTTCTTCAGGTTTGAAAACACTGTCATTCGGCTGCTGAAATATAATTAAGTAACACAAGGAAATACTTGACTGGTAATGGTCTAGATCTTGATTTGCCACTTGGGTTGAATGCTGTGCGTAACTACACATTTCAAAATAGTCCCTACAGTATAAAAATCACTCTTTGGTGGGTTTTATTTTTCATCTTTATTTTAAGTACTTCACTGCTGTGGTGTGAGGCATTACACTAACCCTGGACCGCTGGATCTGATGCCTTGATAAGCTGTTAGGATCACCTAAATCTAGAAAGAGATGAACTCTGGCTCTGTGTTCTGCGAAGAATGCAGCCTCTGATGCTCATGGAATAGTATCCAATCAACTTAAAATTGTAAGCTTGTTGTATGTAGGTCTAAAACCACTACGTCTTAATCTGACACCTGTAATTCTGTCACCGAGTGGTTCGAATTCCTTTTTGGCCATGAATGCATGAATGCCTCGCGTTGTGAGTTTGATTTAGTTTACTGGCCCAGTGACCCAAGTAGTTAATTTTATGCATTTATGTAAACCACGTTTATAGTATTTCATCTAATTCAGATGAGTTTTTATTTCTTGAAAAGGGTTATTTTTCTTGTTGTTTACTAGCATGTGCATAAACACAAATCACATGTTCCAAAAGAAGGTTAACGTTCTTTTCGCCTCGCGTCTTCCCTGGCGTGTCTGTGTCACGTTTCTGAGTAGCATCTCGCCATCCGCTAGCACAGATGTCTCCAAGAAAAGGAAAAATCCTGGAGTGGGAGGGAAGCCTCAGTGTTAGCTAGAACTACTTAAAGTAAATGAAAGACGAAGCAGAAACATTCCCTTCTAGTTTGCTCTGCCTGGACCTGATTTGGGTTGTGGGTAGCCGTGGGGAGGGTGGAAGCCTTGCATCGCTCTTTACAAATCCTCTCTCTCTCTCTCCCTGTAAAAGCACTGCAGCCTCGGGTGCTTCTGGTGTTGGAGACACAATTAACTTTATTCTTAAAGCTAACTCACTCTTGGTTCAAAGCGTGGGCTTTTTGTTTCGGTTTGGGTTTTTAAATACCTGTATTTCTGCATGTATTTCAAAGACGAACCTGGATCTTAGTGTGGGAGGAAGAAATCACCAAAAAGCTTGCCAATCACTGTTGAACAGTAAAGCAGCAAAATTAAAATTAGTCATGATTTTTCTGAACAGGAAGCACAAAAGGTTTTACTTTGAGTATTTCTTCCTTGTCTTGCTCTTGTATTAGCTGTCATTCTATACGTCCAAATTTGCGCTGCTGTCCTACTGTTACTACAGCCAAAGCAAGAAAGTGCCTCCGTTTTGGTTTAGTATTACTGTTTCGGTAACTGCGAGGATTTCTAGTTAGGGCTTGTCCTTAAAGGCTGCAGAAACGCAGCGCCAGGCCCATTGTTTTAGCACCGTCAGGCACAACTGTGATCCTTCCTGGCTGAATGTTTAGTTCAGCCAAGCAATCGGATTTTAGGAAACCGCTGTAATTTACACGTAATGTTCCAGCAGCGCGACTAGCCTTTTCCTCCTGTTTTTGGTGCCCTTTCCCACGTGCTTCATGTGAGTTTCTGTCTAGTCTTGTGTTTGAAATGGGAGTTAATAAATTCACTGTCGGTTCTTGGTTTTTGAGGGTTGCGTTGTCTGGTTGGGTTTGGATTTTTTCTCCCCAGTTCTTCTGCAGTATTACCTTAGGGCTGTGTACAAGTTTCATGGAGGTGTTGTTTCTGCTTGATTGATTTGAGGGACTGGCAGGAAATACTTCAGTAGAAATTTAGAGGGGAAAAAAAGTCACGAGAATGTAGGATCATTGGAAGAGGAAGATGGCTGTTGGGCAGATGTACTAACTAGTACACGAATTATCTATCGCCTGCGTTTGATAACTGTTTAGTAGAAAGGAGTGCTATCGCCACCTTTAAGAAATCAGACTGTTGCCTGCAGGCCATATAATAACTGCTCCCTAAAAAAATACCGGAACTACTTAATAGTTTATGAAGCGTTATGTTTCAGTTCCTGGTCAGTACAGGACTGTTTAATGCTAGACTCCAACAGAGCACCTTCCCACTCTCTGAAAAACTGCAAAACGGTGGTGATTGTTCCTGCCGTGAGAGAGCACGGGCCTGTTTTGCGCATGGGAAAGAGAGTGGCAGACGGAGCATGAAGCTGTTGGCCCAAATCTGGGTGTGCGAAGAGCTGAGCCACACACGGAGTGGAGACGGGTGTTTATTTTGTGTCTGCGCAGAGGTGGGGGCTGGGGGGAGCTCCACAAAGCTAGCACACCTTGGCTTACACGTTGTAAGCTTTCATATTTTACAAAAAGCGACTGTAGTATGGCTTGTGGTCTAATAAAATACAAGAAATCAGTTTTCTCAGTGTCTGCTCTGTCCTGGTAAACACCTTTATTTCAATAATTGGAGCAGTATATTTTTTTCTAGACTAGGTGGTGTGTTACTTTTATGGCTGATGTTTTGGACTGGTGTTTTTATTTGGGTTTCGTGGGGTATGGTGAGTTTGGCATTTTTAAACGTAGTGACAGGAGAGGCAGAGTTCACGTTTCGGGGCTGATATGCCGGTGCTTTATTTTGACAGGCACCTCCTGTCTTCATCCAAGTGTAACCGTGTGCATTTATAAATGATGAGACATGAACTGATTAATTTTCAAACTACACCGAAGATAAGTTTCCTGTAGTGCTGCTTCCTTCTTGAATAAACTTGAATTTGTTTTCTAAATGCTCTTTAGCTGGAAATTGACAGCTTCCTTACCCCTTTGACTTTTAAGCAGTCGTGAGCATTTGAGAAGGGTCCCTCTCTGAGATATTCTGGAGCAGTAAGCTGATCTCAAATGGGTTTGGTAATTGTAGTTTCTTCTCATTAACCTCATTAACCACACTCTTAAGCTGTCGTAGGTCTGGGCTTTGCTTTGAACAAATACAAGTTCCAGTGGGTTGGAAATGCCGCTTTCAGTGACAGTCAGAGGCTATAGTGCAGGCTTTGGGACTGCAGTAGAGGTTAGCTATTGCCGTGTTTGGATTGTAGAACTCGACTGTGTGTTTCTTTTCTTGTGAACAGATTGGTGACTCTCCTGCATCTATTTCTGTGGCCCAGCTTACTAAGGTATATGAATATTCTCGTCAAATACTTAAAAAATAAAAAAGCGTTTTCTTTGTACTTTTAAATCTTATACTGTCATCTGTGTCTGGCTAGCACTTGTAATTTGAACAAGACTTTAATAAAATTTCTACTAATTTAAAGTATTTACTTTAACTTTAAAATGTGTGTATATTTTGATACCATCCTGTAAAGAGTAGTTCCCATTTTGGAAGATAAAAGCAGAGTACCTTATCAGCCTCAAGATGATGTTGTAGTATTGGTCTTGTTCAGGACCCAGAGGAGCAGCACTTTAGCTGTCTACCATTTTTGATAAGTTTTGTTAATTTTGCGTTGGAAACAAACACAATTTTTATGGAAGCCTTGATTTGTCTGTAAGCTGTGGACATTTAAGGGGGGTTTTGAACAGCCAAAATAGAAGCGTTTCTGTAACGTGGACAATTGCATCCCTATTTTTGAATTTCTAGTGATGGTAGTCACAGAAACTTTGTGTTCTGTGACTGTCTTCTTTGAATGCTGCACAATTTCATAAATTGTAGTATATGTACAGTGGAGAACGCAATCTAATTTGAACACAAACTGTGAATTGTGAAAATGTGCCCAGTTGTTTCTAAGATTATACCAATGTGTCTGTGTGGCATAATAGCAGATGTGGCCCTCTGAAACTGTTGTAATGCCATGTTTGGCTATGGAATCGCTTGCATTTTTGGCTCAATAACGTGTGACTTTGGCCGGGAGAGCACTAGTGATGGCCCTTGGTGCACAGACGTATTGCTGTGCAATGAAATTACTCGTCTTGAAAGAGCACAAAGATTAGAGGAGGCAGGACCTAATGCAGAGGAGACAGTTCTTTCTTCTGAAAATAAAGGCCGGCATTCATTTCCAAGAAGGAGAGATCTCTTCCTGCTGGTAACATCTTCCCTCTCTCACTGCAGAAATTAAATTGTGTACAATTGAGAAAAAAATAGTTTGGAAAGCAGCCTACAAAAGAAATTGGTCTCCATTAGTGCTGTCCTTAAACGTGTCCTTGGTTCTGTAAACTCCTGTGAAGTTTTGCTCGAAAAAGTGAAAAACCGTCCAAGCGGTGTACACATTTAAGCTTTTGAGAGAATTTAACTATTTCAGAAAAATGCAGGAACATACCATAAAGCAGGTCAAAGCCGTTACTTACTCTAACCTCTTCAGTGCAGGCTGGCTTAGCATGGAGGCAAGGTGTTCAGAGTTCTCTGGTTTTTTATTACTGTGCATTAAACGCCATAATTGAATGTTGGTGTATTGCCAGTAATGTTTTGTGGGTTTTGGACGTGTTTTGTAAACCGTTTGGGTTCAAACAAATTAGTCAATGATCTCTAAAGTTTTCTGGAAATGTAAATGGCAGTGATTTCATAGATGTCGATCTGGATTATGTCACTGTTGAGCAAAAGCTGTGTATGTGAAACAAGCATTTAAGAAAATGTTGAAACTAGTTGGCTGCTTTTGTGCATGAATGCCATTAAAACCAAACCACGAGTGGCTGATCTGACCGATAGGTGCTTGAAGGTCCAGATCACTGAGAGTCACTCCCTTAGACCCTGCTCGTATCTGGACTAGTGTGTAATTTGAACATTTGAACTAATACGTCTCTACTAATCAGATGGCTTCAATAATTTGAAAATCTGATTCTGCATAAGGTCGATATGACAATCTGTGTGAGCTTAACTGTGTTTCTAATGTGCCTGTCAAATAATTCCCTGACGTCATCTGTTGAATATTTGCATGTTTTAATTACACAAGCCTCTGGTTGCGTATTCATGCCATTTAACGTTAGTCACTGAACATATGTGCGTGAGGTATGAACTCGGCCTTCCTACAGAGATGGTGAATCTAAGTTTCCCCAGTGACTGGCTCAGAGCCCTGAATTGAGATCTCCCTCTGAACTGTGCTTTGGAGGAGGAGCGGATTTGTGTCTCTTCTCGGAGTGGATGGTGAGCTAAGGGATATTTCACCCTTAAGGAACCTGAAGTTAAGGCAAAGGATGTCAAATGAGTTCAAACCACTGCTCAAGCCTTTGGAACATCCTGGCTATCTTCATTTAGGAACATAAGTATTTGAGTCAAGCAACCCTTCTGCTGGGTAAAAGGAGAGGATGAAAGGCTTTTGCCGCTTAACAGAATCACTGACAGATCACTTTAAGTGTGGGTCTTGAGATGAGACGTGTCTGCATTTCTTTTCTTAGCAGGACAAAAGTTTGGAGTCTGTTCCCAGAATTCAAAAGAGCACAGGAATTCCAAGGAGTTTCACGATGGAGGTGAAAGATCCCAAAACAAAGGGTGCTATGCTGACAAACACTGGAAAATACGCCATACCAACTATTAATGCGTAAGTATGGAATTAATTGGACTGACCAAAAACTGAAGGAGAGAAACCACGAGTGAATGTCTGAGTGGCAATGCAGCCGAGTTGGCCGGCATCTGTAATTGCAGGGGAGGAAGCATTGTCACCGTATCTTAACCTTAAAATCTGCCATACTTTCTAATATGAAAACAGGGTGGTCCTACTGTTCGTGCCCCTGGAAGTTAGTTAAACGTGTGGTAGGCTGAGAATCTATTTCTGCAAAACATTTCCGTAGTGTTTACACTTGGAGTCGTTCTCTCAGAAAGCTCGTTTTGCATCTGGTTTATGTTTCAAAGGCTTCTTGCAAAATTTATCAAATTGGACTATTGGGCTGAGATTTCCTTCCCCTCTGCCTTTTATCAAATCTCACGTGTGAAACAGACTGAAGTTTTCCTGTTGCTCCAAACTAAAAATGCTACTGTGTGCTGACAAGAGTGGTTCTCTTAAAAAGGAATCGGTAGCACTTCTGTTTTTCTGTCACGGATCTCCTTTGGTAGAAGCTGTAACATAGACTTCGTTCACTTATAAAATGCAATTATTCGAAGGCCAACTCTATCCTGAGCCTGCAATTTATATTTACCCTCTGGCAAAGGAGGTCTGGGATTCATTTCCCCTGATTTCTAGCCGTCAAAAAATGATTTTTCTAGTCTGAGCTAATTTCTTAGTTGATTCAATGAATGGTAGAGTTCTGCAGAAGGAAAATTGTTCCCCCCTCCCTTCTCTGGCAGTTGAAACTAAATGCCTGTGTTTTAGAAGGCTAATGCGGAGTGAGAATAATTCCATCCGTTATCTTCCTTTGCTAAAATTAAAAGCTCGGAACAGTTTTCATATCCACATCTTTAACTTTTTTCTTTTTCCTTCCCCACCCCACCCTCCAGGGAAGCTTCTGCTAGAGGAAAGAAGGAAAAGCCGCCCTTTTTACCCTCATCCTCTGATGATCCGATTCCAGATGAGTTGCTGTGTCCCATTTGTAGAGATACGATAACCGATGCAGTTGTTACTGCCTGCTGCAGAAACAGTTTTTGTGGCGAATGTGTTACTCCCCTGTTTGTTGATTCAAAACCTGATCTTCTGAAAGCAGAAATAGGAGAGAACTAAATGACTGTGTTACCACTTCTATTTACTACTTAAGTATCCCCTGAGTAGGAAAAGAATTTTCTCACATAAAGGAAAGAAAATTAAGGCGGAAAGCTTTTTTTGCTTTTTATGCATGTAGTTAAATCCTCTTTACCCGCGGAGGGATGATTATGAGAAGAGTGCGTAATTGTGCAGGTGATTACAGGATTAGATAGTGAATGCCTTTAGTGTCTTTCTCTCACACAAAATTATGTGGCCAACTCTGGTGACTTGCTGTGGTCTGCAACAAGCGGATAGTCAGGCATTTAATCCACATTCTTCTCCACAGGAGAGTTGGTTAAAGCCGGCAGAACTCAACCCTACTATCGTTTTTTTGAGATGAGTTTTTTTCAAGAACCTTGAGGTTGGTGACTTGGCACCGTAGAGCCTGGAAAAAAAGAGGAGTTGAACCATCAAGACGCAGCCTGCCCTACATCTTCAAATGTTCAATAGTGAAGTACCAAAACTGCGTAGCTATTTACTGCATACTAGGAATTTTTTGCACTCTGGAACGTTTATAGCTTGATGCTCTCAGGGCAAGAGCAGATTCACCCATTAAGCATATACGTCTTTTTATGAATGATTAGAACCCTCAACATTTCCTTAGTTTGGCTAAAAACTATTTTGATGATTCTAATGATTCGCAGGTATTAGAACAGCATTACTGGAATCGGAGGAACATACGTGCCCAGCATGTCATCAGGCAGATGTTTCTCCTGATGCTTTAGTTGCCAACAAGTGCCTACGCCAGGTAACGTGATGACTTTGATGTAAACTGTTTGCATGAAAAGTCTATTTGTAAAAAGCTGAAAGGGAAGAAAATAGTACTTTACGTCTCCTTAAGAAAGGCTAAATTGAATGAGGCTAAATTTACTTTTCAAATGCTTCATCTGTTATTACAGAAGCTTACACCTTTAGAGACAGTCTGGCAAATTCGGGTCACACTTTTGTTTAACGTGATTGCCTCCCTTTCCAATTTGATGTTAACACAGAATTACTTTAAGTGCAGATACTCTGAGGTGCCAATCATTACTGACACTGTTTAACGTCCTGTGTTTGTGTATCCGCACATTGATTTATTTCAGGGTTGGTGGCATTTCCAGGAATACACCAGTAAATTTACTCTGTGGAGGTTTTTGTTCGCCTATCTACTGACGTTTCATAGTACGTTTTTGTAAATGTTTTTCTGCCTCTAGGCTGTGAACAACTTCAAAAGTGGAACTGGCTACAGAAAGCGGATTCAGCAGCAACAGCAGCGGCAGCTGCCACCGCCACCACCTTCACCACCACTCGTGAGACAAGCAATAACCCGCAACCTGCAGCCTCTGCTCCGGCCAAAAATGTCCAGACAGCAGGCGCCACTAATGATTTCGTTAGCTTCTCTGGCTTCTCCTTCTGCTTTGGCATCGTTGGCCCCTTGTCCGTCACCTGTGGCAGCCTGGCTGCCAGTAAGTCCCTCTTCTGTCATTGTCCCTGATCTCCCTCCAGCAGTGCCCCTACCTCTCCGTGCTGAAAAGCCAGATAGACCTTCTCGGTAAGTAAAGCTATAGAGCAACATGAATATGAAACGCTGAAGTTAGATTCTTCTTCTTGCACTCCTCTCTAGCGAGTGACATTTAGTGACATTCATTAGTGACATCAGTGACAGTTCCAGCTATATTTTTTTACTTTGAGTGAGGACACTTTGATAAGTTGGAAGTACACCTCATGCAAGAAGCTTCTCAGAAGTATTTGTTGTTTGGTTCCCCTATCAGTCGTTCAGTCCAGGTTTACCCCGAGAGAGGAACCTTTCTTCCCCGGGAGCCCTCTGATTTGAAGTGGCTAGGAATTCCTAAAGTAACCATTCGGTTATGCCAGACCTTCTTGAGTGCATTCATTTCTGTGTAGTACTGAGGATCTCATGTTCTCATGAAAAGTGTAAAACCAGCTGGAGGTAACATTGATCAGGTGTTTTCATGTTACTTTTTCCTACAGTATTTCTGCCATCAATGGTACGATAAGTCAGAGCCATCCTCAGTAGTCACAGGGTAGTCAGTGATGCATGCAGATTGGATAACAAACATTGAAACACTACATTTGAAGTATTTACAAACATGACAGTCTAACTTTGCAACCCAGTGAATTCATATGAAAACACGTGAAAAATCTGAACTCTAGTTTAGGGTTTATCTTCTTTCAGCTCGATGCCTTGAATGCAAACAGCCACTCTGTCCAGAAGGCTGTCAGGCTCCGCCGTACCGTTGAATACAGGGGCTCCCAATTCAAAAGAACCTCTCAGGCAGCCTCCGAACTAGAACACAGCTGATTCCTAATAGAATTTCCGTTCTTGCATCATCCAAAACTGAGGTTCAGCATGTGGGTTATACGTACTCTAATCCTCCCGTGTGCAGCCAGCTTAACAAATTCTGTTTCCAGTGAGCTGTCTCTTTGAATGCCGGTATTCCACGTAGACTTCTCTTCAGGGCTTCATGTGGAATCGCCCAACTTCCGATTGGTAGATCTGGTGAAGATTACTTTTTCTTTATTTGTTTCCATTTACAGTAGTCAGCCTTTTCTCACCTTGGACTTTATACTTCCAGTAGCACATCAAAACACTGTTTGAATAACAAAAATTCATGTGTTTTGTAGCGATGCTGATACTGTTATACCTCCTGGTGCTCTGGTGACTGCTGCTGAGCTTTCTAGATCTTCCTCTCTGTCAGTCAGCAGTTTGTTGGAAGAGAAGGTAAATTTTATTTCAACATATGCAGTGAGTCCTGTATTTTAGTAGAGCTCATTTTCCAACTGTTTGCGTTTATTCACAAGGGCTGTCAGATTCCTGTACTAAGACAACCAGCATTACCAAGTCTTCTGGGCCCCCAAGGGCAATCAATGCCCACGACTGGTAAGTAACTAAAACTTTAGAATTTCTTTTCAGAAATTATCATCAGATAAACTGAACGGGATTTTTTTCTTTTTCCTATCCCCACTCTGAAAGGTCATCCAACGAGAGCCAGTACACCTCGCTCGGCAGGTGGCAGACCAGGCTGGGACCTGTAAGTGTTCTGCAGAAATTCAGTATATTACTGCTCGTAACCTGTTAAATGAGGCCGTAGCACGTAACTTAGATAACAGCTGATTTATAATGAGGTAAGTGTGCCCAGATAGCTGTGGAGAATACAAGTGGTAATCGGGAGACCTTATTGTGGCCTTCCAGTACCTGCAGGGGGCCTACAGGGAAGCAGGGGAGGGGCTGTTTGCAAGGGCATGTAGCGATGAGGGGCAACGGTTTAAACTAGAGCAGAGCGGGTTTAGATTAGACATGAGGAAGAAGTTCTTTACAGTGAGGGTGGTGAGACACTGGCCCAGGTTGCCCAGAGAGGTGGTGGAGGCCCCATCCCTGGAGACATTCAAGGCCAGGCTGGATGAGGCTCTGAGCAACCTGATCCAGTTGAAGATGTCCCTGCTGACTGCAGGGGGGTTGCACTAGATGGCCTTTAGAGGTCCCTTCCAACCCAACACATTCTATGATTCTGTGATTCCAATTAGTTTTGAAATGGTTTGATTTTAATTGTCTTTGACAAAGGGCATATGTGATGGCACGAAGATGATTTAAAGTAAAACTCCAGTACACGATTGAAAAGAGGACTCTGAAAAATTAACACTTTTTGAGGAAACCGTAAGTAAGTACATCTAAAAATGAAATACAATTAAAGAATCAGGTGGAAAGATGCCCTCTTGATTACTGGCTGAATCGGGCTGAAGAAATTGATTTCCCCATAGAATTCGGCCTCCAGCATTCTCTTTTTAACAACCTAGTTGATACTGATTGAGCAAATTATTGGAAAAGTCAACGTTCTTATATGATGACAATTTTGAATTCCTTCCATTTAGTCGTCTCAAATAGCCAAGCTGCTTTCTCTCAGTTGGAGAGAGAGAGAAGAGTCTGTTTGATCTATTACTGCCGTGTCAAGTGAGTCCTTCCTTTTGGTATATATTTGTTCTAGACAGATTGTAAGGGTGCATTGTGTTTATAAAATCTTGAAGAAAAATGAAAACAAAAGCCAGGGTCCATGCCACAGATTATCTAAAAATCTCAAATTCAGTAAGCAAGAAAATAACAATTCGGGGGTGAGAACAGGACAAATACATCATCATGAGTCCGCAACATAGGAAGTGTACGTGGAAGAAGTCCAAAGACGTTTGAGAGAAGATTAGTTATTATTTGTGCAGTACTTTGAAGGTGAGAAGTGTGAAGTATGAGGTGTATCAAGGATTGGTAGAGGAGCGGTGGGCACTTGGCACGTGGGAGTCTCTCCTAAGCAGGGGCAGCCTCCATCCACAGTCGCAAAGCTGCGTATAGGGAGAGAAGACTGAGGGAACTGCTGGGGGTGAGGATGTGGGAGGCAAGTGTGAGGATCAAGAAATGAGCGTAGTCTCAAATGGAAGCAGGGAGAAAAATGCTGAGGCTGAGAACACGCAGTGCTCGCCACCACGCTCCGGCTTCGTTCGCTTTCCTCTCTGAAATCAGAGCAGAGTGTAACAAACGGTGACACGTGTATTTGGGTTTCTTTAGAAGTTCCAGTCGAGGACGCCTGCGTGGTGAACGTACCCAGAGCACCCAAGCCCCAACGCTACCAGCATCAACAGCAGTCTTCGTGCCAGCGCCTCCGCCTTCCTTGTACCCTCCACCACCCCAAGCACTTCCTCTTCTACCGGGGGCACTACAACCACAGTTTCCTCCCCAGTTTCCACCTGGTCAGCCGCCATCTGCCAGCTACACTGACTCCCCTCCAGGATATCCCCCAGCTCCTGCAAACACGTCATCAGCCTGGGTACCAACAGCAGTACCAACGGCGCATTCCGATCCCATCCCAGTGACACAAGCTCCTCCTTTATCTAGGGAGGAGTTTTACAGAGAACACCAGTGAGTGGAAGAGGAGTAAGTACTTGGCTCAAGGAAGTTGTGTTTGTTCTTTTTCATTTTTGTATTTTGAGAGCGTACTGGACTGCAGTTACACTGAAGTGCATCTGACATAAGCAAAAATGACATAGTATTTTTTTCAACAGGCTTTTTTCTTGCAGATGGCAAACGTGCAAAACTAAAAGAAGACAAACGTAATTCTAAAACTGTCCCTTCAACTTACAGGAATTCTAAACTGGTTTTGCTTAAATAGGACATGCACCTTTTGCGCTTGCATGCAGTATACGTTTTCTCACGTTGGGCACGGTTTGTTTCTTGGTGTCGTTTTGTCCTAAAGGTCAAACTCTAATTGTAATAAAGGTCAAACAAATGCTTTTGCTAAGGAGTTGATGGAATACAAAAGGTGCAAAAGGAGCGCAGGCGTTCATTTTCCAGGTAAGTGCTCGACATGTCCATAACGGAGAAGCAGATTGTCTAGAAGAATCAGGAGGAGTTCCGCTCCACCCCTCGGTCATTCGATGGACTGGATGGTTCGAGGCGTTAGCAGTGACAGGAGTTTCATATGTAGCTTACTAGCTCAGATACATGGCAGAGGTTGCAGTTGGCTGACAGTTATAATTTGGCAGTTGTTGTTCAGGAACAAGGGTCTCTTTTAGTAGAGTTTAGCTGCAGTGACGTCCCTCACCTCCTGACAACCTGAGAGGGCTCGAGACCGAATAGGAGCAGTTGCTGGATTTTCTGCGTCTCCCTGGTCTGATTGCCACCATTACCTCAAAGCACTTTGGAGGAGATACATGAGGGAAATTGTCTTCGTTTCCTCTTTTGTCTGTCTCATGTGGATACACGGAGAGTTTTTAACCTGGATCGCAAAGTGGTGGCTTTCGCTAGTATTTTGTTGACACTGTTAAATTTTCCTTAGGAATTAAAAGATCTGGCTTGTTCATAAGGAAATCTAAAATTTGTGAGGGACTTTGAGAGGAGGAATGATGCTGATGAACATATGCGGGATAATGTCAAACGCTTCTTTAAAAAATAAGAAAAGAAAAGCTTGTGAAGAAAAGCCTCAGGGTAGCTGATGGTTTCTGTCCCAAAAAATGACTTGGGCAGGTGTCTGAATAGCTCTTTAGTCGCAATGCGGTCAGTCTCTTTCCTGGAGGAATGGCATTGAGTCGTACTACTAGAGGCTGAGTTTAGAAGCTTTTAGGTATGATTTTTCTTGAAATGTGGTCACTACCCTTGGTCAGAGCTAGAGGCGTGTGCAAAATTTTGCTGGGACTCTCGTCCGTCTCGAGGTGTTGATTGAATAGTCCTGTATGTAAGATTGCAGTACGAGCATTTTGCATCCTTGCCAAATAAGCAGCAAGGTTAAATCGACTAAGCTGGTATTTTAAAATTAAGCTTTCCTGGCATCAGGCTAAATCGTGTTTTCTTGATGTTTGATGCTGCACTGTAGCCATAAAGACTTGCACTTTTTGCATCTTGCTGCAACAGAAGTGATTTGCGCTGCACGTGGTTGCTGGGTAGTGAAAAGTGTGTGTGCTCACCTACCAGTATAGGCCAGTATACATCGCCTTACGTCAGTCAATAGCTACAGTAGCTCACGTGGTAGAAGTGAGCGGAAATAGACTTCCCCTTCCGGTATGTTTTTACACTAACAAGGCAGCAGGTGTTCTGTCTTGTAAGCAGAAACTTCTACGTGTTATCAAGTTCTTCAATTCACAGTAGCGTTATGTCAGCAGCTGAAAAAAGCTTTGCCGTAAGCATATGGAGAGGGGGAAAAAAAAATTAATCAAATTTGGGAGGAAAAAAACTGGGGAGAGTGACGGTTTTGAATTAACTTCTTTTTTTTTTTTTTGGTGTTATGTTTTAAGGTCCAAGTCTCCCTGTGGTGCTTCATCCTACTCCAGTAGTTCACATACCTACTCCAAGTCAAGATGGGGTTTTTCCCACTCCTGCTCCTGCTCTCGATCATTTAGACGTTCCCATTCTCATTCCTACTCGCGATCGCCACCCTGTCCAAGAAGAGGCAAAGGGAAGAGTTGTTAACTATCGTTCTAGATCAAGGTCCCGTAGTTATCACTGTTCACAGTCAAGGTCACCCCCATACCCAAGATACTATTCTGATGCAAAACCTGAAAAAAGGAAAAGAAAAGTAGATGAAAAGGTTGATAAAGATCATGAAGCCACCTACATAAAGGCCTCTAAACCAGAAACTGCTGAATCGAAAACATGGCCGAAGGGGAAGACTGACCCTGATGGTGAAAAAGGAGAGCGACCTCCAGAAGGGGATAAATCTGCTTTTCTTAACAACCCTGCAAAAAAGATTGAACTTAACCAAGAAACTGGCAAAATGATGGTGAGTGGAGAAAATGTGCCACCTGCGAAAGAACCTGCTGAGAAACCTGAGCCGAGCAGCAGCAAAGTTAAACAAAAGAAAGCAAAGGGAGAAGTGAGAAGAAAAGTAACAGCAGCTGATGGATCTAGTTCAGCTCTTGTAAATTACACCAGGTACCTCATCATTTCTTTTCCTATTCTTTCTTTCCTCCTCCCCGCACCCCAAAAATGTCAAATTATTTGTGGTGACTAATGAAAGGAACAGCTAAATCCATGCTACATGAGTGAATAATCTGTGACTTTTCCTGTTAAACGGTCCTTGGGTCAGAATCAAATTTTGTTAAAGAAAACAAACAGTCTGTACTGCGCAGAAAGCTCATGAGGTTAATTCATTGCTGACGTGTTTGACCCTTCCTCTGGGACTTTTTCCCCCTCTTCTTATTCATTACATGGTGACTCTGAGGAGTCCTCCCCATGTCTTCCTTCCCATCCAGCTGACTGCTAAAGGCAAGGATAACAGACACGTCTATACCGTGCAATACTTTGACATTAACAATTGCACGGTGCTGTAATGATCTGCCTTTGTCAGTGTGACATGAAATCGATCCTTGCAGAAATAGCAGCTTGGTTGCCAATACACTGCACTGATTTTAGCTTTGAGCACAGTGCCACGGCGACACAGCTGCACTGCTTCCAGCTCAGTGCCGACTCCTTCGGCTCTTACCTTGGAGATGAGTCTTCTATATTCCATTGTGTGACATGTGAAAAACAGGAAAGTGATCTGGTGTGGGGCTGCTATTCCTTACAGTCCAGCACCTAAAGAAGCACAACAAAGCAAACTCAAAACATTGAAGACATCGCTGTAGGCTTAAGACAGTGTCTTGATAGTCTAAAAAGTTTCCAAAACGTAATTTTTTCTAAAGAAGAACATGGGACTTGAGGATAAAATTTGGGTTGTGTGTACCTCTCCGTAACTGCTTGCTTCCACGTTGAAGCAGGAACGTGTATCTAATTCATCTACCATTGGTAGAAGTGGGATGTGAAGGAATTAGCAGCTCAGACAGACCCCAATCCGGTAATCCTGTGTCTTTGTTAATGAAATGTGGAGTAGGAAGACACTAAATTAATTGATTGCTCCTCATGTTAGCTAGTGGACTCGTTCTGTCTCTTGCCTGTTCCCCTAATTGAACATCCTTTGAAGAAATGCTGCAGACAGACAATTGAAAGAAAAGCTCTTTTATAAAATGTTACAAAAGATCATGTATCCCAGCCATTATTGAGGTACGCTTTTTTCCTCTCAGCAGTAGTTCTACTGGAGGAAGTGCCGTTAGAAAGACCGAAGAAGAGCCAGATACAAAAGGAGGTGTCATTGAGGCAATGGAGGAGCACAGTAATGATATCCCAGCCCCAGCTGAAGACGTCGTGAAGCTGAAGCCTGAAGCAAGGGGAAGTCACAGTCTAAGCAGTCCCCATGTTAGCCGCAGCCGCGGTCAAAGCCCTTCTGAGAGTCGGACTCGAAGGCACAGGGGCAGTGCCAGCTCAGCAGCGAATCACGGCAGCAAGAAAAAGAAAAAGAAAAAAGAGAAGCAGCAGCACAAGAAGCACAAGAAACACATTGGAAACAACATGGAATTGGGAAAGAGGCAAAAACACAAGCACAAGAAGAAAACAATGAAGATGAGCAAAGAGAAAGAAAGAGGACCAAAAAGTGAAATGCGTCACTACACAGAATGACAGATAATTTAAAAAAGACTGAATTCCCAAGGGATCTGTACTAATTTTTCCTAAAATGTAAACAAATTTGGGCGTTGCAAATAATGACACGAAAGAGCCTGTGCTGCAGTTCCAATTTTGCTGCTTGATTATTTCATTTTTACATCAGAGCTTTGTAAGAGTGAGTTTTTTGTACAGAGTTGTTAGTTGTGACCATGTAACACAAAAGGTTTACTGGGGCATCTTTTTTTTAGCCACCGTTAAATAGTTTAGGTGGAGTTTTCTGTACTGTGAAAATTTTCCTAGTTGAAGGTCTTTTTAGTTGCCTGGCAGAAGCAGCTGGTATCAGTTATAAAATACCAGCGGAATGATTTGCAGAGACATTACAGCCCTCTTATGTCACTTTTTGATGAGAATAAAATGTTTTTGGTAAACTGTCCAATGTGAGATTTCCAGTGATAGCTGAACATTAGCAAAGGTCAGTGACTTTTAGCAAAGGTCAGCCTTCTTTGCTTCGGTCTTTACTGCTCAGGCCAGCCCTCAGGAGCCCCAGACTTTGGAAGTGACAGCGAAAGTCTAGACAAAGGAGGACTTCCCCTTGGTTGAGGAGAATTAAGTCAGAGATCAGGGAAGTAAGCTGGATATCCACAAGTCCATGGGTCCTGATGGGATGCACCCGAGAGTGCTGAGGGAGCTGGCGGAAGTTGTTGATGGGCCGCTCTCCATCATCTTTGAAAGGTCCCGGAGAACAGGCGAGGTGCCTGAGGACTGGAGGAAAGCCAACGACCCTCCAGTCTTCAAAAAGGGCAAGAAGGAGGAGCCGGGGAACTACAGGCCAGTCAGCCTCACCTCCATCCCTGGAAAGATGATGGAACAGCTCGTTGTGGGCGTCATCTCAAGGCATGTGGAGGAAAAGAATGCTATGGGCAGTAGTCAACACGGATTCACCAAGGGGAAATCCTGTGTGACTAACCCAATAGCCTTCTGTGATGGCGTGACTGGATGGATAGATGAGAGGAGGGCAGTGGATGGTGTCTACCTTGACTTCAGCGAGGCTTTCGACACCGTCTCCCACAGCATCCTCATAGGGAAGCTTAGGAAGCGTGGGTTAGATGAGTGGACATTGGGGTGAATAGATAACTGGTTGAAAGACAGAGCTCAGAGGGTGGTGATTAGGGGCACAGAGTCTAGTTGGAGGTCAGTGAGGAGTGGTGTTCCCCAGGGGTCAGTGCTGGGTCCAGTCCTCTTCAATATCTTCATCAGCGACCTGGATGAAGGGACAAAGTGCACCCTCAGCAAGTTCACTGATGACACAAAGCTGGGGGGGTGGCTGACACACCAGAAGGCTGTGCCGCCATCCAGAGAGACCTGGACAGGCTGGAGAGTTGGGCAGAGAGAAACCTTATGAAATTCAACCAGGGCAAGTGTCGGGTGCTGCACCTGGGGAGGAATAACCCCGTGCACCAGGACAGGTTGGGGCTGACCTGCTGGAGAGCAGCTCGGTGGAAAGAGACCTGGGACTCCCAGTGGACAACAGGATGACCATGATCCAGCAATGGGACCTTGTGGCCAAGAAGGCCAATGGCATCCTGGGGTGCATCAAGAAGAGTGTGGCCAGCAGGTGGAGGGAGGTCATCCTTCCTCTCTACTCTGCCCTGGTGAGGCCGCATCTGGAGTGCTGTGTCCAGTTCTGGGTTCAAGAAGGACAGGGAACTGCTGGAGAGGGGACAGCAAAGGGCTACCAAGATGCTGAGGGGACTGGAAGACCTCTCTTATGAAGAAAGGCTGAAGGATTTGGGTCTCTTCAGCCTGGAAAAAAGACGACTGAGGGGGGATCTTATCAACACTTATAAATAGTTAAAGGGTGGGTGTCAGGAGGATGGGGCCAGACTCTTGTCAGTGGTGCCCGGGGACAGGACAAGGGCCAATGGGAACAAACTGGAACATGGAAAGTTCCATCTGAACATAAGGAAAAACTTCTTTACCTTGATGGTGACAGCGCTGGAACAGGCTGCCCAGAGAGGTGGTGGAGTCTCCTTCTCTGGAGATCTTCCAAACCCACCTGGACACGATCCTGTGCAACCTCCTGCAGGTGAACCTACTTTGTCAGGGAGGTTGGACTAGAGATGATCTCTAGCGGCCCCCTCCAACCCCTACCATTCTGTGATAGTGTGGTTCAGCTCCAGCAAAACGCTTTCAATGATCTCCCTCAATATTCTTTTACCACTGGTGACACCACTGGTGACCGGCCGCCAAGCGGATTTCACCCCATTAATCACAACTCTCTGGGCACGGCCGTCCATCCAGTTTTTAACCCAGCAAAGAGTACACTTGTCTATGCCATCATTCACCAGCTTCTCCAGGAGAATGCTGTGGGGGACGGTGTCAAAGGCCTTGCCAGCCAGCAAGCTGTTCCAAGTTCCAGCCAGCTCCAAAAGAAACCCACCGCTGGCCAAAACTGAGCCCGTCAACGAGGATGGTGGAACCTCTGTGAGAGTGTATTTAAGAAAGGACACAAGGGCTCGAGTGGGAGAGGAGTTAGGGAAAAACCAGTGTGAGAAACAGCCCTGAAAACACCAGGGTGAGTGAAGAAGGAGGGAGAGGAGGTGCTCCAGGTGCCAGAGCAGATGGTCTCCTGCAGCCTGTGGAGAATACCACAGTAGAGCAGGTATTTCCCTGCAGCCTAAGGAGAGGAGCACAGCGGAGGAGGTAATCCCTGCACTTGGTGGAGGACCCAACACTGGAGAGGCTGGATATTTCCTGAAAGAATTTCAGCTTGAGGAGAGCCCATGCTGTAGCAGGTTTATCTCAAAAGACTGTAGCCTGTAAGAGGGACCCCATGGGAAAAGTGGTAGAAGGAAGGAGCAGTAGAGAGGAATTGGTATGGACTGACCAGGACCCCCATTCCCCATCGCCCTGCACTGCTCAGGGGGAAGGAGGGAGAGGAGCTGGGAAGGAAGCAGCAAAGTTCAACAAGGAAAAAAATGTGTGGAAATAGTCTTTCCAGGTGATAAGGTCTTCCATCGGTCCTATGCTTCTTTGACCCTCAGCCTTTGCAGTTGTACATGCCTGGCCTGCCCACTTACCTTCACTCCTGTCCCCTTTGTACGAGGCCCACACACATCTTGGCACGCCCAGCGTAACGTGGCCTCCACCAAAGCTGGAGCCCACCTGGCCTTGGAGGCAGGGAGGGGCCCGGTCCCCTCTGTCCGGGGCTGGGCACAGCTTTTCCCTGGGAACCTCCCTGAGGAGCACTCCTCCTCTGTGTCAGCCTGGGGCCCGGCAGGGGTGGCCCGGGGACAAGGGCTGCTGGGGCAGGGCTGAAGGAGCTCAGCTGGGAGAGCATTAGACTGAAGATCTAAAGGTGCCTGGTTCAGCCCTGGGCTTCAGCAGTGATTTTTCTCCCTCTGCTTTTTGCAGAGTCCGTCTGCCACCTTCCAGCCTGCCCCAGCCCTGCTTGCTCCTTCACCTCTTGCCAGAGCACTGTCCCTGCCCTGGACCTGCACATCTGCGGCTTAGAAGGAGCCTTCCTCCAGCCCCACAAGTCCCCAGCCTCCCCCTGGGCAGGACTCTCCACTCAGGGCTGCTTTGGGGTGGTCTCCAGCTGTGCCCCCTTCCCTGCTCCACAGGATCGGGATGTGTCCTCTGCGGGGTCTCTGCACGACCCAATTCCTCTCCTCTTTGTCATGCTCAAGGGTGCAGAGTCTGTTCCCCTCCTCAGGCGCCTCCTGCACCTTGTCTCCATTCCCAGAGCAGAGGCCACTGGACCCATAGTCCCAGGGAGAGGCACTCCCTGGAGCTGCGGCCTGAATGGCAGCATCCTTCCCCCGGGGGGGTGTTGCAGTGAGACCTCTGATGTGCCCAGGACAGCTGACAAAGGCACGCTGAGGATCACCCACCGGAGTGCATGGCCATCGGTATTGTTTAGCCACACGCTGTCCTGAGCAGAATTTCTTGGCCCCCTTTGCCCCCCTGCTCCAATGACTGGTAACACACCAATATGCTCCTCTCTGGGCATCAGCCCCATGGAGATGGACACCTGCCCTTCACCCCACCTCCAGGGATGCTGCGGGGCAGAGGGGTGCAGGAGGCCCGCTACATGGATGAGGGCGTGTGAGCTTTCTGCCCCCATGTTTCCCCATCGCACACCCTGGGGTGCCATCAGAGCCTGGGGGCACCTCACCCCAGGGAGGGCATGTCCCTCACCCTGTTGTACTTCTCCTCCTGTGCCGCTGCGCACAGATGTGGCACACAGGGGGGTTGCCCTTGCCCTGGGGGGCAGAGGAGGCTCAGGAGTTTTCTCCTCTCCGTTGGCCCTGGAGGGGGCCAGAGCGTGGGAGCAGCACCTGCAGCCAGAGCCTCCTTCTGCCCCATTGCTCTTCAGAGATGCTGGAGGGGCAGTGCTCTGCCGTGCAGCCCTGTGCCAGGATCAGGCCCCAGGGGAGAGGCAGTGCGGACTTCCCCCATCTCAGGAGGGCTCAAGTGCTGTTTGCTGCAGAGGGTCCCTGGGCACCCAGGGGACAACGGGGCTGTGCTTGTCACAGGCCCCTCATGGGAGGAGAGTGTCTCCTGCTGGGAAGGCTCCAGAGGGTGTAGCTCAGTGGCAGAGTGCCCACTTTGCATGTGGGAGATCCTGGCTTCCATCCCCAGCACCTCCAAGGGGCTTCTTCCCTGAATGCCCAGCCTCTGGGAAAGGCTGGAGCTGGAGCCTCTGGTCCTCTGCAGGCACTGTGGGCCTGCCCTGCCCAGCCAGGGTCTGGCTGTGGGGTGAGGAGGGCTGTGTGCGCTGCCTCCTTGGAGCCCCCTCTCAGGAGAGAGGCGGGCAGCTGTGCTGGACCTGAGCTCAGCTCACTGCCCTGCACCACACACCCACCCGAGACATGCCCCTTCCCCACCACCATGTCTTTGGGCTCCGATATCCTCCAGCCACCCTCGGGGAGACACTAAAGCACCTGGGCAGGCAAGCACAGCTCTGGCTCAAAGGCTTTTAATAAGAACCAATATGGGGGCCCCTATGTAAAAACAGGGGAATGAAAATCAAAGAAACCCCTGGCAGTTTCTGCTGCCCGTGGGAAAAGGGAGAGGGTTCCCTGGTGCTCACGGCTCTCCCAGCTGCACAGACCTCTCCTCCCTCCTGGCTGCCCCCAGCTGCACTGCAGGGACGGGCTCTCCTGGCCAGGGGCTCAGGGACCGTTGTGCACTGAGCTCCGGTGTCACAGCCTCTGTGTCCTCAGGGGGATGTGCCACAGACACCTCTTCAGCATCGTCATAGCCCGTGCTCTCTGGGGACAGGGACCAGCCATCCCCCTCAGCTCCAGGGGCACCAGCACCTCTCTGGGAGAGCAGGTTTGGCCCTGCAAGAAGCAGGGCAGGCCACTGCATGTTCACCCCATGGGGTGCCTCTCCTGGGCTGTACATCACCTTCCTCCCTTCTCCTCACCAGTCCTGAGACATTCAGCTCCCTCTCCCACCCATGGAGCCCCCAAGGAAAAACTCCTGGGGCAGGTTGCCCCATCCGAGCACGTTTGGCTCTCAGCGTGACAGCGAATCATCCAACGCCAGGGATGCCACCCCAGGAACCAGCAGCACTTTCTTTCCCTCTCACCTCCAAGGGTATCTGTGGGTCCAGATCCTTCCTCTGCCACCCTGGGCATTTCCCAGTCTTCCTGCCCAGGGGAAGGATCCTCCCCAGGGTCAGAAACCTCCCTGGCATCATCATAGCCATCAGCTGGGTCACCTCCAGGCAGGACAGGGACATCTGAAAGGAGAGGAGAGCTGGTGACAGTGAGAAGATGCGTTCTGCAGAGCAGAGGATGGGAGGATGCGCAGGGACGTGGGGCTCCGACATCGGTGTTTGCAGCCCCACAGGAGATCCCGCCCGATCTCCCAGCTCCGAGGGTGACACTCAGTGACACTGCTGTCCATCACATGTCTACAGGGAGGAGACATCCACCCCTTCCTGCACCCATTACCTGGTGCTGGCCATGGACCATCCTCCTCCTCGCTGTCCCCGGGGTAGGGCTGCAGCTTGCTCAGGGACCCCTCTGAATAGGAGCCTGGAGAGAGGCCCAGCAGGTGTCAGGGGAGTGCGCTCTGCTGACCCAGCTTGTGCTCAGTGCTGCTGGGGACGTGGGACCCACAGAGCCACGGCTGCATGGGGACGAGGGCTCAGGACTCACCCTGCTGCCCTGGGACAAAGCCCATCTCCAAGGGCCTGCCAGAGCTGCCCTGGGACAGCCCCTTCCCTCACCCCTCAGGTGTCCCCCAGGGTGCAGGGGCAGGCAGAGAGGGGCTCTCCCCAAATGGGACGTGCAGAGCAGGTGGGGAGAAAGCTTCTCTCCTGGGCCCAGGACATGGGTGCTCCCCACACAGATCCAACAGCCCCACAACCGCACGAACCATGGGTTAGGGGGCTGCAGGGGTCAACCCTGGGTGGCAGCCAGGGGAAAGAGCACTGTAGATGTGTCCTCAATGAGGGACACACACCAACCTGAGCCGCTGAACCTTGCCTGCTTCTGCCATGCTGTGCTGGAACCGATCTCCTCGTACACGGCCTCAGGGAAGGGCTCCTGAGCTCTCTCAGAGCCTGTGGACAGAGGCAGGGCTGGCCCAGGGATGGTCAGAGAGGGGATGGGATCCCGCAGAGAGCACACACTCTTGTCCCCCCAGCTCTGCCTCTCCCACTCACTGACACCCCACGGCACGCCGGCCTTGCCAGCAGGCATCTTCCCCTGGGAAGGGACCCACCTCTGCGCCCAGCCCTGGCGCTTCGCACTTGCCCGGCCAGGAGGGCCAGGAGCAGGCAGACAAGGGCTCCCAGGATGATGCACATGATGACGGGCAATGAGACTCTCCCGCTGCCGGTCAGACGGCCCCGCGTGGGATCTGCATGGCAGGAACACAGAAAGGGCAGCACCAGGCCTGGGAGAGGTGAGGGGCCGGCACACCCCAGTCCTGACCCCCATTACATACCGGGTTTCAGGGGACGAGGGATGGGGAAGCTCCCACCTGAGTGGGTGAATGACAGCCCTCCCCAGCCTCCCGCCCCACCGCTACCCCGGTGCCTCCTCCTGGGAGTTTCACAGCCCAGCAAGGAGCCCCTTCCCTCCGGCTGTGGGTCACAGCCTGGCCCCAAGAAGACCCAGCACTGGTGGGGAGGACGGGTTACCTGCTGGAGGGGTTGGTGCTGCCGTCCTGGGTGCATCTGCAGAGGAGGAGAAGGAGAGCTGGGCTGAGAGGGTGGGGGTGCAGGTACCAGGGAGCCTCCTCTCTGACACACCGTGTGTGTGTGTGTGTGCGCGCACGTGTGCATGTGCAGACATCCCTGCCACATCCCACCCAAATCGCCCCTCCTGCACGACTGGTGAGCATGGCCAGGAAGGAGCGCAGGGCCCAGAGCAGGGACAGAGCCGGCAGCCCGGGAGGTGCCCCTGGGGGCTGCAGGGCCCTGCGGGCAGAAGCTGGAGGACACCCAGCCCCACAGAAGCTGCTACCCACTCGGCAAAAGGCTCTCCTGCTCTGCAGGGATGGCCTTGCTCTCAGGAGCTCTGGAGCCATGATGGCAGGCAATGGAGGAAATTGTGAGGTGTCCCTGCCCTTCGAGGTGTCGCAGCCCTGCCGCTCACCTGAGCAGATCACGGCCGCGTCCTCCTTATGGCGGCAGGCACCGCTGTCCCCAGGCCGGGCCCAGCAGTCCTGCAGAGATGGCTCTGTCCCCCGGCACTCCACCTGCTCCAGCCAGATGGGGCCGCTCCCCTCCCCAGATGCAGCCTCGGCCAGGGCAGACACCGCAGGGCCACAGCCCAGCTGCCTGCATGCCACCTCGGCATCCCGCATGTCCCAAGAGTCGTCACACACCGTCCCCCAGGAGCCGCGGTGCCACACCTCCACTCGGCCGGAGCACCCCTTCTCCCCTCCCACGGCACGAATCTTCTCCCTGTCTGGAGAAGGCAGAGAGCTCCCAGGGCCGCGGGACAGCAGGCAGAGCCCTGCCAGGCGAGAGGGGCATGCAGAGGAGCAGCTACCTGTGCAGCTCGGGGTGCTGGGGCACGCAGCCATTGGGGCCGGGGGCGTTTCTGGCTGACTCCCTGCAGAGGGAAACGCTGTGGTGAAGGGGCTGCTGCAGGGGGGCGTGCAGCAGAGAGTGGGGCTCAGCTCAGCTCGTGCCACCCACCCATGGCAGCAGCTGAACCCCGGTCCTTCGGGGGACACACACTCGGCAACGTGGGGGACCCTGACTGCTCAGCCCCAAAGGGACCCTGGGTCACAGAGCAGCAGGAGGGTGTCCATGGAAGGGACACTCCTCAGAGCCCTGGCTGTTCCCTTCTGGGACCTTGCCTCGAGAAACCTCTGCCCCAACCAGGCGAAGCTGGGAGCCCAGCTGGCAACCGCTGGTGAATGTGTGGGGCTCCAGGAGAGGAAGTCCCATTTTTGGTACCAGCAGCAGCAGCGTCTGCCTTGGAAACGAAAGGCCCCTGCAGGCCCAGGAATTTGACCATGCCCAGCCAGGAGCAGGAACGCAGGGGATGCTGGTGCCCGGCTAGCTCAGAATTACCCTTGCAGGTGATGTGGGTCTCATCTCGCAGGTTGTCGCATGACTGCGGGTGCCAGGGAGCGGAGGGACACTGCCAGAAGGAGCTGTTTCTCTCCCCACACTCCACACGATCCAGCCAGGCCGTGCCAGACAGCCTGCCGTAGGGCCGTTGTGTTTCCAGGGACCCTCTGTCCCCGCAGCCCAGCTCCTTGCATGCCAGCGACACAGTTTCAGGAGTCATGGAGTTGGAGCAAACGCTCCCCCACGTCCCATTGTAGAAAACCTGCAGGCGCCCGGAGCAGTTGGTGCCATTCTCCAGCCTCAGGGCCATGAACTCTGGGAGGAAAGGCAGCGAGGGGGAACAGGCTGGGCTGGGGCTGGGGGAGCAGGGACACCCCTGCACCCGCCAGGCCCTCAGACAGGCAAAGGCACGTCCAGCAAGTCCCCCTTGCACCCACGGACAGAGAAATGTCCCTGATGGACAGACACCCCTGCCCTCCCTGCGGACCGTCAGGGACAGCGGAGCTCCCCAGGGACCCCCGGTGGGACTGAGGGCACCTGTGCATGGGTGTCCCCACGGTGGCCTTTGTCAGGGGCTCAGAGCTGGCCAGGAACAGCCTCGGCCGTTGCCGGCTCTCCCCTCGTCCCGGCCTGCCTGGGCACTGGGCTCCCACCACAGCTCCCGGCACACACCTGAGCAGACGACTCCTGCGTCCTCTTTGTGCCCGCAGTCGTGCTGCCCCCAGGACCCTGCCGGACAGTCCCAAAGAGCAGCTTCGGCCCCGGAGCAGTTCACGCTCTCCAGCCAGATCTGAGCGGAGCCTTCCCCGAAGCGAGCGGAGCCAACCGCCTCCAGCGCCCCTCCGCAGCCCAGCTGGCGGCAAACGACGGCAGCATCAGACAGGTCCCAGCCGTCATCGCAGACACTCCCCCAGCTGCCCTGGTAGTAGATCTCCACTCTCCCCGCGCAGCGCCCAGGCCCGTTCACCAGCCGCGCCTGACGGCTCCCTGTAGCAGGAGGAAACCCCGGCTGCCGTCAAGGGCCAGCTGCCCACCCAGCCCAGAGCCTGGGGGAGCCATGCAGCGCCACTCACCCCAGCAAACGACCCCCACGTCCTCGGCAATCCCTGCTTCCAGCGCACTCTCAGGCAGGGAGGTGTTGCAGAGGGTCAGGTTGGCCTCGTGCCCTGCACACCGCACCCCGCGCAGCCCCACGGGACCCGTCCCTCTCTGAGCCTTCGGGGGGTTGTAGGCTGCCTCTGCCTCTCCGCACTGCAGCTGCCGGCACACCACACTGGCCTCCTGCACGTCCCACTGCTCATCCAGGACTCTGCCCCACGTCCCGTGCTGGAAGATCTCCACTCGCCCGTCGCACGGGCTTCCTCCACCCACCAGCCGCAGGGATGCGAAGCGAGCTGGGCCTGGGGAGAGCAGCCATGCCCCAGCCCTTGGTGGCATCGGGGAGCCCGGCAGCCTGCAGCATGTCTCCAGGCTCTGGCACCCTTGCAGGAGGGCCCTGGAGCTCGCCTGCCTGCCGCCAGCCCTCTGTGGGGACCTTCTGAGCCAGAGCCTTGCACTGCCACAGGGTCCCCTGCTTTGGGAGCATTTAAGAGGAAAACAGAGTAACCGAGTGTTTTCCTGCACTCACCTGAGCATATGACAGCAGCGTCGTTCTCATGGGAGCACGGCGAGGCCCCCAGGGCAGTCACTGGGCACTCTCCCAGGTGGGCTTCAGTCCCGTCACAGTGGAAGGAGTCTCTCCAGACAGGGCCGCTTCCTCTCCCAAAACGCCCTCCTTTAGGAATGGACTCAGCAAACCCGCAGTTGAGGTGACGGCAGAGAACGTGGGCGTCCAAGAGGTCCCAGCGGGAGGCACAGAGGGTGCCCCAGGTCCCCTGCACATGGACCTCCACCCTCCCCTCACACGCCGTGCTGCCGTTCACCAGCCTGAACCCTGTGAACTCGGGACAGAGAAGGATGAGACAGGGCAGACTTGTGCTTTTGCTGCCTTGGGTGGTGGAGTAGAGGCCAAATGGACACCCTGCCTTTCTCCTCCTTCTGCACCATTTTAGGGCTGCAGACAAACATTCAAGGTCAGGTTTAACGGGGCTCTGAGCAACCTGATCTAGTTGAAGAGGTCCCTGCTGGTTGCAGGCCAGTTGGACTAGATGACATTGAAAGGTCCCTTCCAACCCAAACCATCCTATGGTTCTGTGATCACCCCTTCTGCCCTCACACCCAGCACAGCACAGTCCCGTCCCTGCTCCCCCATCATCGGCACACCCCCGGTGGTAACACCCTGCCCTGAGTCCTTACGTGTGCAGGTGACACCGGCAGCATTCGCGTGGGTGCAGGGTTGGTCCCTGGGGGACCCCGTGGGGCAGGAGCTGAGAAGGGATTCATTCCCCACACACTGCAGCTCTCTGTCCCACATGGGACCAGCCCCTTCTCCAAAGTGAACTGCCCCCGGGACAGACAGGGCTGTGCCACACTGCAACTCTCTGCAGACCACGTCGGCAGCTTTGGGACCAAAGTCGGAGTCACAGACAGTTTTCCACTCGTTCCTATCATGGATCTCCACTCGTCCTGAGCAGGGGTTGTCCCCTCCAACCAGCCGGACAAATCCTGGAGTAACCAAAGAACCCTGTGAGTTCCCACAGCCCTCTGGCAGTTACATACCCATGTCCTACCTGGCCTGCAAGGTGGCCACAGGCAAAGAGACCCACGAGCTTCCCAGCAGCTCCCAGTGGGTGTTGATGTCACAAACACACCAGGGACCCCCTGCTGCTCCCCCAACATCATCACAGCACTCGTGGGCTGGCTTTTCTCCCAAACCCACAGCCACAGGAAGCGCTTAGAAAAACTGCTGCCCTCCTGGAGACCCTGGGCTACCTGGCACTGGCCCCAGGCACTGCAGCGCTTGAGCCCAAGGAGATGGGCTGAGGTTCTGCTGGCTGCTGCAGCCTGCTCTGCCCCACCAAGCTGAGAGCCAGGCTGAGGAACCCCTTGGAGCCACCAGAAATGGAGCCCATTGAGGCACTGCTATTAGATGGGACATGTCAGAGGGAGCAGATGTGGTGCAGCTGTACCTCCAGTCGCTGTCTCCACCAGCCCCCAGCTCCAGCACCTGCCTGGGGAGGGTCCTCAGCCAGGGCCAGAGAACACTGCCAGGGGTGCACATCCCTGGCCCCCAGCTGGGTAGAGGGCAGGAGAGGGGGCAGAGGAGCAGCCCTGGGCTGACACAAGCTCCCAGGGCAAGGAGAGTCAGAAAGTGCTGGCAAGTGCCCTTGGCACAGGGCAGGCAGGGGCTGGGGTAGGCAGGAGAGGCTGGGCAGCAGGTCAGCGCTGCCTGCACAGGGGTGTTTCCCTGTGGGCTCGCTCTCATGGGGTGGCTCTGGAAGGGGAATGAGGTGGCCATGAGCCACCCAGCTCTTCTGCCCAAGCCCAGGGCCCCTGCCCTCTGAGCAGCCCCTCTGCTTTGGGGGACTCATGTCTGCCAGGGGACACAACCCAAAAGTCCCTGACCTCCTTGGGCCCAGGGTTGTGGGTGGCCATGTGAGTTGCTCTAAGTCTTCTTGCACGAGGGCACCATCTCCCAGCCCCAGGCGCCGATGGAGGGTGGGCTGAGACACATCAGGGGTCAGGCAGTGGCGGGTTCCCACTGGCTTTTCCTCAGGGACCGGGGAAACCAGCAATGACAGTCCCAGCTCAGCAGCGTGACCAGCCACACCAGGCCCTTCTCCAGTAATCCCTTGTTTCCTTGAGGGCACAGCCAGGTCCCTTCCCCCGTCCTGGTCACAAAGGTGGGGAACAGGCTGGCACCGTACCTGAACACGTCACTCCAGCATCCAGACTGTGATCACAGTATTGTCGAATCTCTTCTGTGTCTGTGCAATCAGACAGGGCTGACTCGGTGCCATGACACGCAACATCAGCCATCCAAATGGGGCCAGATCCTGGCCCAAAATGTCCGTACTGAGGAGCTTCAAGAGCAGACCCACAGCGCAGCTGCTTACAAACCACTGCAGCATCGTCCATGTCCCAGTTGTAGCCACACACAGTCCCCCACTGGCCCTGGTGTTTCACCTCCACTCTCCCAGCACAGTGTCCGCCGCCATCCTCCAGCTTCACCTCTGCAGCCCCTTCGAACATCGACATGGGACCGCTCAGGAGAGCACCGAGCCCCAGAGTGCAGGTCTAGAAGGCCCCCCCTGCCCAGGATGAGTCAGAAGCACCACGGTGGGAGGGTGGGAGTCCTCACCCCTCTAGGCTGTCCCTTGGCCAGTGTGGGGGTCCCTGCTCTCCCCACAGCCTGTGAAGGCTAGGGGTGCAGTACTCTGGCCCTTCTGGGATGGGCTATTCACCATAACACAGCCCTGGGAACCTCCTGCCACTCCCATGGCCCCCTCCCATGACCACCCACTCATTGTGCCCCCAGGCCCTGCACAGGGAACCCGCTCCTCCCCAGCCCAACACCCCATAACAGCCCCATGCCCCAGCCCAACACCTTGCCCTGCTGACCACCTGCCCTGGCACCACCCAAGCTCACACACCCACAGGCCTTTCTGTGTCCTCATGAACACCAACATGATCCCAAGGATCCCCCCAACTCATGTCCCCTCCTGGCCCCTGGTGGCAGCCCAGCCCCTGTGCTTGGTGGGGGCCCCTGAGAAGGGAACTTCTCTACCACCTCTGGGTGCAGACAGTCCAGTCCCCCTCTCTCTGTGGGGCACAAACTGCCTTCCTGGTGTCAGGGCTCCCCTGAAGCCTGGAGCCACAGCCAGCCTCAGGGGCACAGTACTGGGGAACAAGTCATCCCAAAAGGGTACCCCAGGATGGGTTGTCTTTAAATGCAGCCAGGCACAGGCTGCCCGAAATACTGGAGCTCTGGAAGTGGAGACACCCTCTCCCAGCCAAATGGACACAGGCAAAGGCACAGGGTCCATGGACTTGAGCTCCTCCTGACCCTCATCTCAGCGGCACTTGGAAAGAAACTCTCTTCCCAAAGGGCTCTTGATGACCCCACTGGTACCCGATGGCCCTGGGCTGTGGGAAAAGGGAGCCGGCACTTACCTCTGCAGAGCTGCACCCAGAGGAGCAGCCACAGCACCCGAGGGGACAGGAGTCCCTCCATTCCCATCCTGAGCCTCCTGCCCTGCTGGCACAGCCCTGCTCTTCCCCACTCCCTGTCACAGCTCCTGGGGACTCAGGGGGACGTCGATGATGGGAGGGTAATATATCTCTGCAGATGCCGACCCAGCTGCAGAAGGAGCCAATCGAAGCAGCAGCACCTTTTTAGACGTTATCGGGAGCTATCTCCCCTCCGACACAGCCCAGCCCGCCAATGAACTTCTCCAGCGCCGTTCATGACCATATATGAGGGACATATATGTCCCGCTGCCGGTGTCATGGTCGCTGTGGTGGCGGATCATCATGGGACAAGCTGGGTGTGCAGGGGAATTTGGTTAGTCACCCCTTGCACCCTGCTGTGGGCCTGGAAGCACTGAGCATCTCCTGCACTGGGCTCATCCAAGAAGCCATGAGGCAAGTGTCCAGCTGCCCCCAAGCTGCGGTGACCATGGAACGGGGACTGCACCAGGGTCTGTGTCAGGATGGGGAGGAAACAGCCCCTGCCCCTGACACGGACCTCACTGTGCTGGGAGCAGCATCTGGGAGAGGTCTTCATCCAGGGCAAGGGCTCCATCCAAGGAGTGTTGGCTTGTCCGTCCCTCCCTGCAGACCCCCACAGTGAGTCCCTCGCAGGAGCTGCAGCTGGATCATGTCCCTGCCCTGGCAGCAGACGGGAAGCCCAGAGGCTCAGACGTGTCCCTGACTCAGTGTGTCACCCAGGGGCCGTTATTCCCCGCGGGCGGAGCGGGAGCTGGAGCCTGCAGGTGCACAAACCACAGCCCACGTGGCCTCGCCGCGCTCTCCCCACTCCCCCTGCAGCGCCCGGGCAGGAAGTCTGTGGTTTCCTCCTGGCGCCGTGCCCAGGCACATCCCTGGGGTGCCCCCGAGCCACCCCCACCCCGACTGCTCCAGCCAGGGCCGCAGGGGCTGCTCCTTCGGCCTCGCAGACACGGGGACGGGCAGCTCCCATCCCCTGTCATGCCCCTGTCATGCACATGGCCGCTCTGCACCGAGCCCCACGGGCACGGGGTGACATCGGTGATGTGACCTCACATCCTTCCTACTGCCAAAGCTGTGTGTTCGTGGGTTATACTGACGGTGACCTCACACTCTCCTACTTCTGCTGCCGTGTGCTCATGAGTGGTACCGACAGTGACCTCACGTCCCTCCTGCTGCCACCACCGTGTGCTCAGGGGTTACAGTGACCATGACCTCGCACCCTCCTGCTGCTGCTGCTGCTGCATGCTCAGGAGTCCCGCTGTCACAAGTGTGTGCGTGTTGTGTACAGGCTTCTGATGACGATGGTTCTTCCAAAAAGCCATATTGGGGTGGGGTCCAAGTATTATCTTAATGGCATCAGAAGCGGCCACACAAGCCATATGCCTGCTCCTTGCCCAAAAGCTACACAGGCAGCGGTGAAATCACAAGAGCAACATTCACAAGCCACGTTCCTGCTCCTGGCCTATCAGGTATTCAGACACCAATGACCTCACAGACATCTACATAAACTACTGCTTGGCTCCCAACCTGTCACCTACTCGGGCACCCGTGACACCACAACACCCTACACCACCCATGTTCCTGCTCCTGCCCTACCAGGTACGCGGGCAGCAGTGACTTCACCAGCTCCTACACAACCCATGGGCCTCTTGCTGGCCTGTCAGCTCAGCGGTCACAGGTGACCTTGCAAACACCTACACAAGATGGGGGCTTAGTCCTGGCCTACCAGCTTCTCAGGCACCTGGGACCTCAAAACACCCAACACAAGACATGTTTCTCCTGGGCTCCTCAGGCACCAGTGACATCGCAGAGACATCCACAAGCCAGGTGACGGCTCCTGGCCTGTCGTCTGCGCAGGCACCAGTGACCTCCAGGCACCTACACAATCCCTAGGCCTGTTCCTGGCCCACTGGCTACTCAGGCGTGAGCGACCTCATAAGCACAGACGCAGGGCGTGGGCCTGCTCCTGGCCTGTCAGGTGTCCAGACATGAAGGATCTCACCAAACCTACACGAGCCGTGGGTCAGCTCATGGCCTGTCAGCTGAGCGGGACCTCACAAGTGCGTATCTGCCCATTTGCCACGTACTTGCCGGTGAGGGACTCAGGCTGCAGTGACCTCACAGGCACCTACACGAGCTGTGCACCTGGGCCTGCCTTATCAGCTACTCAGCCAAGAGTGACATCCCAAGGACAAGCCCAAGCCACGTGTCTCCTATCAGTTACACCAGCACCAGTGACCTCACCAGCCCCTACAGGAGCCCTGGCCTTGCTCCTGCTCTATCAGCTACTCAGGCACCAGAGACCTGACCCTCACATCTCCCCCTGCTTGCTGTCTGCTCACCTCTGAGATACGACTCCTCACAAGCTCCTACACAGACCAGAAGCCTCCTCTTGGCCTGTTGGCTACTCAGGCAGCAGCTCCTCACAAGCACAGACCAACCTATTTGCTGCGTGCTCATCTTTTGGGGGGACCCAAGCCAGTACTGACCCCCCTCTCCGTCACTTGCTCACCCCTCCTAGAAGGGGGCCGTAGCCCCTGGGCATGTTCCAGCGTGTCCGTGCCCCACCACCTTTCGGGCACCCCTCCGCCCTCTTGAATTCCCCCCAGCCCACCCTGTCAGGGCTTGTTCTGCAGCCTGGTAAAGTGGGGGACCCCCACCCGGCCTTTTCCTTCTGCTTCCGTTCACATTTAAACTCTAATTCTTCACTACACTAAATCTTATTGAAGAAGGATTTATTCAATTCAAAATGACAATTCAAATTTACAAATATTCAAAATTTTCAATTCAAAATTATTAATTTAATTTCTATACCTTTATTAATGTTGACCTAGATCAAAATGTATATACATATCTAGATATATTTATAAGTAGTGTATCTACTTATAAATGAATAAATAAATTTATTAATAGAATTATACACTTCCTTTCATAGATATATTCCTCTAGGTGTATATATTGCCTACCAATCTTATAGTTTTATATCCAAGCACTTCTGGGCCAAAGGAGGCAGGCAGCCAATCCCAGGGGCTGTGTTCCTCTAAAGAAGTTGCCATGGTCAGTGGCCCAGCTGAAGTGCCTCTGTACCAACGCACGCAGCCTGGGGAACAAAGAGGAGGAGCTGAGCACCCTTGTGCAGCTGGAATCCTCGCGGCTGGGGTTTGCTACAGGCCATCCGAGCAAGAGGAGCCTTTTGACGAAGCGTTCTTACTTCACCTCCAGGAAGCACCACACTCAGAGGCTGAGATCTACTGGGGGACTCCAGTCACCCTGGCAGCTGCTGGAAGAGCATCCCATGAAGCTGTGAGCAGTGCAGGAGACTCATGGAGTGTGTTGACGAAGGGATTGAGAGCAGCCCTGCAGAGAAGGGCGTGAGGATGCTGGGGTTGGAGTAACTGAACATGAGCTGGCAATGTGCGCTTGCAGCCCCAAACCATTTTGTGATTCTATGATTCGATGTCTCTATGACCTACACCCAAGGAAGCACATGCCAGTGGTGGTTACCAAAGGAATTTTACTCAAAACATGAAGGGATATCAATAAGCTGAGTTTCCCACAACAGGACACTCCTAGGAGTAGCTGCTGGCACTTGTGCTCCCTCAAATTCATCTCATCGCACACATGAAATGTGTATTCCTAAGTCTGTGATGCAAGAACAAACTTCTGATGCAGTCATTTTGTGTCCCTCCATGGAGGGACAGAGCAGCTCTCTGAGCTGAGGTGAGTGGCTGCTGCTGCAGCTGTGAGGGGCTGGTTGGTGACGATTACCCTGGGGCAGGTTCCCCGGGGTGTCCAGGGACCATGGCACAGAGCAGGTCCTGCTCTGCTGGTCCTTCCTGTCTCTCCAGAAGGCCTGGCTGTGTGAGAACACTGCTGTGTGCACCCAGCCTTCACACTGACACAGCTGAGCTCTGCACTGGTGTTTTCCTCTCCCGAGCACTTCCCAGCTCAGCCCAGGTAAAGCCAAAGCTGCGTGTGTAAGCAAAGCAAAATAAAGCATTCATTCACTGCTTGATTTTCTGCTGCTGCCTTTATTTTGTTTCAAGTATGGAGGGAGTCTGGCTTCTCATGTACATCTCATCATTGGGATGCTAAAAATGTGAGCTTAGGAATAATATTATCACAAGCTTAAAATAAGAGGAAGAGAGAAAAAGAGAAACAGTGAAAGAGAGAAAGAGAGAAAAGAAAGCAAGTAATATAGGAAGGAAAAAAAAGGAACGAAAGAAAGAAAGAAAGAAAGAAAGAAAGAGAAAGAAAGAAAGAAAGAAAGAAAGAAAGAAAAGAAAGAAAGAAACTACCAAAGAAAGCACGTAAAAAGGTTATGAACAAAAGGTCGTCCTGCTATTTTCTGTGAATATGCTGGGAGTCGTAGGAGAAAGACAGTTACCTCATTGAGGGTGAAATAGAGTATATTGCAACAGTTTAGTCAGGGCATCCCTGAGCTCCTGCTTCCTCATGCTGTAGATGAGGGGGTTCACTGCTGGAGGCACCACCGAGTACAGAATTGACACCACTAAGTCTAGATCTGTGGAGGAGATGGAGGTGGGCTTCAGGTAGGCAAACATGCCAAAAATGATAAAGAGAGAGACCACGGCCAGGTGAGGGAGGCACATGGAAAACGCTTTGTGCCGTCCCTCCCCAGAGGGGATACTCAGCATGGCCCTGAATATCTGCACGTAGGACACCACAATGAAAACAAAACACGCAAAAGAAAAAAAGGCACCAAACACAATAAGCCCAACTTCCCTGAGGTAGTCTGAGTCTGAGCAGGAGAGCTTGAGGATCTGGGGGATTTCACAGAAGAACTGGTCTAGGCCATTGCCTTGGCAGAGAGGTATTGAAAATGTATTGGCAGTGTGCAGGAGAGCATAGAGAAAGCCACTGCCCCAGGCAGCTGCTGCCATGTGGACACAAGCTCTGCTGCCCAGGAGGGACCCATAGTGCAGGGGTTTGCAGATGGCAACGTAGCGGTCATAGGCCATGACTGTCAGAAGATAAAACTCTGCTGACATCAAGAAGGCAAAGAAAAAGACCTGGGAAACACATCCTGAGAAGGAGCTGGCCCTGGTGTCCCAGAGGGAATTGGCCATGGCTTTGGGCAGAGTGGTGGAGATGCAGCCCAGGTTGAGGAGGGCGAGGTTGAGGAGGAAGAAGTACATGGGGGTGTGGAGGCGGTGGTCACAGGCTACGGCAGTGATGATGAGGCCATTGCCCAGGAGGGCAGCCAGGTAGATGCCCAGGAAGAGGCAGAAGTGCAAGAGCTGCAGCTCCCGCGTGTCTGCGAATGCCAGGAGGAGGAAGTGGGTGATGGAGCTGCCGTTGGACATTGGATCCCTTTGTTCCCGAGGTACTGCCAAAGGAGGAAAGCACACTCACAAGTCAGGACAGCTCTGAGCAAATCCCTTCCCGTTGCCTGCCCTTCCAAACCCAAGCCCCGGAAACACACTTTGCCTGTGTCCTTTTTTGCGGGAGCTTTCTGCATTTCCCTTGTTGGAGCTCTCATTGTTGCTGGCCAAGTGTGCCGTGAGGAGCAGAGCTCTGCTTGTGGACTTCCAAGGAGTCATCCCTGCTCCATAGCAGCGGGGATGTGGGAAAGGTGTTACAGCTTCTGCCATTCACTAGTTACCTCATCTGTAATCCACTTGTAACGCAGAGGAGCTGCTCAGCATATTCCTGCAGGAAAACCTCAAGGAAACTCCTGGTTGTCCTCAAACTGCAGTGACATGAGCAGAGCCAGCTCACTCCTCAGCCTTGTTGGGGGGGGAAAGACAACGCAGCTCCTCACTCACTGCCCCCTGATCCCCTGCAGAGGGATAGGGAGAAGAGGGAGAAAAAGGAATAAAAATCTCATGGGTTGAGATACAGACAGTTTGATAGACCAGTAACGGGAAAGAAACTAGCAATCATTGTAAAAGCATATAGGAAACCAGGAGTGATGCAGTACAATTGCTTACCCCCCGATGCCCATCCCGAGCAGCGAACAGAGATTCCTGCCGCCCGGCCAACCCCCATTTCTGTACTGAGCAGGACCAGCCCAAGGCGTTTTATTGACACCTCTGGTGGTTTTGGTGCTGAGCCCATGAAGCTCAGACACAGGGGAAGCTGATGAAACCTCTCCAGACGTCAACGTCAGATGTAATTTTGAAAGTTTCTTGGAGCGTTAATGGGTCCTACGGAGGACCATTAGTGCCAAAGGCTCCTGGGGGCTCATTCGTTGTAAAACTGGAGGCAGTGAGGGCAGGTAGGCAAAGGCAATGGAGAGGTGTCTCTGACGCTGGCTAATGCTGAATGTGTGAGAGGAAGGCAAAGGGCCAAGCCCTGGCCTCCAGCCCCTGGGAAGGGAGATCCTGCCCCACAAGCACAGCTCAGGGCTCTTCCTGGGGCATTGTGATGGGAGGACGTGCAATGCCAAGGGCAGAAAGACAGAATGACGGCTCCCGGGTGGGGAAGAGGAGGCGCTAAGGCCCTAGTGCTGTAAGGATAAGGTGTCTTCTGGTAGCCTTGGTGGCACAGACAACAGCCACAGCCAAGAGGAGAAAGGCATAAGCACTGTTGGGGGCTTTCAGCCTTGCCAACTCCCTTGATCGTCTCCACCACAGGCTGTGCTATGGTGTCCCACATCTGCTCCTCTTCCCCTGCAGGCTGCAGACATCCCCCCTGCTTCCCCGTCTTGCTCTCCCCTCAGCATCTCACTGCCTTTACTCATCTCTCTCCATCGTCCTTGGCTGGTCCTGAAACACAACGCCTTGGGCTGATCCCGACTCCCTCTGGGTGATCTGTTGCAGCACAGCGCTGCCCTTGCAGTGGCATTTCTTTCTCCTGGTGTCCAGTCTCCACCTCCCAAGCTGCCCTTTGTTGCATTATTTCTTTCTCCTGCTGTTTCCCACCAAAGAAAAGATCCATTGTCTCTGAAACAACCCTCCAACCAGGTTCAGGCTATTCCAATAGTGCCCAGAGCCTCCCTGCCACTGGGCCAGAGAAGCCCAGGTCCCTCAGCCTCTCCACCAAGCACACGTGCACTGGGCCCTAAAGGCCATCGTGGCAGACCTCCTCTGGACACTCTCCAGCTCCTCTCCACTTCTCCAAAATGGGGAGCCACACACTGGGACACAGCTGTGTGCGTTGGACCACAGCAGTGCTGAGTCAAAGGGGAAGGTGACTCAAGTTGCCTGGGGGGCACACGCTCCTCCTCCTGCAGCCCCGTAGGCAGCCGGCCTTGTTCATAGTGAGCGTGCACCACTGGCTCATGAGGCGTCCCTCAGGGTGCCCAGCCCCGTCTCCGCAGGGTCACTGCTCAGCACATCAGGTCCCAGCCTGTCCTGCTGCATTGGGGTTATTCTTCCCCGGGATGCAGGACTGGCCGCTTCTCCTTGAAAGACTTCAAGACATTTCTGTTGGCCAAATCCCAGCGTTTCTCCAGCTGCCCCTGGACTCAAGCTCCATTTGGTCAGCTGTTAATGTTTGTGTGCAGATGGTCACCCTGATGCTTGTTCCCCAGGGCTCGGAATTGGGGCCAGTTCACTTTAAGATCTTTATCAATGATCTGGACGAGGGGATCGAGTGCACCCTCAGTAAGTTTGCAGATGACACCAAGTTGGGTGGGAGTGTCGACCTGCTTAAGGGTAGAAAGGCATTGCAGAGGGATCTGGAGAGGCTGGATTGCTGGTCCAAGGCCAATGGTTTGAGGTTCAACAAGGCCAAGTGCCGGGTCCTGCACTTGGGTCACACCAACCCCATGCAGCGTTACAAGCCTGGGGAGGAGTGGCTGGAGAGCTGCCCCGCAGGAAAGGACCTGGGGGTGTTGGTCAACTGCCGGCTGAATATGAGCCAGCAGCATGCCCAGGTGGCCAAGGAGGCCACCAGCATCCTGGCCTGTATCAGGAACAGTGTGGTGAGCAGGAGTAGGGAAGTGATTGTCCCCCTGTTGGCACGGGTGAGGCCCCACCTGGAGTACTGTGTCCAGTTTTGGACCCCTCACCACAAAAAAGACATTGAGGTGCTGGAGCAGGACCAGAGAAGGGCAAAGGAGCTGGTGAGGGATCTGGAGAATAAACATTATGTGGAGCAGTTGAGACTGCTGGGATTGTTTAGCCTGGAGAAAAGGAGGCTGAGGGGAGACCTTCTTACTCTAAAACTCCCAGAAAGGAGTTTGTAGAGAGGTAGGGATCGGTCTCTTCTCCCAAGTAAGAGGCGATAGGACCAAAGGAAACGGCCTCAAGTTGTGCCAGGGGAGGTTTAGGCAGGATATTAGGAAAACTTTTTACACTGAGGGGGTTATTAAGCATTGGAACAGGCTGCCCAGGAAGTTTTTGAGGCACCATCCCTGGAGGTATTTAAAAGACGGGCAGACATAGTGCTTAGAGCTATGGTTTAGTGATGGCTTTTGTCAGAGGTAGGTTGATGGTTGGACTAGGTGATCTGAAAGCTCCCTCCCAACCAAGCAATCTGATGTTCCTCTTTTCCTTTCATGCCCTTTTCCACTCTTTTTCCACTCTCAAGTTCTTCTTCTGGATCATCCTCATCCCCTCCCATACAAAGAGCCAACTCTTTTTCACCGTTTCCTTGTTGGCCCTTCCCTTGGTGTTTCTGAGATGGTGACAGTGGCACTTTCCACCTTCCTCATGACGTCCATGACACTAGTAACCCCTTTTCTTACCTCTGCTGTCCTACAGCTACTCAATTGTCTTGTTAGAGGAACCACGACTCAGCATGAGCCATCTGCACATGCAGTTTAAATGCTGACGTGCTGGAGCTTCAGTGCACAGGGACCTTGACACACCTGGGGATGTGGCCAACAGAAACCTCCTCAAGTTTTTGAAGGAGAAGGGGCAAAGTGGGAGAGGACGAGGTGAGGAGTGAGTCTGAGGAGAGGGGCCTGGGCATTTTGAGGGATGCCATATGAGCCTCTGGTAAAGGCTCAGCACCATTAAGGCCGGCTGCATATGGGGTGGTGTTAGAAGGGATGTGGCCACCCAGACAAGGGGAGTTATTGTCCCCCTTGACTCAGCACTGGCGTGGCCACATCTGCCCTCATAGCATCCCAGAATGGTTTTGGTTTGGAGGGACGTTTAAAGATCATCTAGTCCAATCCCTGTTTTTTAGGGACATCTGCGATCAGGATGCTCAAAGCCCTGCCCTACCTGACCCTGAACACCTCCAATGATGGGGAATCCAGAACTTCTCTGGGCAACCTTTTCCAGTGTCTCACCACCCTCATTGTGAAAAATTTCCTCCCTATGTCCAGTCTAAATCCACCCTCCTTCAGTGTAAAGCCATTGCCCCTTGTCCTGTCATTACTGGCCCTGGTAAAATCTCTCTCTCTCTCCTCTATAAGCCTCCCTCATAGAGTAAAAGGCCGTAAGAAGGTCTCCTTGGTGCTTTTTTGTTTCCACGTTCAACAACATCAACTCTCTCAGTTTCTCTTCCTAGGAGAGGTCTTCCAGCCTTCGAATGATTTTTGGTGATCCTTCCCTTGACCCTCTCTAACAGTTCCAAGTTTTCTTGTGCTGGGTCCCCTAGAACTGGACGCAGTATTCCAGATGAAGTCATATGAGATTGGAGTAGAGACGGGGAATCCCCTCCCTCCACCTGCTGGCCACGCTTCTGTAGATGCAGCCCAGGCTATGATTGGCTTTCTGGGCTGCTGTCCTGGTTCCGGCAGGGATAGGGTTAATTCTCTCCAGGACACAGACTGTTCTAACAGATGGAGCCCAGAGCCACGGATGAAATGAACTCAACGGACACGTTGGAGGGATGGCCCATAGACTAAGGGCACTATATCTGCATGAATATATACGTATATATATACATGACAGGGGAAAGTGGTGGCAATTCATTGGAACCTGTAAGATGTGGGCATGGCATAGATGGTCTGGAATAAGGGGTGGATAATGTCCTGGTTGCGGCGGGGACAGGGTTACTTCTCCCCACGATGCAGGTATTCCATGCCATGTGAGCCATGCCCACCCTGAGCTGCCGGGGGAGGGGGCAGGACATCTCCGCTTGGAGCGGGCTGGGGTGTCCTGGGTCCGGTCGGGGAGCGGCGGGGAGGGGCGGTTCCATAATCGTGTTTGTACATTCCTCTGTCCGTGTGATTGTTGTTGTTTTCTTGTTCCCTTTGCTGTTCTGTGAAACTGCCTTTGTCTCAACCCAAGAGTCTTGCCTTTTTTCTTCCGATTCTTCCCGTATTGGGAAGGCCCGAGCGAGCGGCACGTGGTTCTTTGTTGTCGTCTGAGGCTAAAACACACCATGGGAGCACTGGGACCATACTGGGAGCACTGGGAGTAACCAGAGAGTGATACTGGGAGCACTGTGAGGAGTGAGGGAGTCATACTGGAAGCACTGGGACAGCACTGGGAGCACTGGGAGGAGTCAGGAAGTCATACTGGGAGCACTGGGACAGCACTGCGAGCACTGGGGGGAGTCAGGGGGTCATACTGGGAGCACTGGGACCACACCGGGAGGACTGCGGGTAGTCAGGGTGTTGTACTGGGAGCACTGGGACAGCACTGGGCGAACTGGGGGGACTCAGGAAGTCATATTGGGAGCACTGGGACCGCACTGGGAGCACTGGGGGGAGTCAGGGAGTCATACTGGGAGCACTGGGACAGCACTGGGAGCACTGTGGGGAGTCAGGGGTTCATACTGGGAGCACTGGGAAAGCACTGGGAGCACTTGGGGGAGTGAGAGGGTCATACTGGGAGCACAGGGACAGCACTGGGAACACGGGGCGGAGTCAGCGAGTCGTACTGGGAGCACTGGGACAGAACTGGGAGCACTTTGGGGAGTCAGAGAGTCATACTGGGAGCACTGGGACCGCACTGGGAGCACTGGGGGGAGCCAGGGAGTCATACCGGGAGCACTGGGAGCACCCTGGGAGCAATGGGGGGAGTCAACAACTCATAATGGGAGTGCTGGGAGCGCACTGGGAGTACTGGGGGGAGTGAGGGAGTCATACTGGGAGAACTGGACCGCACTGGGAGCACTGGGACAGCACTGGGAGCTGTGGGGAGAGTCAGGGGGTCATACTGGGAACCCTGGGAGCACTGGGGGGAGTCAGTAGGTCATACTGGGAGGACTGGGTCAGCACTGGGGGCACTGGAGGAGTCAGGGCGTCAAACTGGCAGGACTGGGAGCGCCCTGGGATCACTGGGGGTATTCAGGGAGTCACACTGGGAGAACTGGGACCGCATTGGGAGCACTGGGTGGAGTCAGCGAGTCATACTGGGAGCACTGGAACCGCACTGGGAACACTGGGGGGATCCCCGGGGGTCATACTGGGAGCACTGGGAAAGCACTGGAAATACTGGGGGGAGTCAGGGTGTCATACTGGGAGCACTGGGACCGAACTGGGAGCTCTGGAGGGAACCAGGGAGTCATACTGGGAGCACTGGGACCGCACTGGGAGTACTGGGTTGAGTAGTGGGGGTCATACTGGGAGCACTGGGAGCACCCTGGGAGCACTGGGGGGAGCGAGGGTGTTATACTGGGAGCACTGGGACAACACTGTGAGCACGGCGGGGAGTAAGGGGGTTGACCTGGGAGCACTGGGGGGAGTGAGGAAGTCATACTGGGAGCACTGGGGGGAGTCAACGACTCATACTGGGAGCACTGGGACAGCACTGGGAGCACTGGGGGGAGTCAGGGGGTCATACTGGGAGCACTGGGACAGCACTGGGAGCACTGGAGGAGTCAGGGCGTCGAACTGGGAGGACTGGGAGCACGGCGGGGAGTCAGGGGGTCCTACTGGGAGCACTGGGACCGCTCTGGGATCGCTCTATGCTGGTCCATACTGGGATTATTGGCCCGTACTGGGATCACTGGTCCGCACCGGCCCGTACTCCATCTCCCATCATCCCCTGCGCCGGAAGTGGGCGCGGTTTCCGGCCGCGGTGGGCGTTGCCCTGTGACGCGCGGCAGCATGGCGGAGCTGGGGTCGCCGCGGGAGGTCGCGCAGGTCGGTTGGCCCGGGGACACCTTGGGGACACCCTGGGGGGGGGACGGGACACCGCTGAGACTCTCCCGGGACCCCCCCGGCCCCCACCCGCCCGTGGGCGGCCCCCGCTACCGGGTCGCGCTCATCGCTCGGTCCCCCCCCGCCATGTCCGCGTGATCCCGCACCCGCTTCCGGGTCCCGCCACGGTTCTGGGTCTCCCCCCCATCCGAGGGTGCCCCCCCACTTTCTGGCTGCGCCCCCCCGAATATCTGGGTGCCTCCCCCCATCTCTGTGTGCCCCCCGAGTCTCTGGGTACCCCCTCGCCATCTCTGGTGTCTCCCTCCAGTTTCTGGGTGCCCCCCCATGGGTGACAGCCCCCCCAGTCTCTGGGCGACTTCTCCCATGGGGGCCCCCCCAGTCTCTGAATGCCCTCCTCAACCCATGGGTACTGTCCCCCCGCAATGTCCAGGTGCCTCCCCTTGCCCAGGTGTCCTCTCTCATCTGGGTTTCACCACCACCACCCTCCCCCCCGGGTGCCGCCACCCCTGGGTGCAGCCCCCCCACGCCCCCCCAGGAGGAGCTGCCGCCCCACGCCCTCCCCCGTCTCTGTCCTTCCTGGTGCCGGAACCCGAGGACCTGGAGTACCTTGAAACCTGCCATAAGGTGGGTGTGGGCACAGGGGGTGCAGGCAGGAGAGGGTCCATGCAGGCGGGCGGCGGGCAGGAGGGGGTGCAGGCAGATGGTGGGGGCAGGCAGGACCTCCCCCCGACCTCCAGCTGTGGCAGGAGAAGCTGCAGCAGGAGCTGGAGTTCTTGGAGGCGGGGGAGGAGCACGTCAAGGAGGAGCAGAAGAACCTGAAGAAGGAGCTCCCGTCCCTCCTGCTGCCACCCCTGTGTGCGCAGGGGTTACGGTGACCGTGACCTTGCGCCCTCCTGCTGCTGCTGCTGCGTGCTCAGGAGTCCCGCTGTCACACGTGTGTGTGTGCTGTGTCCGGGCTTCTGCTGACGATGGTTCTTCCAAAAACCCCATATTGGGGTGGGGACCAAATACTATTTTAGTGGCATCATCTACTCAGGCACCCGTGATACCACCCATGTTCCTGCTCCTGCCCTACCAGGTACGCGGCCAGCAGTGACTTCACCAGCTCCTACACAACCCATGGGCCTCTTCCTGGCCTGTCAGCTGAGCGGGACCTCACAAGTCCTTGATTTCCATTTTTATTAACTCATTCATGTTACTCATCCCGTTTGTGTCCCAGAGCTCAAAATCCACCTTTTTGAGTGCAAGTTGAAGGTAAGTGTCCATTTAGTTTTAGGACCTTCCCTACCCCACCCCAGAGGAGACCCCCCTCAGACCCATAGGGCCGCCCCATAGAGCTGCCCCAGCCCCATAGGGCCCCGCACCGTGATGGTGACCAGGATGGGTTTGGGGTTTGGGTGCAGGTTGGGGTCCAGGGAGAAGACGCAGAACTGCACTGGGGAGGTACGGGATTGTAGGAATGTATCTGAGAGAAAATGGCCATGTGAGCCAGCCTCCCTGCTGTGAGAGAGTAGATTAAGGGCAAAACAGGTGGTAGAAGATGGAATTAGTACATGGGAAAAACGGGACTGAGATGGCAGAAAACATGTTGTGCTAGTGACTAAGCAATTTACGACGCGAATTCTTGTAACCAATCTGATGTGTGAATGAACTGCATGCACAGCGCGTGGACAGTGTAACTAGCTAATCAGAAATAAGCGAGTCACGGGTACAGCTACAATGCAGGGTATAAAAGATGATGATCTGTGCTTAATAAACGGCTTCTGTTGATTCACATTGGATCGTCTGGAGTCCAGTTATTTCTGCTCAGATGGTGACCCCGACGTGATCCCGATCGGCGCTTGGCTTGAGCAATGGAACGCGAGGGGCGGAAGACCCAGAAGGAGATCCACCGGCTGGAGGATGGCTCAGCTGGACTGAGACCGGGCGGATTGGGCGGCAATCCGGAATAAACAGACAACGTGGCCACGGACACCCGGAGAGACGTGAGCAGCTGGGACAGGAGATGGGGCAACAAGTAACAAAAGAAGAAGGGGCTCTATTAAGACTTCTCCTGCATATCCTCTCTAAGAGAGGGGTGAAATACAATGAGCGTATGCTCCGAAGGCTGTTAATATGGTGCAGAGAGAACGGATTTGCACCAGAGCCCCAGACAGCTTTTAAAGCAGAAATATGGGAGGCTGTTGGGAAAAAACTGTGGGAAGTGATAAGTAAAGGAGACAAAGAGGCATCACCGTTGGCGACGACATAGCGGTTGGTGTTATCGACCTTACAAGATATGAAGGCGGAGCGAGCCACAGCGGCCGGGGCTTTTGCAGCATTACAACCCACGGGAGGGGGATCGAACAGGCCAGGTCCAAAGGTTTGGGACGATCCCCTGCTGATCCCCTCTGCTGCAGCTGAGGAAGTTCCAGAGAAAGAAGAACCGATGGAGGAGGACGTTCCCTGGCCAGCACCGCCACCCTTGGAAGCAAGACCAACGGCACCTCCACCAGAGTGGTACAACCCCAGAACTGGGTTTTATGAAGGTCCACCTAAGCCTCCATGGCAACATGTTGATGTGCACCCCAGACCACCTTTTGATCCATCACTGTACCCACCGCTTCCACCGTCGCCTCCCTCTCCCGCTGAACAAGAATTGCCGCAAGGCGCATGCGCAGCGGCAAAAACACTGCAACAGAAATTGGAACAGTTAGAGAGAGAACAACAGAGACAATGGAAAGAAGAGGAGGAGCAAGCGATATGAAATATGGAGAGGCGACAGCGGGGTGAAAGCGGGGGGGTATGGGGCGGCGGTAACAGGAACGTGGGAGGAAAGTTGGGTAACGGGAACGTGGGAGGAGAGTTGGGGGGTGCGACCGCGGGCTCAGGGGAGCCGCCAGATCCGCAAGTGCATTGGAAAGGAATCATTCAAAATGCCTTGGTAGAGGGTATAATGTTACCAACAGCATTTCCGGTGATACTGGGGGGAACTACGGGAGGTCGAAGGAATCCCAATAGATGGGAGGGTCTTCCTTGGCCGATGGTAAAAGAAGCGAGAAAATTAGTGTATGACTTTGGCCTTAGTTCTCCCTACACTCAGTCGTTTCTTAACAATATATTCACTACTAATATTATGACTCCTTTTGATAGCCGGACACTGATGTCCATTATCCTCACACCCACCAATGCAAGAACTAACGTGGAGATCAAGGTGGGAGGATGGTGTACAACGTGCAGTGATAGCGAATTTGAATAGAGTGGAGGGGGATCCGTTGCGGCTGGCAACCATGGAGATGTTATTAGGAGCAGGTCCTTTCGCTGATGCTCAGCGACAAGCGCGGCTAGATGTCACTATCTTACAACAGTCCGCAGAGTAGGCTCGCGAAGCACTGAGGACGTTGCCGGAGGATGGCAAGGTCACTCCCCCATATACGACGATAAAACAGGGCCCCAGCGAGGGATTCATGCAGTTTCTTGGTAGACTAAGGAATGCGTTAGACCGGGGAGAACTGCCAGCGGCAGCCAAAGAGGCGGTATTTCAATCATTGGCCGTAGAGAACGCAAATCCAGCCTGTAAGCGTGTCTTGCAAACTTTGCCTCGACACGCCACCATTACCGACATGATAGAGGCATGCTGTAGGGTAGGGACACCTGAAGAACAGGCAGGATTTTTGGCCTCCGCTTTTGCTGCGGCTGTCAAGCCCTTGGTCAGTAATCATAATTCAGGACCAAAATGCTTTAAGTGTGGGAAGGTCGGTCATTTGAAGATACAGTGTAGAGTAGGAAAGCAGAGGGGAGAGACAGATATGACGCCTGCTAGGAGCGGAGGAACGGGAGGATTTACGGGCACATGAAATCGGTGTTAGAAATTTGGACATAGAGCATCTGAATGCCGCTCAAAATTCCATAAGGATGGCACGCCATTGGGAAACGGGCTGATGAGCGCGGGGGGCCCGAGCGCGATGACACAAACCAGGCCTCAGGGTCAGGGTGCGTGGGTAGCGCAGCCTCTGCCACCACAGGGAGTGCCGGAGTGGACGTGGCAACAATAAAGGAGGTTACCCTTACAGACTCCCAAGTGCAGTGCATTCCTACTGATATGGAAGGGCCACTGGGGTATGGACTGAGTGCACTATTATTGGGACGATCTTCCATTACCAGACGGGGTTTGTTTGTGTTACCTGGGGTAATAGACGCTGATTATACAGGTCCAATTAAAGTAATGGTATGGACACCCACTCCACCTGTGCATATCCCAGCGGGTACTCGCATTGGACAAGTCATGCCATTTAAGGCCGCTGTTCCAACGGCCGGAAATCAGATAAGGGGGGATAAAGGTTTTGGCTCAACAGGTAATGCCGATATATATTTAGCCCTGAAATCAGTAAAACAAAGCCCTTGCAGCGAGTTGCCCTAAGAGCACCAGGGGGTCAAAAGTGCGTACTTGATATGCTTGTAGACACCGGCGCTGATGTGACTATTATCAGTCAAGGTCGTTGGCCACCCTCTTGGCCCCTAGAAGACCCAGCTATACCCATAATGGGGGTCGGAGGAACTCAGACAACAAGAATAAGCAAAGAGGTGATCCAATGCCAAATGCCTGATGGTGGAGCTTGTTCAATACGACCGTATGTGCCAGTAGCGCCGGTGTGCCTGCTCGGCCGGGATGCTTTAAGTCAACTGGGTGCTTGCTTAACGACTGGGGGGACGGGTTTTCTGGGGCAGCCATTGGGGAAGGGCGACCTCTTTTGAAATTCAAGTGGAAAACGAACGACCCGGTATGGGTGGACCAATGGCCGCTCAATTCAGAAAAAATCGAGCAATTGAGCAATTAGTACAGCAACAGTTGGAGAAGGGACATATAGAACCAACAACCAGCCCCTGGAATATACCCATTTTTACCATCCCAAAAAAGAGTGGCAAATGGCGGTTACTGCACGATTTACGAAAAATTAATGAGGCTATGGAGGACATGGGTGCTTTACAGCCAGGTTTGCCATCCCCTACCATGATCCCTAGAGGGTGGGAGATTCTGATAATAGATCTGAAGGACTGCTTTTTCACAATATCCTTGCACCCCGATGACTATCCGAAATTTGCTTTTTCCGTGCCAACAACAAATAAGAACGGGCCTATGTGCAGGTATCATTGGGTAGTGTTGCCACAGGGAATGAAAAATTCACCCGCCTTGTGCCAGATGTACGTAGCATGGACTTTGGCACCAGTGCGGAAAAAACACCCTGAGTGGATAATTTATCATTATATGGATGACATCTTGACAGCTGGACAACAATTCGAGTGTGACAAGGCTATTGAGGAGCTGCAGCAGGTACTAGGGAAAGCAGGGTTACAAATTGCACCAGAAAAAGTTCAAAAAGAACCACCCTGGAAATATTTAGGATGGGAAATAGCTAAAACTACAGTTAGGCCACAGAAGTTGGAGATTAGAACACACATTTCGACGCTGAATGATGTTCAAAAACTCTTAGGAGATCTAAACTGGGTTCGTACATTGTGTGGTCTTACGAGCGAAGACTTAGCACCTCTCATGCGCCTGTTGCGAGGAGGCGGTGGCGTTGATGCCCCTAGACAGTTATCTTTGGACGCGCAGAAGGCGATGCAGATGGTCAGTGATAAGGTCATCAACGCCTACGCGCATCGATGGGACCCTGATCATTCGATAGGTTTACTAATTATAAATCATGACGAACGTCCTTTCACTTTAGTAATGCGATGGGTACAGGAAAGGGACCCGCTACGAATTCTGGAGTGGATTTTCTTATCTGGCCAACCAAAGCGTACGGTTACCCCGAGGATAGAGGCGATGGCGCAACTTGTGATTAAGGGGCGTCAGAGGATCGTTGAGATATCCGGTCAGGAACCTGAATATGTGGTAATTTCTTTAGTAGCTGAATACTTGCAGTGGGCCTTACGACACTCTATGGCGTTACAGATTGCGCTTTTGAACTATGCTGGGACAGTTAAGGTACATTCGCCTCCGCACAAGTTTTTTAGTGTGTTACAAGTAGGACACATTGAGGAAATTCCCACGTTGTCTCAACGACCTGTCCAAGGGCCGACAATCTTTACAGATGCTGGGGGGAAGACACAGAAAGCAGCAATAACATGGTACACGGACAATAAATGGCATGATATTGTGATCACGGACTGTAAAGGGTCCACACAAAAGCTAGAATTACGTGCTGTACTAGAAGGGTTTGCAGGTGGACAAAAGGAGGTATTAATATCGTATGTGACTCCTTATATGTGGTTGGAATCGTTCAATGAATGGAGCGTGCTTTGCTGAAGGAGGTCAGAGATGAGCAGCTGTTCACCCTGCTCCATGAACTGTTGCTCCTACTCAGTGAACGGCACGATCCTTATTTCATCACCCATATTCGCAGCCATTTGGGGCTCCCAGAAGGTTTAGCTGAGGGCAGTAGACGAGCTGATAAACTTGTGGCTCCTGCATGGGCCGCACCACCTCCAGATAAGTTTGTGCAAGCACGTGCCTCCCATACATTCTTCCATCAATCTGCACGAATGCTGTGCAGACAATTTGGGATCTCGGAGTCTGACGCCCGAGGTATAGTGCAAACTTGTGCTGATTGTCAACCATTTATACCTAACTTCAACCCAGGCGTCAGTCCCCGAGGGCATGGACCTTTGGAGTTCTGGCAGACTGATGTAACCCATGTGTCAGAATTTGGAAAACTGAAATTTATACACCTGAGTGTAGACTGTTATTCAACTGCAATTTGGGCAACTGCGCAGACTGGTGAATCCGGTAAACATGTACAAAGACATTTGTGATGCGCGTTTGTGGCCTTAGGCGTACCGCGTGTGATAAAGACTGATAATGGCCCAGGGTACGTAGCCCGTTCAACAGAGGTATTTCTACGGCTGTGGGGCATTACACGTGTGACTGGCACACCACATTCTCCGACGGGTCAAGCCATAGTGGAACGCATGAACCAGTCTTTAAAAAATTTGCTTCAAAAACAGAAAGGGGGAGAGCAAGGGCTGAGCCCTTTAGATCGACTGAACAAAGCCATTTACGTCCTGAACTTCCTACGCCTCCCTCAACGCTGCCTTGTACCTCCAATCGTGCGGCACGGCGCAGGCCTGCAGAGAGACCTGGGGGATTTTAGGCAGGAAAATGGCATGGTAGCAGTTAAAAACAGTGTGACAGGGAAGTGGGAAGGACCGTGTAGACTATTAACCTGGGTTCGAGGATATGCCTGTGTCGTTACAGATGCTGGAACCAGATGGGTACCAGCCAAGTGGATAAAGCCCTGGTTTGAGCAGACGGATTCGAATGAGTTACCCCACAACACCAACAACGATGGTGAGGGCTGAAGAAGTGCAGTGCCCTAGGTGTGGAACTGTGACCCATGGATCCTTGTGCCTTGTGAGGATTGTCGAGGACGATGGTGGTTTGAAAGACCACGTGCTGCGGCCCACTGTGCTGTGTGTTTTAAATCCGGTGGGCTGTGTGTTTTAATTCTAGTGTGCTGTGTGTTTTTATAAGGAATTAGGTAAAGTGATAGGGTATGCTGTCTGTTTTTAATCCGGTGTGCTGTGTATTTTAATTCCGGTGTGCTGTGTGTTTTAATAAGGACTTAAGTAAGGTGACGGGTTTAATTCGTTTAGCTATTGCAACAGGGCATATGGAGTCAGGTTCACCTCAACATGAGCTGGCTGAACGGCAGGAGATTAGGGAAGTCTACCATTCACAAGGACTGGCCAGGGTGCGTGACATACAGTGCCGTTACACGGTGCTGCTGCCAGAGGTTTGGTCGGTTCCGGAGGACCAGTGGGAACAGGTAGTACGTCACTGTAGCAACAGGTTCAGTCATCTACAGCGCAGAAAGAAGGGCAAGGGTACTGATATTTGAAGATGCCACTGAGAATTAGTGTCGGGCTTATCCTCGTGATTGGAAGTTGCAGCTGAGCACAAAATTGAGAACCCTTGGTATTTCGGCTTCTTTTAATACAGCAGGATTCAATTCAGTTTACCCAACATTTAACGCGTCCCTAGTGAACTTTTGTGGAGACACCACAGGGGTGATGATTGATTTCTGCTGTTGGCTCAGGGTCATGGATGTGAAGATTTTGAAGGTATGTGTTGTATGAACCTTTCTGAACACTTATCATCCATTCATAAGCAGTTACGGGAGCTGAAGGATAACATGTCCAAATTAAAAGTGGTTAAAAATGGTTTCGATGATTGGTTAAGCTCATGGGGTATAACGGGATGGTTATCAGACTTACTAAAGCAAGGGCTCATGCTATTGTTTGTTATATTATTATTGATTATGGTAGCCTCGTGTGTTCTCTGCAAAGTGACTGACATGATAGAAAATGCCATGCATAAGGTCTGGCTGGCTCAAGAAGAAAAAGCGGGTATTGTAGGAATGTGTCTGAGAGAAAATGGCCATGTGAGCCAGCCTCCCTACTATGAGAGATTAGATTAAGGGCAAAACAGGTGGTAGAAGATGGAATTAGTACATGGGAAAAACAGGAACTGAGAAAGTAGAAAACATGTTGTGCTAGTGACTAAGCAATTTACAATGTGAATTCTTGTAACCAATCTGATGTGTGAATGAACTGCATGCACAGCTCGTGGACAGTGTAACTAGCTAATCAGAAATAAGCGAGTCACGGGTACAGCTACAATGCAGGGTATAAAAGATGATGATCTGTGCTTAATAAACGGCTTCTGTTGATTCACATTGGATCGTCTGGAGTCCAGTTATTTCTCCTCAGCAACCTCTGCCATGTATCTGAGCTAGTAAGCTACGTATGAAACTCCTGTCACTGCTAACGCCTCGAACCATCCAGTCCATCGAATGACCGAGGGGTGGAGCGGAACTCCTCCTGATTCTTCTAGACAATCTGCTTCTCCATTATGGACATGTCAAGCACTTACCTGGAAAATGAACGCCTGCGCTCCTTTTGCACCTTTTGTATTCCATCAACTCCTTAGCAAAAGCATTTGTTTGACCTTTATTACAATTAGAGTTTGACCTTTAGGACAAAACGACACCAAGAAACAAACCGTGCCCAACGTGAGAAAACGTATACTGCACGCAAGCACAAAAGGTGCATGTCCTATTTAAGCAAAACCAGTTTAGAATTCCTGTAAGTTGAAGGGACAGTTTTAGAATTACATTTGTCTTCTTTTAGTTTTGCATGTTTGCCATCTGCAAGAAAAAAGCCTGTTGAAAAAAATACTATGTCATTTTTGCTTATGTCAGATGCACTTCAGTGTAACTGCAGTCCAGTACGCTCTCAAAATACAAAAATGAAAAAGAACAAACACAACTTCCTTGAGCCAAGTACTTACTCCTCTTCCAGTCGCTGGTGTTCTCTGTAAAACTCCTCCCTAGATAAAGGAGGAGCTTGTGTCACTGGGATGGGATCGGAATGCGCCGTTGGTACTGCTGTTGGTACCCAGGCTGATGACGTGTTTGCAGGAGCTGGGGGATATCCTGGAGGGGAGTCAGTGTAGCTGGCAGATGGAGGCTGACCAGGTGGAAACTGGGGAGGAAACTGTGGTCGTAGTGCCCCCGGTAGAAGAGGAAGTGCTTGGGGTGGTGGAGGGTACAAGGAAGGCGGAGGCGCTGGCACGAAGACTGCTGTTGATGCTGGTAGCGTTGGGGCTTGGGTCCTCTGGGTACGTTCACCACGCAGGCGTCCTCGACTGGAACTTCTAAAGAAACCCAAATACACGTGTCACCGTTTGTTACACTCTGCTCTGATTTCAGAGAGGAAAGCGAACGAAGCCGGAGCATGGTGGCGAGCACTGCGTGTTCTCAGCCTCAGCATTTTTCTCCCTGCTTCCATTTGAGACTACGCTCATTTCTTGTTCCTCACACTTGCCTCCCACATCCTCACCCCCAGCAGTTCCCTCAGTCTTCTCTCCCTATACGCAGCTTTGCGACTGTGGATGGAGGCTGCCCGTGCTTAGGAGAGACTCCCACGTGCCAAGTGCCCACCGCTCCTCTACCAATCCTTGATACACTTCATACTTCACACTTCTGACCTTCAAAGTACTGCACAAATAATAACTAATCTTCTCTCAAGTTTCTTGGTTAAGTTCAATCTTTTTTGCGGGGTTGTTAAGAAAAGCAGATTTATCCCCTTCTGGAGGTCGCTCTCTTTTTCACCATCAGGCTCAGTCTTCCCCTTCGGCCATGTTTTCGATTCAGCAGTTTCTGGTTTAGAGGCCTTTATGTAGGTGGCTTCATGATCTTTATCAACCTTTTCATCTACTTTTCTTTTCCTTTTTTCAGGTTTTGCATCAGAATAGTATCTTGGGTATGGGGGTGACCTTGACTGTGAACAGTGATAACTACGGGACCTTGATCTAGAACGATAGTTACAACTCTTCCCTTTGCGTCTTCTTGGACAGGGTGGTGATCGTGAGTAGGAATGAGAATGGGAACGTCTAAATGATCGAGAGCAGGAGCAGGAGTGGGAAAAACCCCATCTTGACTTGGAGTAGGTATGTGAACTTCTGCAGTAGGATGAAGCACCACAGGGAGACTTGGACCTTAAAACATAACACCAAAAAAAAAAAAAAGAAGTTAATTCAAAACCGTCACTCTCCCCAGTTTTTTTCCTCCCAAATTTGATTTATTTTTTTTTCCCCTCTCCATATGCTTACAGCAAAGCTTTTTTCAGCTGCTGACGTAACGCTACTGTGAACTGAAGAACTTGATAACACGTAGAAGTTTCTGCTTACAAGACAGAACACCTGCTGCCTTGTTAGTGTAAAAACATACCGGAAGGGGAAGTCTATTTCCGCTCACTTCTACCACGTGAGCTACTGTAGCTATTGACTGACGTAAGGTGATGTATACTGGCCTATACCGGTAGGTGAGCACACACGCTTTTCACTATCCACCAACCACGTGCAGTGCAAATCACTTTTGTTGCAGCAAGATGCAAAAAGTGCAAGTCTTTATGGCTACAGTGCAGCATCAAACATCAAGAAAACACGATTTAGCCTGATGCCAGGAAAGCTTAATTTTAAAATACCAGCTTAGTCGATTTAACCTCACTGCTTATTTGGCAAGGATGCAAAATGCTCGTACTGCAATCTTACATACAGGACCTCGAGACGGACGTCCTGGCAAAATTTTGCACAGGCCTCTAGCTCTGACCAAGGGTAGTGACCACATTTCAAGAAAAATCATACCTAAAAGCTTCTAAACTCAGCCTCTAGTAGTACGACTCAATGCCATTCCTCCAGGAAAGAGACTGACCGCATTGCGACTAAAGAGCTATTCAGACACCTGCCCAAGTCATTTTTTGGGACAGAAACCATCAGCTACCCTGAGGCTTTTCTTCACAAGCTTTTCTTTTCTTATTTTTTAAAGAAGCGTTTGACATTATCCCGCATATGTTCATCAGCATCATTCCTCCTCTCAAAGTCCCTCACAAATTTTAGATTTCCTTATGAACAAGCCAGATCTTTTAATTCCTAAGGAAAATTTAACAGTGTCAACAAAATACTAGCGAAAGCCACCACTTTGCGATCCAGGTTAAAAACTCTCCGTGTATCCACATGAGACAGACAAAAGAGGAAACGAAGACAATTTCCCTCATGTATCTCCTCCAAAGTGCTTTGAGGTAATGGTGGCAATCAGACCAGGGAGACGCAGAAAATCCAGCAACTGCTCCTATTCGGTCTCGAGCCCTCTCAGGTTGTCAGGAGGTGAGGGACGTCACTGCAGCTAAACTCTACTAAAAGAGACCCTTGTTCCTGAACAACAACTGCCAAATTATAACTGTCAGCCAACTGCAACCTCTGCCATGTATCTGAGCTAGTAAGCTACATATGAAACTCCTGTCACTGCTAACGCCTCGAACCATCCAGTCCATCGAATGACCGAGGGGTGGAGCGGAACTCCTCCTGATTCTTCTAGACAATCTGCTTCTCCGTTATGGACATGTCGAGCACTTACCTGGAAAATGAACGCCTGCGCTCCTTTTGCACCTTTTGTATTCCATCAACTCCTTAGCAAAAGCATTTGTTTGACCTTTATTACAATTAGAGTTTGACCTTTAGGACAAAACGACACCAAGAAACAAACCGTGCCCAACGTGAGAAAACGTATACTGCATGCAAGTGCAAAAGGTGCATGTCCTATTTAAGCAAAACCAGTTTAGAATTCCTGTAAGTTGAAGGGACAGTTTTAGAATTACGTTTGTCTTCTTTTAGTTTTGCACGTTTGCCGTCTGCAAGAAAAACGCCTGTTGAAAAAAATACTATGTCATTTTTGCTTATGTCAGATGCACTTCAGTGTAACTGCAGTCCAGTACGCTCTCAAAATACAAAAATGAAAAAGAACAAACACAACTTCCTTGAGCCAAGTACTTACTCCTCTTCCACTCACTGGTGTTCTCTGTAAAACTCCTCCCTAGATAAAGGAGGAGCTTGTGTCACTGGGATGGGATCGGAATGCGCCGTTGGTACTGCTGTTGGTACCCAGGCTGATGACGTGTTTGCAGGAGCTGGGGGATATCCTGGAGGGGAGTCAGTGTAGCTGGCAGATGGCGGCTGACCAGGTGGAAACTGGGGAGGAAACTGTGGTTGTAGTGCCCCCGGTAGAAGAGGAAGTGCTTGGGGTGGTGGAGGGTACAAGGAAGGCGGAGGCGCTGGCACGAAGACTGCTGTTGATGCTGGTAGCGTTGGGGCTTGGGTGCTCTGGGTACGTTCACCACGCAGGCGTCCTTGACTGGAACTTCTACAGAAACCCAAATACATGTGTCACCGTTTGTTACACTCTGCTCTGATTTCAGAGAGGAAAGCGAACGAAGCCGGAGCGTGGTGGCGAGCACTGCGTGTTCTCAGCCTCAGCATTTTTCTCCCTGCTTCCATTTGAGACTACGCTCATTTCTTGATCCTCACACTTGCCTCCCACATCCTCACCCCCAGCAGTTCCCTCAGTCTTCTCTCCCTATACGCAGCTTTGCGACTGTGGATGGAGGCTGCCCCTGCTTAGGAGAGACTCCCACGTGCCAATGTCTTTGGACTTCTTCCACGTACGCTTCCTATGTTGCGGACTCATGATGATGTATTTGGCCTGTTCTCACCCCCAAATTGTTATATTCTTGCTTACTGAATTTGAGATTTTTAGATAATCTGTGGCATGGACCCTGGCTTTTGTTTTCATTTTTCCTCAAGATTTTACAAACACAACGCACCCTTACAATCTGTCTAGAACAAATATATACCAAAAGGGAGGACTCACTTGACGCGGCAGTAATAGATCAAACAGACTCTTCTCTCTCTCTCCAACTGAGAGAAAGCAGCTTGGCTATTTGAGATGACTAAATGGAAGGAATTCAAAATTGTCATCATATAAGAACATTGACTTTTCCAATAATTTGCTCAATCCGTATCAACTAGGTTGTTAAAAAAAGAATGCTGGAGGCCGAATTCTATGGGGAAATCAATTTCTTCAGCCCGATTCAGCCAGTAATCAAGAGGGCATCTTTCCACCCGATTCTTTAATTGTATTTCATTTTTAGATGTACTTACGGTTTCCTCAAAAAGTGTTAATTTTTCAGAGTCCTCTTTTCAATCGTGTACTGGAGTTTTACTTTAAATCATCTTAGTGCCATCACATATGCCCTTTGTCAAAGACAATTAAAATCAAGCCATTTCAAAACTAATTAGAATCACAGAATCATAGAATGTGTTGGGTCGGAAGGGACCTCTAAAGGCCATCTAGTGCAACCCCCCTGCAGTCAGCAGGGACATCCACAACTAGATCACGTTGCTCAGAGCCTCATCCAGCCTGGCCTTGAATCCCCCCAGGGATGGGGCCTCCACCACCTCTCTGGGCAACCTGGGCCAGTGTCTCACCACCCTCACTGTAAAGAACTTCTTCCTCATGTCTAATCTAAACCCGCTCTGCTCTAGTTTAAACCATTGCCCCTCATCGCTACATGCCCTTGCAAACAGCCCCTCCCCAGCTTCCCTGTAGGCCCCCGTCAGGTACTGGAAGGCCACAATAAGGTCTCCTGATTACCACTTGTATTCTCCACAGATATCTGGGCACACTTACCTCATTATAAATCAGCTGTTATCTAAGTTACGTGCTACGGCCTCATTTAACAGGATACGAGCAGTAATATACTGAATTTCTGCAGAACACTTACAGGTCCCAGCCTGGTCTGCCACCCGCCGAGCGAGGTGTACTGGCTCTCGTTGGATGACCTTTCAGAGTGGGGAGAGGAAACAGAAAAAAATCCCGTTCAGTTTATCTGATGATAATTTCTGAAAAGAAATTCTAAAGTTTTAGTTACTTACCAGTCGTGGGCATTGATTGCCCTTGGGGGCCCAGAAGACTTGGTAGTGCTGGTTGTCTTAGGACAGGAATCCGACAGCCCTTGTGAATAAACGCAAACAGTTGGAAAATGAGCTCTACTAAAATACAGGACTCACTGCATATGTTGAAATAAAATTTACCCTCTCTTCCAACAAACTGCTGACTGACAGAGAGGAAGATCTAGAAAGCTCAGCAGCAGCCACCAGAGCACCAGGAGGTATAACAGTATCAGCACCGCTACAAAACACATGAATTTTTGTTATTCAAAAAGTGTTTTGATGTGCTACTGGAAATATAAAGTCCAAGGTGAGAAAAGGCTGACTACTGTAAATGGAAACAAAGAAAAAGTAATCTTCACCAGATCTACCAATCGGAAGTTGGGCGATTCCACATGAAGCCCTGAAGAGAAGTCTACGTGGAATACCGGCATTCAAAGAGACAGCTCACTGGAAACAGAATTTGTTAAGCTGGCTGCACACGGGAGGATTAGAGTACGTATAACCCACATGCTGAACCTCAGTTTTGGATGATGCAAGAACGGAAATTCTATTAGGAATCGGCTGTGTTCTAGTTCGGAGGCTGCCTGAGAGGTTCTTTTGAATTGTGAGCCCCTGTATTCAACGGTACGGCGGAGCCTGACAGCCTTCTGGACAGAGTGGCTGTTTGCATTCAAGGCATCGAGCTGAAAGAAGATAAACCCTAAACTAGAGTTCAGATTTTTCACGTGTTTTCATATTAATTCACTGGGTTGCAAAGTTAGACTGTCATGTTTGTAAATACTTCAAATGTAGTGTTTCAATGTTTGTTATCCAATCTGCATGCATCACTGACTACCCTGTGACTACTGAGGATGGCTCTGACTTATCGTACCATTGATGGCAGAAATACTGTAGGAAAAAGTAACATGAAAACACCTGATCAATGTTACCTCCAGCTGGTTTTACACTTTTCATGAGAACATGAGATCCTCAGTACTACACAGAAATGAATGCACTCAAGAAGGTCTGGCATAACCGAATGGTTACTTTAGGAATTCCTAGCCACTTCAAATCAGAGGGCTCCCGGGGAAGAAAGGTTCCTCTCTCGGGGTAAACCTGGACTGAACGACTGATAGGGGAACCAAACAACAAATACTTCTGAGAAGCTTCTTGCATGAGGTGTACTTCCAACTTATCAAAGTGTCCTCACTCAAAGTAAAAAAATATAGCTGGAACTGTCACTGATGTCACTAATGAATGTCACTAAATGTCACTCGCTAGAGAGGAGTGCAAGAAGAAGAATCTAACTTCAGCGTTTCATATTCATGTTGCTCTATAGCTTTACTTACCGAGAAGGTCTATCTGGCTTTTCAGCACGGAGAGGTAGGGGCACTGCTGGAGGGAGATCAGGGACAATGACAGAAGAGGGACTTACTGGCAGCCAGGCTGCCACAGGTGACGGACAAGGGGCCAACGATGCCAAAGCAGAAGGAGAAGCCAGAGAAGCTAACGAAATCATTAGTGGCGCCTGCTGTCTGGACATTTTTGGCCGGAGCAGAGGCTGCAGGTTGCGGGTTATTGCTTGTCTCACGAGTGGTGGTGAAGGTGGTGGCGGTGGCAGCTGCCGCTGCTGTTGCTGCTGAATCCGCTTTCTGTAGCCAGTTCCACTTTTGAAGTTGTTCACAGCCTAGAGGCAGAAAAACATTTACAAAAACGTACTATGAAACGTCAGTAGATAGGCGAACAAAAACCTCCACAGAGTAAATTTACTGGTGTATTCCTGGAAATGCCACCAACCCTGAAATAAATCAATGTGCGGATACACAAACACGGGACGTTAAACAGTGTCAGTAATGATTGGCACCTCAGAGTATCTGCACTTAAAGTAATTCTGTGTTAACATCAAATTGGAAAGGGAGGCAATCACGTTAAACAAAAGTGTGACCCGAATTTGCCAGACTGTCTCTAAAGGTGTAAGCTTCTGTAATAACAGATGAAGCATTTGAAAAGTAAATTTAGCCTCATTCAATTTAGCCTTTCTTAAGGAGACGTAAAGTACTATTTTCTTCCCTTTCAGCTTTTTACAAATAGACTTTTCATGCAAACAGTTTACATCAAAGTCATCACGTTACCTGGCGTAGGCACTTGTTGGCAACTAAAGCATCAGGAGAAACATCTGCCTGATGACATGCTGGGCACGTATGTTCCTCCGATTCCAGTAATGCTGTTCTAATACCTGCGAATCATTAGAATCATCAAAATAGTTTTTAGCCAAACTAAGGAAATGTTGAGGGTTCTAATCATTCATAAAAAGACGTATATGCTTAATGGGTGAATCTGCTCTTGCCCTGAGAGCATCAAGCTATAAACGTTCCAGAGTGCAAAAAATTCCTAGTATGCAGTAAATAGCTACGCAGTTTTGGTACTTCACTATTGAACATTTGAAGATGTAGGGCAGGCTGCGTCTTGATGGTTCAACTCCTCTTTTTTTCCAGGCTCTACGGTGCCAAGTCACCAACCTCAAGGTTCTTGAAAAAAACTCATCTCAAAAAAACGATAGTAGGGTTGAGTTCTGCCGGCTTTAACCAACTCTCCTGTGGAGAAGAATGTGGATTAAATGCCTGACTATCCGCTTGTTGCAGACCACAGCAAGTCACCAGAGTTGGCCACATAATTTTGTGTGAGAGAAAGACACTAAAGGCATTCACTATCTAATCCTGTAATCACCTGCACAATTACGCACTCTTCTCATAATCATCCCTCCGCGGGTAAAGAGGATTTAACTACATGCATAAAAAGCAAAAAAAGCTTTCCGCCTTAATTTTCTTTCCTTTATGTGAGAAAATTCTTTTCCTACTCAGGGGATACTTAAGTAGTAAATAGAAGTGGTAACACAGTCATTTAGTTCTCTCCTATTTCTGCTTTCAGAAGATCAGGTTTTGAATCAACAATCAGGGGAGTAACACTTACATTCGCCACAAAAACTGTTTCCGCAGCAGGGAATAACAACTGCATCGGTTATCGTATCTCTACAAATGGGACGCAGCAACTCATCTGGAATCGGATCATCAGAGGATGAGGGTAAAAAGGGCGGCTTTTCCTTCTTTCCTCTAGCAGAAGCTTCCCTGGAGGGTGGGGTGGGGAAGGAAAAAGAAAAAAGTTAAAGATGTGGATATGAAAACTGTTCCAAGCTTTTAATTTTATCAAAGGAAGATAACAGATGGAATTATTCTCACTCCGCATTAGCCTTCTAAAACACAGGCATTTAGTTTCAACTGCCAGAGAAGGGAGGGAGGAACAATTTTCCTTCTGCAGAACTCTACCATTCATTGGATCAACTAAGAAATTAGCTCAGACTTAGAAAAATCATTTTTTGACGGCTAGAAATAAGGGGAAATGAATCCCAGACCTCCTTTGCCAGAGGGTAAATATAAATTGCAGGCTCAGGATAGAGTTGGCCTTCGAGTAATTGCATTTTATAAGTGAACGAAGTCTATGTTACAACTCCTACCAAAGGAGATCCGTGACAGAAAAACAGAAGTGCTACCGATTCCTTTTTAAGAGAACCACTCTTGTCAGCACACAGTAGCATTTTTAGTTTGGAGCAACAGGAAAACTTCAGTCTGTTTCACACATCAGATTTGATAAAAGGCAGAGGGGAAGGAAATCTCAGCCCAACAGTCCAATTTGATAAATTTTGCAAGAAGCCTTTGAAACATAAACCAGATGCAAAACGAGCTTTCTGAGAGAACGACTCCAACTGTAAACACTACGGAAATGTTTTGCAGAAATAGATTCTCAGCCTACCACACATTTAACCAACTTCCAGGGGCACAAACAGTAGGACCACCCTGTTTTCATATTAGAAAGTATGGCAGAATTTAAGATTAAGATACGGTGACTTTGCTTCCTCCCCTGCAATTACAGATGCCGGCCAACATTACAGATGCATTGCCACTCAGACATTCACTCGTGGTTTCTCTCCTTCGGTTTTTGGTCAGTCCAATTAATTCCATACTTACGCATTAATAGTTGGTATGGCGTATTTTCCAGTGTTTGTCAGCATAGCACCCTTGGTATTGGGATCTTTCACCTCCATCGTGAAACTCCTTGGAATTCCTGTGCTCTTTTTAATTCTGGGAACAGAATCCAAACTTTTGTCCTGCTAAGAAAAGAAATGCAGGCACGTCTCATCTCAAGACCCACACTGAAAGTGATCTGTCAGTGATTCTGTTAAGCGGCAAAAGCCTTTCATCCACTCCTTTTACCCAGCAGAAGGGTTGCTTGACTCAAATACTTATGTTCCTAAATGAAGATAGCCAGGATGTTCCAAAGGCTTGAGCAGTGGTTTGAACTCATCTGACATCCTTTGCCTTAACTTCAGGTTCCTTAAGGGTGAAATATCCCTTAGCTCACCATCCACTCCAAGAAGAGACACAAATCCGCTCCTCCTCCAAAGCACAGTTCAGAGGGAGATCTCAATTCAGGGCTCTGAGCCAGTCACTGGGGAAACTTAGATTCACCATCTCTGTAGGAAGGCCAAGTTCATGCCTCACACACATACGTTCAGTGACTAACGTTAAATGGCATGAATACGCAACCAGAGGCTCGTGTAATTAAAACATGCAAATATTCAACACATGGCGTCAGGGAATTATTTGACAGGCACATTAGAAACACAGTTAAGCTCACACAGATTGTCATATCGACCTTATGCAGAATCAGATTTTCAAATTATTGAAGCCATCTGATTAGTAGAGACGTATTAGTTCAAATGTTCAAATTACACACTAGTCCAGATACGAGCAGGGTCTAAGGGAGTGACTCTCAGTGATCTGGACCTTCAAGCACCTATTGGTCAGATCAGCCACTCATGGTTTTGGTTTTAATGGCATTCATGCACAAAAGCAGCCAACTAGTTTCAACATTTTCTTAAATGCTTGTTTCACATACACAGCTTTTTCTCAACGGTAACATAATCCAGATCGACATCTATGAAATCACTGCCATTTACATTTCCAGAAAACTTTAGAGATCATTGACTAATTTGTTTGAACCCAAACGGTTTACAAAACACGTCCAAAACCCACAAAACATTACTGGCAATACACCAACATTCAATTATGGCGTTTAATGCACAGTAATAAAAAACCAGAGAACTCTGAACACCTTGCCTCCATGCTAAGCCAGCCTGCACTGAAGAGGTTAGAGTAAGTAACGGCTTTGACCTGCTTTATGGTATGTTCCTGCATTTTTCTGAAATAGTTAAATTCTCTCAAAAGCTTAAATGTGTACACCGCTTGGACGGTTTTTCACTTTTTCGAGCAAAACTTCACAGGAGTTTACAGAACCAAGGACACGTTTAAGGACAGCACTAACAGAGACCAATTTCTTTTGTTGGCTGATTTCCAAACTATTTTTTTTCTCAATTGTACACAATTGAATTTCTGCAGTGAGAGAGGGAAGACGTTACCAGCAGGAAGAGATCTCTCCTTCTTGGAAATGAATTCCGGCCTTTATTTTCAGAAGAAAGAACTGTCTCCTCTGCATTAGGCCCTGCCTCCTCTAATCTTTGTACTCTTTCAAGACAAGTAATTTCATTGCACAGCAATACGTCTGTGCACCAAGGGCCATCACTAGTGCTCTCCCGGCCAAAGTCACACGTTATTGAGCCAAAAATGCAAGCGATTCCAGAGCCAAACATGGCATTACAACAGTTTCAGAGGGACACATCTGCTATTATGCCACACAGACACATTGGTATAATCTTAGAAACAACTGGGCACATTTTCACAATTCACAGTTTGCGTTCAAACAAATTAGATTGCGTTCTCCACTGCACATATACTACAATTTATGAAATTGTGCAGCATTCAAAGAAGACAGTCACAGAACACAAAGGTTCTGTGACTACCATCACTAGAAATTCAAAAATAGGGATGCAATTGTCCACGTTACAGAAACGCTTCTATTTTGGCTGTTCAAACCCCCCTTAAATGTCCGTAGCTTACAGACAAATCAAGTCTTCCATAAAAATTGTGTTTGTTTCCAACACAAAATTAACAAAACTTATCAAAAACGGTAGACAGCTAAAGTGCTGCTCCTCTGGGTCCTGAACAAGACCAATACTACAACATCATCTTGAGGCTGATAAGGTACTCTGCTTTTATCTTCCAAAATGGGAACTACTCTTTACAGGATGGTATCAAAATATACACACATTTTAAAGTTAAAGTAAATACTTTAAATTAGTAGAAATTTTATTAAAGTCTTGTTCAAATTACAAGTGCTAGCCAGATACAGATGACAGTATAAGATTTAAAAGTACAAAGAAAATGCTTTTTTATTTTTTAAGTATTTGACAAGAATATTCATATACCTTAGTAAGCTGGGCCACAGAAATAGATGCAGGAGAGTCACCAATCTGTTCACAAGAAAAGAAACACACAGTCGAGTTCCACAATCCAAACACGGCAATAGCTAACCTCTACTGTGGTCCCAAAGCCTGCACTATAGCCTCTGACTGTCACTGAAAGCGGCATTTCCAACCCACTGGAACTTGTATTTGTTCAAAGCAAAGCCCAGGCCTACGACAACTTAAGAGTGTGGTTAATGAGGTTAATGAGAAGAAACTACAATTACCAAACCCGTTTGAGATCAGCTTACTGCTCCAGAATATCTCAGAGAGGGACACTTCTCAAATGCTCACGACTGCTTAAAAGTCAAAGGGGTAAGGAAGCTGTCAATTTCCAGCTAAAGAGCATTCAGAAAATATTTCCTGCATTTAGAAAGTATTTCCTGCCAGTCCCCCAAATCAATCAAGCAGAAACAACACCTCCATGAAACTTGTACACAGCCCTAAGGTAATACTGCAGAAGAACTGGGGGGAAAAATTCCAAACCCAACCAGCCAACGCAACCCTCAAAAACCAAGAACTGACAGTGAATTTATTAACTCCCATTTCAAACACAAGACTAGACAGAAACTCACATGAAGCACGTAGGAAAGGGCACCAAAAACAGGAGGAAAAGGCTAGTCGCACTGCTGGAACGTTACGTGTAAATTACAGCGGTTTCCTAAAATCCGATTGCTTGGCTGAACTAAACATTCAGCCAGGAAGGATCACGGTTGTGCCTGACGGTGCTAAAACAATGGGCCCGGCGCTGCGTTTCTGCAGCCTTTAAGGACAAGCCCTAACTAGAAATCCTCGCAGTTACCGAAACAGGAATACTAAACCAAAACGGAGGCACTTTCTTGCTTTGGCTGTAGTAACAGTAGGACAGCAGCGCAAATTTGGACGTATAGAATGACAGCTGATATAAGAGCAAGACAAGGAAGAAATACTCAAAGTAAAACCTTTTGTGCTTCCTGTTCAGAAAAATCATGACTAATTTTAATTTTGCTGCTTTACTGTTCAACAGTGATTGGCAAGCTTTTTGGTGATTTCTTCCTCCCACACTAAGATCCAGGTTCGTCTTTGAAATACATGCAGAAATACAGCTATTTAAAAACCCAAACCGAAACAAAAAGCCCACGCTTTGAACCAAGAGCGAGTTAGCTTTAAGAATAAAGTTAATTGTGTCTCCAACACCAGAAGCACCCGAGGCTGCAGTGCTTTTACAGGGAGAGAGAGAGAGAGGATTTGTAAAGAGCGATGCAAGGCTTCCACCCTCCCCACGGCTACCCTCAACCCAAATCAGGTCCAGGCAGAGCAAACTAGAAGGGAACGTTTCTGCTTCGTCTTTCATTTACTTTAAGTAGTTCTAGCTAACACTGAGGCTTCCCTCCCACTCCAGGATTTTTCCTTTTCTTGGAGACATCTGTGCTAGCGGATGGCGAGATGCTACTCAGAAACGTGACACAGACACGCCAGGGAAGACGCGAGGCGAAAAGAACGTTAACCTTCTTTTGGAACATGTGATTTGTGTTTATGCACATGCTAGTAAACAACAAGAAAAATAACCCTTTTCAAGAAATAAAAACTCATCTGAATTAGATGAAATACTATAAACGTGGTTTACATAAATGCATAAAATTAACTACTTGGGTCACTGGGCCAGTAAACTAAATCAAACTCACAACGCGAGGCATTCATGCATTCATGGCCAAAAAGGAATTCGAACCACTCGGTGACAGAATTACAGGTGTCAGATTAAGACGTAGTGGTTTTAGACCTACATACAACAAGCTTACAATTTTAAGTTGATTGGATACTATTCCATGAGCATCAGAGGCTGCATTCTTCACAGAACACAGAGCCAGAGTTCATCTGTTTCTAGATTTAGGTGATCCTAACAGCTTATCAAGGCATCAGATCCAGCGGTCCGGGGTTAGTGTAATGCCTCACACCACAGCAGTGAACTACTTAAAATAAAGATGAAAAATGAAATCCACCAAATAGTGATTTTTATAGTGTAGGGACTATTTTGAAATGTGTAGTTACGCACAGCATTCAACCCAAGTGGCAAATCAAGATCTAGACCATTACCAGTCAAGTATTTCCTTGTGTTACTTCATTATATTTCAGCAGCCGAATGACAGTGTTTTCAAACCTGAAGAAAAATGCTGCTCCTTTTCCAAACGTAAAAAATTGAGATTGTGATTTTACATACCGCTTTTGATGTTCCACTCACTGGCTCAGTTCGACTTCTAGAAGAAGAAAGAAAGGTGATCAGAATTTAAAATAAAGCACTTCTGCCCAGCATCAAGCAGCAAAACCAGATTATAAAAACGGATTGTCAAAACATTATGTTCTGACAGTCTACTGAATGTGGAAATTTATCCGTATTCATAAACTGTTCTCTCTTGTACACTCAGTGCAAAGAAAAAAAAACCCCAAATCACATTTCACCTTTGTCACAAATTACTCCAAGACTCACAGATACAGAACACAACAGCACAAGAGGAAGTCCTCAGGTATTTTGTCTCTGCTACCTAAGAATCTAAACCATGATGTCTGTCCTATATTTTGTGTTCTTAAATAATCAACCATCAAAACAGGAAGGTAACTTTAGCCAGTCTGTATATCCCTAGTATCACAAATAGGGCCATACACAGTACTTTAGTTTCTAAGCAAGAACAGTGATGGTCTAGACCCTTCAAAGTGCACCTTTCCTTAAGCGAACCAGAAATCAGTCATCCGACAAAGACATAACAAAAATGTCAGCAGCAGAGTCTTTACGAGAGCGTTTCTTTGTGGAAGCCCAAGCACTGTGCTCAGACGGCTACCATATTTAGCCACTAAACGTGTTACATATGCTATGTGGATTCAAAATAGTACTAGAAATGTCACCTGACAGCAGTCTCTAGAATTTTGTTCAATTGAGGAGTCCCAGGACAAAAGAAAATAGCGGCCTCGATTGCCAGAATTTGTTTTAAGATGATCTTGAAAATGCTACAATATTTTAGGAACCATTTATTACGTTTGAAAACTTGCTGAGACTCCACATACTCATTGATCCGTATCGCAGAGGCAATTCAAAGGCTGCTGTGGAATTCACGTACAAAGAGAAAGGCTCGTGCTTCCTGCCACTGCTAGACCACCACCAGGCTCACAATTACAGCCACACAGCTCCCGAAGGGGAGCAAGTACAAGGAAACACTGTCAATGACCACCCAATGGTTTCTTCATCCACTTACCTCGAAGAACATACTACAAGGTGAGTAACACATTTTTGAAGGCCTCTCCACCCTTACAGCGTACGTTCATCATTCCCAAACTTTAGCCACTCTGCCAGTGGCTTCTGCAATGTTTCCAGCTGGAGGAGCAGAAAGCTCATCTGCCTGGTGAACTGTCAATGCTAGAACAGCAGTGCCATTCTTCCCTTATCCCCACGTACAGGTATTTACCTGATCTTTGAAGCTAGCAGCATCTATCCTCTCATTGTGGGGCAGCATTACAATACCAGGAGAGGGTGCCGTCCAATCAGAAACGGAGGATGCACTGGCAACGCAGCACTAAGCATACACATTTTAATTAACCCCCAGTGTTTAGAAGCACAACTCTGTGGCCTCCAGAATTACTAGGGAGTACCTGAAAGCACTGCAACAACTACGGCAGTAACATGCCCAAAGCTGACATGCAGAGCCACGTAAATTCAGGGGGTTTTGCTTGCAGACACTTCATGAGTACCAGGATGCTGCTGTACTGTTGGTGCGAGACACGCTGTAACTCATCACTCTACTCTGTTGAGAACCAACACTAGAAAGACATGGCAAAACCACAATTTAATAACATCTTTTAATTGTGGGGGAGAGGCATATCTTTAAGAAGGCCGGAAAATATGACCATTCAAACAACGCTAATGTAGCTGACATAGAACGGGTCTGTATGAATGCAGAAATGACAGCAATAATCCTGTAGTCGCCAGTGCATTTGAGCATCTGTAATTTTAATCAATACACCCGATTCTCTGTCCTCCGTAAATCTTAGGAATACAGAATTAAAACCTGGAGCACAGACATCGGCTTAGGGTAAAAACAGACTTAGAAAGATAACTAGTAACATTTGGTAACCTGCTCAACTGCTTACTGAGTTTCAAGTTTGGAAAGGATTAACTATTCCTTCATCGTACTCACACAAAAGGCTTTAGGACACTATTCTTTTTCTCTGGCCTTAAACGGACATTGTCTTTAGGAAACTACTAGGAATCCTTTATGAATGAAACTTCTTGTTTGCATTGCTCACCAGCTGGCAACCCTGGGTCTTTCCTCTATAGCTAGTACGCTAAAAACCCAGATTTGGGCCGTAAGAATACCCTCCAGCCCAAGTGCAAGAAATAGTCAAACACTGAGACGCAGGCTCTTCTGAGATGGGAACAAATCCTAAGATGACACTACAATGTGTATCTGCCTGTACTATAAAAGCAATAAAAGCAAACACATATAATAAGGAATTTCTCCGTATGGAGATCCATGTAGAGACCATGGGTCTCAGAACAATCAGCCCCAAGAACAAACCCAGTAGAGGCATCTGAAAAGTTACAATTGGTGGAGTGTGAACCCCATGTCCCAACAGCACTAAAAATGTCAGCCTGCTTTGGGGCAGACACATTAAAATCTAGCCCATGACAACAAAAATTAACAGCAGCTTTAACAAGAAAGATACAAGCTGAAAGCCCCTGTAAACTAATATAAATTTAAAAAGCTATCACACCAAAACCCCTTAGAAAGAATACAATGGTTCGTGGATACTTACCTAACAGATGTTTTGCTGGTAGCTTTCACTCCTCCAACAGGGATTCTTCTGACAATCACCGATGAGTTCTTAGGAATCAGGGCATTGTCATCTGTGTATTCTGAAAACAAGAGAAACACAGGAAAAAACCCTAGTCCATTCATAAGGATTAAGGATTAAGGATTAATACGTAATTACACAGCACTTCAGAGAATCCCTTGACAGATAGAAAAGCAAACTTTTGTATGTCACATCGCGCTTTTATCGTCTCAACACACTAACAGTACATTGCAAGAAATCTTCAGGTTTGAGAACCAAACACATACAGCAAAATTTGTCTCCTTTTTTAAAAAAAGTTGGAATGCCAACAGCAAAACGGTCTCAATGGTCACTAAAAGAGAGTCTGCTAATGCATGAGGTTCTGTCCTATCTAACTCAAGTTGCTTTTGCTTCTGTTAGGCTACAAAGCCAACAGATCTCCGGAGCAGAACAACCCACAGCAAAGTCTCACCTGCATAAACCAGAGTCTAAAGTCTGTCTAGCTTGCCCTGCAACAAAACAGGCACCGAGCTAAAGCATGAAAACGCCATTGCTTCCCTAGCTGTTAACTCAAACGATTCACCTAATGCCACCAGTGCTCAAGACTGACGGAACGCAGAAGAGACCCTGCCATCTCTGTCTATTTCTTGGAGCATCTTCCACCAACAACCACACTTCTCGGCCTCTCAGTGCTTTACATTTGAATGGAACCCAAACTGGCAGTGCTAGAATTTGCATCACAGAACTTTTGGCCTTTTTTGAGCTTGCTTTCACAAGTAGGGCAGAATTGGCTCAAACTAAAGTGGTATCTCCCCTCTGAAGCTAATCATCTCCTTTGAATTAAACGTGAAGGGACGGGAACTCTTTCAATTCCCTTCTTGCAGAGCAGAGAGACTCAAACAAAACTACATACGAAGACAGCCAAAGACAGAAAATCCCGGTCTGGTTTTTTTTTCCCTTTTTTTTCTGAAGGTGAGTTTAAGCGTCTACATCTGACGAATAACAACTGGAAGTAACAGTTATGCATATAAACGAAAAAAGTTGGCATTCATACATATTACACCAAAACGTATTCTCTAGCTGTGCTCTGAAAACCACTGGGGTATTTTGGTGTTTTTGCATGGAAAACACCCTTACCTTCACTAAGTATCTGTGCCATCAGTGTACCAAGTTTAAAAGATTACACTCATTTTACAAAGGTCAAAGTGCAACACAGCCTACCTAGAGGAGGATCGTGTCACTGCCACACATGACTGATGCTCTTTGAAGCAGGAAAGTTAGCCCCTTTCGGCCCTTTAGGCAAAGCCCCTTTAGGCCCTTTAGGCAAAGCCCCTTTCGGCAACCCCACGTTTAAGGGAACCTAGTGAAGCACATGCTTTTTCCTCACTGCCCTGAGGCCCCGCGCCCCCACGCACCTTCCTCGGTCTGGGCGTTGCTGATCTGCAGGTCACAGTTGGCCGCCTTCAGCTTCTCACGGCCCATGATCCGGCACTTGAGGTCGCGGAGGGAGATGTGGAGGCCGTCGAAGGTGACTATATCGTACTTCAGCTTAGAGGAGAACTTATAATGGACAGCAGACATGGTCGGGGCCAGGCGGTGCCTGCTACGCAAAGGCATCTACCACAGCAGATGGCGTCACGGCCTCCACACCGCGTCAGGGCCCACGGCGGCGTGGGGCAGGGCCCACTGAGGGGCCGGGGCCAGCAGCGCAGGCTGAGGGCGAGCGGGCCGGCAGTGCTCAGAGGCTGTGGCGCTCTGCCATGGCCAGGCCCCGCAGCCTCAGGCAGACTCGGCTGGGGGAGGCCTCAGGAAGGCCCCGCCTCCCAGCCCCACAAGGTCTCCAGCCTGGGGCTGTCAGCAATGGCGCTGGGCTGTGGCGGCGGGGCCAGCCCGGCTCCTCCCGGCAGCCCAGGCGGAGGGTGGGCGAGGGGGAGCGGCCCCCGTGGCCCTGGCTCGGCCTCCCCTCCCTCTCTGGCAGCAGACAAAACCAGTATCTGATGAAACACAACAAATTTATTCCATGAACTGGGTGCGGAGAGCACAGCCCCGCAGCTCGGGGCTGGCACCGGCTGGGGCTTTGCTGGGAAAAACCAGGCGAGAGTCACCCTGACGTCCCACACATGTACCTCGTGCCGGGACCTGCCAACCCGTCCCTCTGCCCAGCGCCCCTACGGGATGCAGAAAGCAGCGCTGCTGGCCCTGGTGTGGTCCTGAGCCATGTTGCAGCAGACGAGTCCTTAACCAGCAGGCCTATCATGTTAAACTGACATTTGAGAAGTGATGAGACCCTAGTGGTGCACGAAAGCCTATTTTAAAAGTCGGGTTCTGTACAGGACTGCCATGGAAATTGACTGTTTGGAAAACAGTCTGTTCCCCCGCTCAATTTGCCAGCAGTCCAACAAACCCACGCTCGGATTTCTGTGCCTCGGCCTACCTTCCTTGCCCGCTAGAGTCTTGCAGTGCATTACCAGCTCAAGTGATCTAGCCCCAAAGGTAACCCTACTGAGGCGAGATCTTTCTATGAGAAACAACATCTTTCAAGGTCTTGTACATAATGGCACAGGAGGGATAAAAACCTTTTCCCGTGTCTAATTGAAAACACCTGGGTAAGTCCCGCTGCTGGCAGGAAACGCCCAGAATTGCCTCTAGATTGTCAGCAAATCAACAGTCAGGGATGGAGCACCAGCCACATCCCTTGCCTTTGGGGATTCACAAAAGCCCAAGCCCGCTGGTGAAGTCATTACTCACAGGAGTCGTTCCCCATTGCGGCCATGGCTCCTTGTCAGGAACAGAACAGAGGGGGAAGCTCTGGGTGACAAAGGATGCCAGGACGTGCTCCAGAAAGAGAAGATCAGCGCCAATCCCCTCACCTGAGTGCAAAGAAATAGTTGCACCCCTACAAAATAGTTAAAAAAAGAACCCCAAGCCAAACCCACAGCACAGCATCCCCCTCTACAACCGTTTCAGCTGTAGTTACAACCGCTGCACAGCTGCAGGCTGATGGCCCTGCTGGCCCTGTCACAGGACTCTCACTGACAGCAGTTACCAAGGCCCTTTTGGAAGACTGCACTGTGCGTCACCTTCACTGGAGAGGACCTGCTGCTTCCCTGTGGCTGCCTTTAGCAGCAGAGCCCTCTGGTTCTCCAGCCCACACTTTCCCACCTTGGATGCAGGAGGGACCGGCTTTCAGCCGCTGCTTTAACAGCTGCCTTTGCTGTGCTCCTCTGCTGTCTCCCTTCCCACCGCATCAGTCAGGGTGAGCTTCTTGTCTTTCCGGACTGAGCCGCCAGCACATGCTAAAGAAACAACAATTAGCAAATAGGAACTCTACCCATAGTGCATACCTGGACAGCCTATCAAGGTGTAATAGCTCATCCTACCCTTCCCAAGGTAGAGACCAGCCTATACTTTGATCCCGTATCTACCTACTGTACCATCTCTCCTAAAGCTCAAATCGTAATTACCTTTGCAAGAGGATGGCCGTTGAGGAGCAGTGGGCAGTAAACCATCACTGGCTGGAAAAAAGTAGCCAAGCAAGTGGCAAAGGAAGGAGCCGAGTTATCCCGAAGGCCAGCTCAGCCCAACAAAGCTCAGGGAGCTTTGGTCCTCCCTGTCTCCCATTTGTGTGTTGATGGCTCACCATTTGTGTGTCAGAGCCATCAGACGGACGACCCCGTCCTCCTTGAGACACCCCTTGGGGCAGCCGTACCCAGTGCCGGGCGGCTGGATATGGCCTTTGCTCCATGGGGAGGCGCTTCCTGGGAGCAGGATCTCTCACTGGGGCACTGGGAAGCCCTCCTGAGGCCTGCATGCCTGAGGGACGGCTCTGCACTGCTCCATCGCTCACCAAAACCAGGGGCGGAGGAAGGCTGCCCTGGTGGCCTCCAAAAGAGTCAGCTCCCCTGGGCTCCTCTGCGGCCACCGGGCACCTTTGCTGTCAGGCGGCTCTCCGTGCTGCTCTGCCAGCTTAACCAGCACCTCTTGCCCTCCATCTCTTCCCGCTCCTCACCAGCACTTCTCCTCCCACAGCTCCCTGACCAGCTCCCCCCTGCTCTCCCTGGCCCTCTGGCCCTTCCCGCCCCTCTCCCCCCACCCCGCCGCCCTCTCCCAACCTTCTCTCCCTCCCTGACCTCCTCCTCCCGGCCCCAGCCGTGCTCCAGGGCCTGGCCCTGGGCCAGGGCAGCCCTGGGGAGGCGGCCATGGTTCCCGCGGGGTCAGGGGGCAGGAGGGGGCGCCCCGGGGCACGCTGGGAGTTGTGGACCCTGCAGGAGGCTCCCGGCGGCCATCTTGTGTCGGCTGAGGGGAGGCTGGCACAGGCCGACAGGACAGATCTGCAGAGCCGGGAGCTGCGGTGAGTCCTGGGCCCTCGGGCTCCTGTCAGCCCTCTTCTGCCTCCCTGTTCCTCCCTGCCCTTCCCCTTTCCCTCTGGGTCCTGTTTTTCGCCTCCCTGTACCTCCCTTCCTCTCTCCTGCTGTGCTTGGCTCCCTGTTGCCCTTTCTCTTTTCTCCAAGTCCCTCTCTCTCTCTGTCATCCTTCCTCTCCCTCTACTTTCCCCGTCGCCCTTCTTTCCTGCTCCCTGGGCCTCTTGGTTTCTCTCTCTCTCTCTTCTGCACAGAGGCCCCAGGCTGAGTGTGCAGCTCGCACTGTGCAGTGAGGTCAAACCCATATGGCTACTGGACAGACCTCTCTCTCCCTGCTGAGCACAGAGTAACTAGGTTTGGGCGTTTTTTAGCTGCCTCAATTAAGCGACTCCAGTTAGATAGGATGAACCCTGGCTTCAAAGTTTTACTCTGTTTTTTTTTTTTTTTTACTCTGGGACCAGTTAATGAAAATATGCCACTATTATGTACTGGTAAACAGTGGGTTCACTCATTTGTCTTCCTGTTATGTCCACAATGAACAAACAGGCTCTATTAAGACTAGCTATATAACATGAGCTTTACAAACTCGCTTGACCAGTCACTGTGAGCCAAATCATGCTTGCTTTACTTACAGGATTGTCCCCCCAATCATTCTGCCTGTATGAGAGGCCCTTCAGATGAGCTTCTATTTTTGCATTTTCCCTGGGCTATGCCATTAGCTGGGATCTGTTTGTAGAGGAGAACATTAATGTCAGGCAATTTTAACATGTAATCTAATCTGGAATACTTGTTTACTGGAGTTGTTTACCCAATAGTAGATCGTAGAGAAGATCAAGTCATTTATTGTTCTACTCAAAAAAAAAAAAAAAGGTTCTGAATGTGAATGGAAAACCGTTTTCTGTATTCACTTACCTTTCTGTTCTGATGTATTTACTGATGCCTGTCTTTATTCCCAGTCATGGAATTCATAGAGTCGGTTCTGTGTGAGTAGCACGCAGTCAGTTTGGTTTGAACTAAGCCGTGGGCAGAGCACTAGCGTAAGGTTTGGACCCAGAAATGTGCACTCTTGTGGGCCTTGTGTCAAATCATCTGTTTGTGCACAGAAATAAAACACACAAAATTATTTTCTAAAAAATTTCAGGCTGCTCTTAGTTTCACCTTTGCCTCTTCTCCGCTAATCAACATTATTTTTCTTGCTAGAAGATGTACAAGGAGTTACATTCTGGGTAAGAGCTAGAGTCAGGGGGATTTGTGTTTTCATTGCTGTTTTGCCCTCAGAGGGCTGCTGAGAGTCATGGTCACCGTCTTTTCAATCTTCTCAACCTCTCCTCTTCTGGGGAGGAGCAAGTAAGCGAGCCAGTATCAGGATGCCTTTTTAAGGGAAGAAGCTTAGTTGCAGACAAGAGGATGTATTTACACTGAGACTGACACAGGCCCTTTTCTGTGCCTTCATTAACTTAAACAAAGTCTGAGCTGAGCGGAACAGAGCATGTGCCTCTCATGTTCCTGCACAGGGGCTATAGGGTAGAAACGCGTGGAGTTCACAGCACCGGGAGGGACAGTGCCTCACAAGAGAGTGGGATTTTCCTGAAAAGGGAGGAATGAGCTGAGAAAATAAATAAAAGTGGAGGGAAGGATGGGGCTACTCCCACAAGAGACCTTTCCCTTTTGTCAGATCTACGGGTGCAAGTCAACAAGACCCAAATCCTTCAACAAGTTGGAAGGCACCTTGTGACCTTTCACTTCCACAAGTTTTATGCAGAGTTTTGACTTCCTTAGGGGGTGGATGATGAGAGGGAGTAGACAGCTGAGATCAGATTTAATTTACTTATTAATTACTTGCTAAACTTTGTGTCAATTAAGAAGTAGCGCTGTTGTGAAGACAGAGGGGTCTTGTGGCCAGAGAGGAGACTGCTAAACTAGGTTGATAGTCTCTCCTAATCGGTCTTCCTTGTCCTTTTCTCCTTTTCACTGGTTCCTTTGACTCTTCCTGGTGCTACTTCCCTCTTCTTAAAGCAAGGATCATTTGAATTCATATTCTTGCAATGCCAGTACCTCTTTCTGTGATGTTCTTCAATGGAAGGGTTTGAGGCAAGTGACAAATACCACCATGAAAAGTATATATGCAGTGGTGTTATGCACATGCCTGGAATATTGCTGCCATTTCTGTCGTTATAGGTACTAGATATGGGGAGTGTCTGTTGCCAAGATCATATGCATAGTTAGCATCTGATATTTTGCCTGTAATCAATCATCTGTCCTACAAGGGTATTGCATGGACCTTTCCAGTGCGTCTCTAATTGTGGTGTTTAAAGCCTGGGTAGCTCTCTGTTGGAATGGGAGCCATCACTGGCAGAGCAATCACTACCTTTGTTTGATAGTATTTGTGCTTGACATTAGGATGAAGGGTATTTGTCTGGCATTTCTTGCCAGCTGGATGTGTTAGAACTGTGGACAGCTGTAATGTGGTGGTGCAAATATAAGAAACTGATAAGTTGTTTTGTTTGTTATAGCAACTGCGTGAGCTGATGGCTGAGCACAAGCCTCATATAGGTAAGATGGACAAACCTGGGCCTCAGTTGCTGGAGCTGAGCCCAGGGGAAGGTTTTTCTATCCAAGAAGAATATGTGGCAGCACTACGTATCAAAGGCACCCCATAACCTATGGAGCCAGAATGAGAGGTTGTAATGACTTGCATTTTCTTCCTTTTAAGTTCTAAAACACCTCGTCTCATTCATTGAAGTACGAGTACAAGGAAGCCCACTGAATGTACCAACAATTTTAAAATTTAATATATATATCTGCTAAAATTAGACCTCAATAGTGCCAATTTAATTTCCATCTTTACCACTTTTGTAAGGTTTTGTTGCTGCAATCAGTTTTCCAGAAGTCCGGAAGTTGGGAAGGCTACTTATCTTCCATAACACATTTTGCTGGCTTGTATGATATTCGCACTTCTAACAAAAACACTGAGTCCATAACGTTGGTCACAGTGTCTGATTTGAAGTGGGTTGTGTGGTGGGAAAAAGTCATTACATTCGCATTGCCTGTATTCCTTTGCATAGAAAGGATGTAGCTATTTGTTCCCATCAGGCAATCTTGTTTTGCTGTGCTCTTTCTGGCACCTTTCCCAAGTGTAGTCAAGAGTGCTTTTTGTAGATCCCGGAGGGATCGTTAAATGCACCCAAGGTTTACTTATTTCTGTAAATGGAAAGGAGCACGGTGGTGAGGTGTTTTTAGGAGTCTCTAGGGATCCAAAAGCATGTAGTAAAGGCTATCTTTGGACCTATACCAAAGGGTGAACCATGTTACAGAGCTGTAATTGAGTTTCTGGACACCTCCCTGGGCTCAGTCAACTGTGGGTCAACATAACACGCGCTGTTGTGTGCTTTTAGTTGCAGAAAGTAACGTTCCTTTACTGCAGTAACAAGCATCACCTGGGCACTAAGAGACGTCTTTTTGAATGACCAGACATATCGCATCTTAACCAGTGGTTATATGCCAGTATATTGGTCCTGATATGAAAAAGTATGTATTTACTACTCAGGTAAACAGCTTGCTAAAATGATGGAATGGCTCATGAAAGAGCCAACGAGTCATGGCTCTCCAAAATAAGGTACAACCTACTGTATGAATGACACAGGAGTAAAGGCAAGAAGATTCTGCTCTATGTATAGTATCTTCAGATGGAACGTCTCAGGACTGAAACCGGATTTCACAGTAAAATTCTTCAATCTGAGAGGAAGTACCATTTTGCAAGGTCATTTTTGTAATGTAGATATTGAGAGAGGGGAAGAACCACGAAGGGCAGTATTGCAAGTGGCACATACGTCTGTTGGCTAGAGATGTTAAATATGTTAATTTTAAAGTACCTTTTTCCAAGAGAATTTCAAATGCCATTTTTCAGTTGTTTTTTTTTTGCTAATTTCTCTGCCACTTCTTTCTGTCCTTTACCACCCTACCAGTTTCATGACAAGATAGATTTGACTCTTGAGAGTCTGAAAGGCACAGTTGAACGTCTGAGGCAGCCACCTTCAACCTCAGCAGAGGTTGAGAAGATTAAAGAGCAAATCAGTGAAAATAAGAACGTGTCAGTGGATCTGGAAAGACTTCAGCCGGTGTATGAGACGCTTAAACAGAGAGGGAAGGAAATGATTGCTCGCTCAGAAGGAGCCGATAAGGATATATCTGCTAAAGGTAATAGATGGAGGAAAGTTTCATGTAGTGGAAATGCAGCAAGCTGCAGCATATAAAAATGTTAATTTCTGATGACCACTGCTCTGGGGATTGTGTTCTCCTGGAGAAGCTGGAGAAGATGTATAAAAGCAAAGTATTTGTTTAAAATAATTCATCGTGGATATGACCTTTGTTTTATTTTTTAAGGCTATGGTGGTTGTTTCCACTTAAGGTTATGAGTCGTCCTGTAAAGAAACAATTTTACAGTCTAAATTTTAAAAGATACCCATATGTTTCTGCTGTAGAACTGTAGAGAGATTTTTGGCCAAGAATCGTTTGCCAAGGTAGTAATCTAGTTCCTCTGTTGTTTAGCTGTTCAAGATAAACTAGACCAAATGGTCCTCATTTGGGAAGACATCCAGACCTTGACTGAGGAGAGGGAGGCCAAATTGTTTGATGTAATGAAACTAGCCGCAAAGTTGTGGTGTAGTCACGTGGCTCTTGCAGCTACTATTAAAGATACTCAGGAGCTCATTGGAGAACTGGAGGGACCTGGAGTTGACCCATCTCTAGTCAAGCAACAGCAAGAAGATGCTGAGGTCAGTAGAAAGTATTTTGTTGACTTAAAGTATGTTATTTACAGTATGCAGAGAAAAGACAGAATTACTATGAAATACCACAGGAGGCTATTTTTTTAGAGACCAAGAGGGATAATTGTGTAGGAATTTACTATAGTGATATCTCGAGAGTCTGTGGTAAATAACATGTACCAGTTCTGAATTGCAATGAGCATGCAACAGGTGCCTGTCCTTATATTTGCATATCTGCTTATAAACACGTATATAATAAGCACGTCACTGAGACTTTTGAAAGTGATACGTACTTGAGATTCCCTGAGTAATAGGCAACATCTAAATGAAAGGTGTACGCATGTATCGTGCTCTATGTATTATGCCCTAAGCCTGTAATTATTCATGCTGATAGTTAAAGATTTGAGGGTTGACTGACAACCTCTGAAAAAGAAAACGCTCTGATTAAAGAAATCTAATTGAAAACTTCCTGTTTATTTTTTTTCATCTCATGCAAAGTGACATCATAAGCCATTGTTCTAATTTAGACTGGTGTCAGTTGATTTCACTCTGACCCTGCAAAGGGATGCTTGTGTTTTAAGCGTCAGATTGTAAGTCCAAGGGACTTTAAAGAAACCACAGGCCGAATCCTGCCATGTCCTCTCTTGAAAACAAGCTGTACATAGATTATTAAAGTTAGTGTGAGCGGCATTGAATTTTTTTTCTCTTTGTAGGCTGCTAAAGACGAAATTGATGGACTGCAAGAGGAACTAGCAACAGTTCTGAGCCTTGGCTCTGACCTTGGAGCTGCTTGTGGAGAGCCTGACAAACCGATTGTCCACAAGAGCATAGATGAGGTATGGGAAATGCAGGTGCTTGAATCTGCTACGCCAGGTGCTTGTTCAGCTGAAATTGGTATATCCTCCCTGCCCCCAACAAATTTTGCAAATAAACATTTTGCGGCAAATGTAAGATACCCCTGAAGCTTTTATGATAACGTAAGGTTTGCTTTTCAAGTAAATGGATCTTGGCTCGTATTAGTTTAGAATGTATAGACGATTTTATTGTATTTATTTATGGGTTAAAAGTTCTGTAAAAGACAGAAAGGTTTTTTGTGCAAATAGTCACTGATGAATGCAATAGATGGCTACTTTTTGCAATAGGAATGCTGGAATAAATTTGAAACGTATCTGGTTTATGCCAAGTGCAGCATCTTGACTGAGACAATGCTGCTTGGATGACTACAGAGTACTGACAATTTCTCCAGTGTTCAGCAGTGTATGTTTCTTTTAAGCTACCTTTTTGATAAGGATGCAATTCCGAATGATTTAATGATACTTTTTCCCATATTGACTGTAATCCATAGGTTAATAAAACTATTCAATAATCAGTATTGAATTTTACAGCTTTTGCCATCCAGAACGTCGAGTGCATTCTGAAGGAAAGTAACTATGCAGTGATAAGGAGAACAAGAGTTTTAACATGGAATTAATGTGAACTATTCATGCTTAGTTTATTGGTGTTATTGATGAGTGAATAATGAGTGAACGCACATTATACAGCAGCAGTAACATTCTTTTGTCCATTGGAGTAAATTTCACCTACTTGCAGCTGAATTCTGCCTGGGATGCCTTAAGCAAAACAAGGAAAGACCGGGCAGATAAGCTTGTTGAAGCTCTGCAGGCAGCTGTTCCATACCAAGAAGGACTGCAGGTAAGATGGTGTGATACACCTAACCCAATCTTGAGTCAATAGGATTTAACGTGGTTGTAGTAAAAAATGTTACGTGATTGGGAAGGTGACATGTGTCACTGATTCTAGCGACTGTTTTCTTCAGTAGGCAGATATTTTTTCTCGGGGTTGGTTGGGTTGGAGGTTTTTCTTCCATTGAAGACTAAGTCTGTTTGGGTTGTTTTCTGCATGTAGTTGTTCACATACTCCTCTATGTATAGATTCGAAATTGATGTCCCCTTTATTGGTAAGACACAAGTTTAGAGTAATCCTGCTCACATTTCCTGGTGGCAGTCAGTACGTAACATAATAGGCGAGCTGAAGGTGTGACACGTTTACATGATCGGAAAGGAACAGAATACAGGTCCGTATACTCACCTGCAGCTGTTTTCTTTGAGTGGAGGACAGTGAAAGAACTTCAATTTTATTCCACCTTTTTTATAAGTGAAATATTTCAGTTTGACTATTTTAAGCCCAAAATATTAACATAATGTTACTGGACCATTCCAGGAATTCTTAGCGTAATTATACTAAGAATATAGACATACTGGACCATCATTCTTAGCGTAATTTATCCAATCACAATACTTTGGAAGATGATTCACTTTTAAAATCGGTAGGTAAACTTTCCAGTGGTTTTTTAAGATATCTTTTCTCTATAGGCGCTGTATTTTATTTCATTTTTTTGCCTATTCTTTGCAAGTTTTGGCTGAGTGGCAGGCCTCATGTCTTTTGTCAGTGAATGGCTGGAAGATGGAAACAGTAGAAGGGTTTTCATGGTCAGATTTTGCAAAGCTGTCTTTTTGCCCAGTGGAATTACTGTCTGTCTTGGTTCATTAGATCTTTAAAAACAGAGTTTCACCTGACACTGAGGGCAGTTGCGTGTGTGTTCGGTGCAGACCAAGCAGCAGAACACATCTTAATAATAATGCAACATCTTGTTTTCCATGTTTTTTTCTCCAAGGTCTCTTATTTTCATACTGCCCAGAGGTTGACTTGTAGGGTTACATTAGGAACATTGCTGTTGCTTTAAGAGCTTTGTATTTCCTGGGGCTGCACGTTGTGCATCCTACAAGCTTGGTACTTTGTACAAGAACTGTATTTAACTGCCGCCTTACGCTCATTTCAATAGACAATATTAAAAGTATTGTGGGCAGATTGTTAGCTACAGCTGCCTCACCCTGTTGAGCGTGTTGGGGGGGTTAGTTCTCCTTTTGCCAAGGAGTTGTGTAGCAGCGGGCAGCTCTGAGAAGCCGTCCTAAGCCCTTCTCCGTAATGAATCACAGATAACAGGCAGGAGGAAAAAGGGCCTGGCAGAGGTATTTTTTCCTCTGTGTAATTAATTGCCCAGAGTGCTATAGGTGTTCTTAGTCTTTAAATGGAGTGTTCTTGAGGTTGTTCTGCATTATATTGGGAGTAAGGGAAGTACCCACAAAGCCTCAGAACTGGGGAGACTTCGTTTGTTTTTTGAAGTTCCAGCTGCCTTATCCTGAGGAGATTCAGTCAAGCTCAGGTATTGGCCATCACTGTCTAATCTGTACTGAACGGGTCGTGTTCCATCTTCCTGATACAGATACCGTTATCCTTCAACAGAAGTTCTTGTGTCATCATCATTTAAAGTGTGTTATCATTCAGCTACCACCTTCCATCTTTGCTCTGAAGGAGTGCGGAACAGAGTTTGTCTTGTATTTACCTTTCAGAGTATTCATAAAAATTGCTGATTTTACTCCAGAAGTAGAGTACTAGTCTGCATGAATAGTACTGGCAGGATATTCCTGCTAATAAGGGTTCAATCTTGCAGCATGTACATTCTCGTAACCATTACGTGGAATACTTTAGTTAATACTGGATCCCTTGTATTGCAAAAACCCCTAGGTTCCGCTGGAGAAAGCTGTTTGGTTTTGGTTTGGTTTGCTTTGTTTTCAAAGCGCACAGCAATCTTGTTCTCTGGAATAATACTTAATGCGACTTTGAAATCTGACACTATTTCTCTGCTCATGCTTCAGTTTCATACTGTGATTTTGGGTTGAGGATTTCTGCTGATTTGCAGGATTGAACTTTGGTGAAAGTTTATCGTGTGGCTGTTGGTTTTCTTTCTGTTTTGAGTAGGGATGCACATCCACTGTTATTAAAGCCATCGCTCAAGAGATTCTGCATCAGCCAAGTGACGTGTTCCCAGAGCTTCTCTGCGGGGTGCTGCTACTGGGAAGTAATTCCCCAGGCCAGCGATGGGTGGGCTGTTGGAGTTGCTGATGAACTTCTTGGAAAAAGGGACAAATTAGGAAGAGCGGAGCATTCCTGGTGCGGAGAACGGCTAGGTCCCAAAGAGCAGCTGTCAGCGTGGCACAGAGATCAAGAAACATTATTCTGCAAGGATAAACCGTTGAAGGTTGGAGTTTTGCTGGAGCTACAAAAGAAGTCCGTGTCCTTTTATTCCATCGCTGACAAAGAAATGCTTTTGCACACCTTCGGAATCAACACCTCACCTCCTCTTTACCCTGCTTTCTGGCTATATAGTCTAGAAAGAAATGGATCTTTCAGTCTAAGTCAGAAAAGTGACAATTTTGGCTGTGACTGCAGAGCTTCTGTACGAGCTTCAGTGTCTTGCACAGGAATTTACCCAGGAGTGTGTAGCGACCCAGGTCTTCCTGGGAATGAGCAGATGATACTTGGCTCTGCTTTTCTTCCCGCTGTGCTCTGATGGAGCTGAACACTGAACTGCTGTCCCCAGACACCCTGGAAGCACTCTGGACTAACTGCGCGTCTGTAAGATGCCAGCGGTGCGTGTGTCAGCTTCTACAAGAGTGGGGGTGGCTCTCTCAACGTTGCCAACAGGGAATGCACAGCTGGTGGCTGCTGCCTCTTGTTAGGGCTGAGGCGTCCCTTCCTGGTGCATCTGGAGCAAGAACAGGGCCAGCACGATGAGCTGCCTGGGCACCTCTAGGTTTGCACGTACAAACTGTGCTGCAGTGCTCAGGAGCAGCAATTTGTTGCGCTTTGATCATAAATCACTGTGCCATGTAAAAGGGAGTGTGTTGTGTCGCTCCTGGTGTTCCTGTGCGTCGGAGGCGCTCACTTGGCAGGCGCAGCACTGCAGCCAGCGCCGTTCCATTACAGTGCTTGAAATCTGCATCGTGGCTCCCAATGGCAGAAAGCTGCGTCACCATCCCAGGGAAGCCCAGAGCAGAACTCCCGCGCAGATGCGACAGGAGCCCACAAGCCCACTGCCTGCTGTATTTCCCACTGGGCTCTGAGGGGGGAGAGCGGAACTGGGGGCTGTGATTTGTCAAGGGGATGCCCCCTCTGTCCCTGTGACCGCCGTTCATGGCCCAAAACAAAAGGAAAATAAAACCAACACAAAATAATATAAAGGGCTTTTTATTAGTTAAATAAGAAATCACTTTCTGGAGAGCAGCTGTCCCTGCCCAGCTGCCCGGCTCCTGGGTCTGTCCCGCGGGGGCCTTGGTGCGTGAGGGAGGTGGCAGTCGGATGAGTCGCTCTTGCTCTCCGCTGCCTTGTGCAGCCCGGGCTGGTGCTGTGCTGGCCCTGTCAGGCAGCAGGGGTGGCAGGAGAGAGCAGAGTGCCGTTCTCCAGCCTCAGGGCCATGAACTCTGGGAGGAAAGGCAGCGAGGGGGAACAGGCTGGGCTGGGGCTGGGGGAGCAGGGACACCCCTGCACCCACCAGGCCCTCAGACAGGCAAAGGCACGTCCAGCAAGTCCCCCTTGCACCCACGGACAGAGAAATGTCCCTGATGGACAGACACCCCTGCCCTCCCTGCTGAAAGTCAGGGACAGCGGAGCTCCCCAGGGACCCCCGGTGGGACTGAGGGCACCTGTGCATGGGTGTCCCCACGGTGGCCTTTGTCAGGGGCTCAGAGCTGGCCAGGAACAGCCTCGGCCGTTGCCGGCTCTCCCCTCGTCCCGGCCTGCCTGGGCACTGGGCTCCCACCACAGCTCCCGGCACACACCTGAGCAGACGACTCCTGCGTCCTCTTTGTGCCCGCAGTCGTGCTGCCCCCAGGACCCTGCCGGGCAGTCCCAGAGAGCAGCTTCGGCCCCGGAGCAGTTCACGCTCTCCAGCCAGATCTGAGCGGAGCCTTCCCCGAAGCGAGCGGAGCCAACCGCCTCCAGCGCCCCTCCGCAGCCCAGCTGGCGGCAAACGACGGCAGCATCAGACAGGTCCCAGCCGTCATCGCAGACGCTCCCCCAGCTGCCCTGGTAGTAGATCTCCACTCTCCCAGCGCAGCGCCCAGGCCCATTCACCAGCCGCACCTGACGGCTCCCTGTAGCAGGAGGAAACCCCGGCTGCCGTCAAGGGCCGGCTGCCCACCCAGCCCAGAACCTGGGGGAGCCATGCAGCGCCACTCACCCCAGCAAACGACCCCCACGTCCTCGGCAATCCCTGCTTCCAGCGCACTCTCAGGCAGGGAGGTGTTGCAGAGGGTCAGGTTGGCCTCATGCCCTGCACACCGCACCCCACGCAGCCCCACGGGACCCGTCCCTCTCTGAGCCTTCGGGGGGTTGTAGGCTGCCTCTGCCTCTCCGCACTGCAGCTGCCGGCACACCACGCTGGCCTCCTGCACGTCCCACTGCTCATCCAGGACTCTGCCCCACGTCCCGTGCTGGAAGATCTCCACTCGCCCGTCGCACGGGCTTCCTCCACCCACCAGCCGCAGGGATGCGAAGCGAGCTGGGCCTGGGGAGAGCAGCCATGCCCCAGCCCTTGGTGGCATCGGGGAGCCCGGCAGCCTGCAGCACGTCTCCAGGCTCTGGCACCCTTGCAGGAGGGCCCTGGAGCTCGCCTGCCTGCTGCCAGCCCTCTGTGGGGACCTTCTGAGCCAGAGCCTTGCACTGCCACAGGGTCCCCTGCTTTGGGAGCATTTAAGAGGAAAACAGAGTAACTGAGTGTTTTCCTGCACTCACCTGAGCATATGACAGCAGCGTCGTTCTCATGGGAGCACGGCGAGTCCCCCAGGGCAGTCACTGGGCACTCTCCCAGGTGGGCTTCAGTCCCGTCACAGTGGAAGGAGTCTCTCCAGACAGGGCCGCTTCCTCTCCCAAAACGCCCTCCTTTAGGAATGGACTCAGCAAACCCGCAGTTGAGGTGACGGCAGAGAACGTGGGCGTCCAAGAGGTCCCAGCGGGAGGCACAGAGGGTGCCCCAGGTCCCCTGCACATGGACCTCCACCCTCCCCTCACACGCCGTGCTGCCGTTCACCAGCCTGAACCCTGTGAACTCGGGACAGAGAAGGATGAGACAGGGCAGACTTGTGCTTTTCTCCCTTTGGTGGTCGAGTAGAGGGCAAATGGACACCCTGCCTTTCTCCTCCTTCTGCACCATTTTAGGGCTGCAGACAAACATTCAAGGTCAGGTTTAACGGGGCTCTGAGCAACCTGATCTAGTTGAAGAGGTCCCTGCTGGTTGCAGGCAAGTTGGACTAGATGACATTGAAAGGTCCCTTCCAACCCAAACCATTCTATGGTTCTGTGATCACCCCTTCTGTCCTCACACCCAGCACAACACAGTCCCGTCCCTGCTCCCCCATCATCGGCACACCCCCGGTGGTAACACCCTGCCCTGAGTCCTTACGTGTGCAGGTGACACCGGCAGCATTCGCGTGGGTGCAGGGTTGGTCCCTGGGGGACCCCGTGGGGCAGGGGCTGAGAAGGGATTCATTCCCCACACACTGCAGCTCTCTGTCCCACATGGGACCAGCCCCTTCTCCAAAGTGAGCCGCCCCCGGGACAGACCGGGCTGTGCCACACTGCAACTCTCTGCAGACCACGTCGGCAGCTTTGGGACCAAAGTCGGAGTCACAGACAGTTTTCCACTCATTCCTATCATGGATCTCCACTCGTCCTGAGCAGGGGTTGTCCCCTCCAACCAGCCAGACAAATCCTGGAGTAACCAAAGAACCCTGTGAGTTCCCACAGCCCTCTGGCAGTTACATACCCATGTCCCACCTGGCCTGCAAGGTGGCCACAGGCAAAGAGACCCACGAGCTTCCCAGCAGCTCCCAGTGGGTGTTGATGGCACAAGCACACCAGGGACCCCCTGCTGCTCCCCCAACATCATCACAGCACTCGTGGGCTGGCTTTTCTCCCAAACCCGCAGCCACAGGAAGCGCTTAGAAAAACTGCTGCCCTCCTGGAGACCCTGGGCTACCTGGCACTGGCCCCAGGCACTGCAGCGCTTGAGCCCAAGGAGATGGGCTGAGGTTCTGCTGGCTGCTGCAGCCTGCTCTGCCCCACCAAGCTGAGAGCCAGGCTGAGGAACCCCTTGGAGCCACCAGAAATGGAGCCCATTGAGGCACTGCTATTAGATGGGACATGTCAGAGGGAGCAGATGTGGTGCAGCTGTACCTCCAGTCGCTGTCTCCACCAGCCCCCAGCTCCAGCACCTGCCTGGGGAGGGTCCTCAGCCAGGGCCAGAGAACACTGCCAGGGGTGCACATCCCTGGCCCCCAGCTGGGTACAGGGCAGGAGAGGGGGCAGCGGAGCAGCCCTGGGCTGACACAAGCTCCCAGGGCAAGGAGAGCCAGAAAGTGCTGGCAAGTGCCCTTGGCACAGGGCAGGCAGGGGCTGGGGTAGGCAGGAGAGGCTGGGCAGCAGGTCAGCGCTGCCTGCACAGGGGTGTTTCCCTGTGGGCTCGCTCTCATGGGGTGGCTCTGGAAGGGGAATGAGGTGGCCATGAGCCACCCAGCTCTTCTGCCCAAGCCCAGGGCCCCTGCCCTCTGAGCAGCCCCTCTGCTTTCGGGGACTCATGTCTGCCAGGGGACACAACCCAAAAGTCCCTGACCTCCTTGGGCCCAGGGTTGTGGGTGGCCATGTGAGCTGCTCTAAGTCCTCTTGCATGAGGGCACCATCTCCCAGCCCCAGGCACTGACGGAGGGTGGGCTGAGACACATCAGGGGTCAGGCAGTGGCGGGTTCCCACTGGCTTTTCCTCAGGGACCGGGGAAACCAGCAATGACAGTCCCAGATCAGCAGCGTGACCAGCCACACCAGGCCCTTCTCCAGTAACCCCTTGTTTCCTTGAGGGCACAGCCAGGTCCCTTCCCCCGTCCTGGTCACAAAGGTGGGGAACAGGCTGGCACCGTACCTGAACACGTCACTCCAGCATCCCAACTGTGATCACAGTATTGTCGAATCTCTTCTGTGTCTGTGCAATCAGACAGGGCTGACTCGGTGCCATGACACGCAACATCAGCCATCCAAATGGGGCCAGATCCTGGCCCAAAATGTCCGTACTGAGGAGCTTCAAGAGCAGACCCACAGCCCAACTGCTTACAAACAGCTGCAGCATCGTCCATGTCCCAGTTGTAGCCACACACAGTCCCCCACTGGCCCTGGTGTTTCACCTCCACTCTCCCAGCACAGCGTCCGCCGCCATCCTCCAGCTTCACCTCTGCAGCCCCTTCGAACATCGACATGGGACCGCTCAGGAGAGCACCGAGCCCCAGAGTGCAGGTCTAGAAGGCCCCCCCTGCCCAGGCTGAGTCAGAAGCACCACGGTGGGAGGGTGGGAGTCCTCACCCCTCTAGGCTGTCCCTTGGCCAGTGTGGGGGTCCCTGCTCTCCCCACAGCCTGTGAAGGCTAGGGGTGCAGTACTCCAGCCCTTCTGGGATGGGCTATTCACCATAACACAGCCCTGGGAACCTCCTCCCACTCCAGTGGCCCCCTCCCATGACCACCCACTCATTGTGCCCCCAGGCCCTGCACAGGGAACCCGCTCCTCCCCAGCCCAACACCCCATAACAGCCCCATGCCCCCAGCCCCACACCTTCCCCTGCTGACCACCTGCCCTGGCACCACCCAAGCTCACACCCCCCCAGGCCTTTCTGTGTCCTCATGAACACCAACATGATCCCAAGGATCCCCCCAACTCATGTCCCCTCCTGGCCCCTGGTGGCAGCCCAGCCCCTGTGCTTGGTGGGAGCCTCTGAGAAGGGAACTTCTCTACCACCTGTGGGTGCAGACAGTCCAGTCCCGCTCTCTCTGTGGGGCACAAACTGCCTTCCTGGTGTCAGGGCTCCCCTGGACCCTGGAGCCACAGCCAGCCTCAGGGGCACAGTACTGGGGAATAAGTCATCCCAAAAGGGTACCCCAGGATGGGTTGTCTTTAAATGCAGCCAGGCACAGGCTGCCCGAAATACTGGAGCTCTGGAAGTGGAGACACCCTCTCCCAGCCAAATGGACACCGGCAAAGGCACAGGGTCCATGGACTTGAGCTCCTCCTGACCCTCATCTCAGCGGCACTTGGAAAGAAACCCTCTTCCCAAAGGGCTCTTGATGACCCCACTGGTACCCGATGGCCCTGGGCTGTGGGAAAAGGGAGCTGGCACTTACCTCTGCAGAGCTGCACCCAGAGGAGCAGCCACAGCACCCGAGGGGACAGGAGTCCCTCCATTCCCATCCTGAGCCTCCTGCCCTGCTGGCACAGCCCTGCTCTTCCCCACTCCCTGTCACAGCTCCTGGGGACTCAGGGGGACGTCGATGATGGGAGGGTAATATATCTCTGCAGATGCCGACCCAGCTGCGGAAGGAGCCAATCGAAGCAGCAGCACCTTTTTAGACGTTATGGGGAGCTATCTCCCCTCCGACACAGCCCAGCCCGCCAATGAACTTCTCCAGCGCCGTTCATGACCATATATGAGGGACATATATGTCCCGCTGCTGGTGTCATGGTCGATGTGGTGGCGGATCATCATGGGACAAGCTGGGTGTGCAGGGGAATTTGGTTAGTCACCCCTTGCACCCTGCTGTGGGCCTGGAAGCACTGAGCATCTCCTGCACCGGGCTCATCCAAGAAGCCATGAGGCAAGTGTCCAGCTGCCCCCAAGCTGCGGTGACCATGGAGCGGGGACTGCACCAGGGTCTGTGTCAGGATGGGGAGGAGACAGCCCCTGCCCCTGCTACCGACCTCACTGTGCTGGGAGCAGCAGCTGGGAGAGGTCTTCATCCAGGGCAAGGGCTCCATCCCAGGAGGGTTGGCTTGTCCGTCCCTCCCTGCAGACCCCCACAGTGAGTCCCTCGCAGGAGCTGCAGCTGGATCATGTCCCTGCCCTGGCAGCAGACGGGAAGCCCAGAGGCTCAGACGTGTCCCTGACTCTCAGTGTGTCACCCAGGGGCCATTATTCCCCACGGGCGGAGCAGGAGCTGGAGCCTGCAGGTGCACAAACCACAGCCCACGTGGCCTCGCCGTGCTCCCCCCGCTCCCCCCGCAGCGCCCGGGCAGGAAGTCTGTGGTTTCCTCCTGGCGCCGTGCCCAGGCACATCCCTGGGGTGCCCCCGAGCCACCCCCACCCCGACTGCTCCAGCCAGGGCCGCAGGGGCTGCTCCTTCGGCCTCGCAGACACGGGGACGGGCAGCTCCCAGCCCCCGTCATGCCCCTGTCATGCACACGGCCGCTCTGCACCGAGCCCCATGGGCACGGGGTGACATCGGTGGCGTGACCTCACATCCTTCCTACTGCCAAAGCTGTGTGTTCGTGGGTTATACTGACGGTGACCTCACACTCTCCTACTTCTGCTGCCGTGTGCTCATGAGTGGTACTGACAGTGACCTCACGTCCCTCCTGCTGCCACCACCGTGTGCTCAGGGGTTACAGTGACCATGACCTCACACCCTCCTGCTGCTGCTGCTGCGTGCTCAGGAGTCCTGCTGTCACATGTGTGTGTGTGTTGTGTACAGGCTTCTGATGACAATGGTTCTTCCAAAAAGCCATATTGGGGTGGGGTCCAAGTATTATTGTAATGGCATCAGAAGCGGCCACACAAGCCATATGCCTGCTCCTTGCCCAAAAGCTACACAGGCAGCGGTGAAATCACAAGAGCAACATTCACAAGCCACGTTCCTTCTCCTGGCCTATCAGGTATTCAGACACAAATGACCTCACAAACACCTACATAAACTAGTGCTTGGCTCCCAGCCTGTCATCTACTCGGGCACCCGTGACACCACAACACCCTACACCACCCATGTTCCTGCTCCTGCCCTACCAGGTACGCGGGCAGCAGTGACTTCACCAGCTCCTACACAACCCATGGGTCTCTTCCTGGCCTGTCAGCTGAGCGGTCACAGGTGACCTTGCAAACACCTACACAAGATGGGGGCTTAGTCCTGGCCTACCAGCTTCTCAGGCACCTGGGACCTCAAAACACCCAACACAAGACATGTTTCTCCTGGGCTCCTCAGGCACCAGTGACATCGCAGAGACATCCACAAGCCAGGTGACAGCTCCTGGCCTCTCGTCTGCGCAGGCACCAGTGACCTCCAGGCACCTACACGAGCTGTGCACCTGGGCCTGCCTTATCAGCTGCTCAGCCAAGAGTGACATCACAAGGACAAGCCCGAGCCACGTGTCTCCTATCAGCTACACCAGCACCAGGGACCTCACCAGCCCCTACAGGAGCCCTGGCCTTGCTCCTGCTCTATCAGCTACTCAGGCACCAGAGACCTGACCCCCACATCTCCCCCTGCTTGCTGTCTGCTCACCTCTGAGATACGACTCCTCACAAGCTCCTGCACAGACCAGAAGCCTCCTCTTGGCCTGTTGGCTACTCAGGCAGCAGCTCCTCACAAGCACATACCAACCTATTTGCTGCGTGCTCGTCTTCTGGGGGGACCCAAGCCAGTACTGACCCCCCTCTCCATCAGTTGCTCACCCCTCCTAGAAGGGGGCCGTAGCCCCTGGGCATGTTCCAGCGTGTCCGTGCCCCACCACCTTTCGGGCACCCCTCCGCCCTCTTGAATTCCCCCCAGCCCACCCTGTCAGGGCTTGTTCTGCAGCCTGGTAAAGTGGGGGACCCCCACCCGGCCTTTTCCTTCTGCTTCCGTTCACATTTAAACTCTAATTCTTCACTACACTAAATCTTATTGAAGAAGGATTTATCCAATTAAAAACGACAATTCAAATTTAGAAACATTCAAAATTTTCAATTCAGAATTATTAATTTAATTTCTATAGCTGTATGAATGTTGACCTAGATCAAAATGTATATACATATATAGATATATATATAAGTAGTGTATCTACTTATAAATGAATAAATAAATTCATAATAAAATTATACACTTCCTTTCATAGATATATTCCTCTAGGTGTATATATTGCCTACCAATCTTATAGTTTTATATCCAAGCACTTCTGGGCCAAAGGAGGCAGGCAGCCAATCCCAGGGGCTGTGTTCCTCTAAAGAAGTTGCCATGGTCAGTGGCCCAGCTGAAGTGCCTCTGTACCAACGCACGCAGCCTGGGGAACAAAGAGGAGGAGCTGAGCACCCTTGTGCAGCTGGAATCCTCACGGCTGGGGTTTGCTACAGGCCACCCGAGCAAGAGGAGCCTTTTGACGAAGCGTTCTTACTTCACCTCCAGGAAGCACCACACTCAGAGGCTGAGATCTACTGGGGGACTCCAGTCACCCTGGCAGCTGCTGGAAGAGCATCCCATGAAGCTGTGAGCAGTGCAGGAGACTCATGGAGTGTGTTGACGAAGGGATTGAGAGCAGCCCTGCAGAGAAGGGCGTGAGGATGCTGGGGCTGGAGTAACTGAACATGAGCTGGACACCTGCGCTGGCAGCCCAGAAAGCCAAGCGCATCCTGGGCTGCATGAGAAGAAGCGTGGCCAGCAGGTGGAGGGAGGGGATTCTCCTCCTCTACGCTGCTGTGGTGAGACCCCAGCTGGAGAACAGCGTCCAGCTCAGGGGTGCCAAGCACAAGACAGATACGGATCTGTTAGCGTGCGTGTAGAGTAGGGCCACAAACATGCTGTGAAAGCTGGAACACCTCTTGTGAAATGTGCTGAACTGACTCGTGTCAGTGTGGAACAGTGTTAGGGCCACAGGGTGAAGTGTGACCTTTGACTGTTTTGTCTGTATGGCCGCAGACGAGACGGTGGGTCTATCGCAGACGAGACGGTGTGTCTGTCGTGTCTGTGTTTTGCAGGAGCCACCTGGCGAACATTCTAGAATACCAACTTAAACCGGTCATGTTGTTATCTGTATAGTGACCTGTAAGAGGGGGGATACACCCATTTTTGGCAAGGGCCAACCATTTTAGAGGCAGTTATGAATATGTATTAGTATAGGAGATATAAACCAAAAATGGGGTCTGTAAGGTGTGTGTCTTGGTTGGGCAGAGACCCCCGGCACACCCAGCGCTGTTTGCTTGCCTTTGTTCCTTTAATAAATTATAAATTCTAATTGGAATCCTGTTTGCGATTAAATCATTTATCACCCCTCTCATGGAGAAAAGCTGAGAGAGTTGGGGTTGTTCAGCACAGAGGAGGGAAGGCTCCAGGGAGACCTTATTGCAGGGATCCAACATAAAAAGGAGGCTCATGGGACAGTCGAGGAGAGACTGTGTACCAAGGCCTGCAGTGACAGGACGAGGACCAGGGCTTTAAGGTGTGTCCCCAGGGTGTCCCCGTCCCACCCGACCTGCGCCTCCTCCCCCGGCAACCCCAGCTCCGCCATGATGCCAGCGGGCGGTGGGGCAACGACCACTCAAGCAGGAAACCGGACCCACTTCTGGCGCAGGGGATGATGGGAGATGGAGTACGGGCCAGTGCGCACCAGCCATCCCAGTACGGGCCAGTGACCCCAGTATGGACGAGCATAGCCTGTTCCCAGTGTGGTCCCAGTGCTCCCATTATGACTCCCTGACTTCCCCCAGGGCTCCCAGTTCTGTCCCAGTGTTCCCAGTATGACTCCGTGACTCCCCCCAGTGCTCCCAGTGCAGTCCCAGTGCTCCCAGTATGACTCCCTGACTCCCCCCAGTGCTCCCAGTACAGTCCCAGTGCTACCAGTATGATTCCCTGGTTCCCCCCAATGCTCCCAGTGAGGTTCCAGGGCTCCCAGTATGACCCCCTGACTCCCCCCAGTGCTGCCAGAGCTGTCCCAGTGATCCCAGTATGACCCCCTGACTCCCCCCAGTGATCTCACTACACTCCCAGTGCTCCCAGTATGACTTCCTTAATCCCCCAGGTGATCCCAGTGAGGTCCCAGTTCTCCCAGTATGACTGTCTGGTTGACCCCAGTGCTTCCAGTACAGTCCCAGTGCTCCCAGTATGCCTCCCTGACTCCCCCCGGTACACCCAGTGCGGTCCCACCACTCCCAGTAGGACTCCCTGACTCCCCCCAGTGCTCCCAGAACAGTCGCAGTGCTCCCATTATGACCCGTGACTCCCCCCAATGCTCCCAGTGCAGTCCCAGTGTTCCCAGTATGACTCCCTGACTCCCCTCTGTGCTCGCAGTGCTGTCCTAGTGCTCCCAGTATGACTTCCTGACTCCCCCCAGTGCTGCCAGTACAGTCCCAGTGTTGCCAGTATGACCTCCTGACTCCCCCCAGTGCTCCCAGTGCTGTCCCAGTGTTCCCAGTATGACTCCCTGACTCTCCCCAGTGTTCCCAGTGCGGTTCTAGTGCTCCCAATATGACTCCCTGACACCCCCAGTGCTCCCAGTGAGGTCCCAGTGCTCCCAGTATGACTCCCTGACTCCCCTCAGTGATCTCACTGCACTCCCAGTGCTCCCAGTATGACTTCCTGACTCCCCCCAGTGCTCCCAGTGCGGTCCCAGTGCTCCCAGTGTGACCCCCTGACTCCCCCCAGTGCTCCAAGTGCACTCCCAGTGCTCCCAATATGACTCCCTGACTCTCCCCAGTGATCGCAGTGAGGTCCCAGTTCTCCCAGTATGACTCTCTGGTTGACCCCAGTGCTCCCAGTGCAGTCCCAGTGCTCCCAGTATAACTCCCTGACTCCTCCCAGTGCTCCCAGTGCGGTCCCAGTGCGCCCAGTATAACTCTCTGACTCCCCCCAGTACTCCCGGTGCGGTCCCACTGCTCCCAGTATGATTCCCTGACTCCTCCCAGTGCTCCCAGTGCTGTCCCAGTGCTCCCAGTATGACCACGTGACTCCTCCTACTGCTCCCAGTGCGGTCCCAGTGCTCCCAGTATGAACCCCTGACTCCCCCCAGTGCTCCCAGTGCAGTCCCACTGTTCCCCGTATGACTCTGTGACTCCCCCGTGCTCCCAGTACAGTTCCAGTGCTCCCAGTGTGACTCCCTGACTCTCCCCAGTGTTCCCAGTATGGCCCCAGTGCTCCCAGCATGACTCGCTGCTTCTCCCCAGTGCTCCCAGTGTTGTCTTAGTGCTCCCAGTATGACTCCCTGACTCCCCTCAGTGATCTCACTGCACTCCCAGTGCTCCCAGTATGACTTCCTGACTCCCCCCACTGCTCCCGGTGCGGTCCCAGTGCTCCCAGTATGACCCCCTGACTCCCCCCAGTGCTCCAAGTGCACTCCCAGTGCTCCCAATATGACTCCCTGACTCTCCCCAGTGATCCCAGTGAGGTCCCAGTTCTCCCAGTATGACTCTCTGGTTGACCCCAGTGCTCCCAGTGCAGTCCCAGTGCTCCCAGTGTAACTCCCTGACTCCTCCCAGTGCTCCCAGTGAGGTCCCAGACCTCCCAGTAAGAGCCCCTGATTCCCCCCCAGTGCTCCCAGTGCAGTCCCAGTGCGCCCAGTATAACTCTCTGACTCCCCCCAGTACTCCCGGTGCGGTCCCAGTGCTCCCAGTAAGACCCCCTGACTCGCCCCAGTGCTCCAAGTGCACTCCCAGTGCTCCCAGTAAGACGCCCTGACTCCCCCCAGTGCTCCCAGTGCTTTCCCAGTCCTCCCAATATGACCACGTGACTCCTCCCAGTGCTCCCAGTGCGGTCCCAGTGCTCCCAGTATGGCCCCCTGACTCCCCCCTGTGATCCCAGTGAGGTCCCAGTGCTCCCAGTATGGCTCTCTGGTTGACCGCAGTGCTCCCAGTGCGGTTCCATTGCTCCCAGTAGGACTCCCTGACTCCCCACGGTACTCCCAGTGATGTCCCAGTGCTCCCAGCATGACCCCTCACTCCTCCCAGTGCTCCCAGTACAGTCCCAGTGCTCCCAATATGAGCCCCTGACTCCCCCCAGTGCTCCCAGTGCGGTACCAGTGTTCCCAGTGTGACTCCCTGACTCCCCCCTGTGCTCCCAGTGCTGTCCCTGTGCTCCCAGTATGACTTCCTGACTTCCCCAGTGCTGACAATACAGTCCCAGTGCTCCCAGTAGGACTCCCTGACTCCCCCCGGTGCTCCCAGTTCTGTCCCATTGTTCCCAGTATGACTCCGTGACTCCCCCCAGTGCTCGCAGTGCACTCCCAGTGCTCCCAGTATGATTCCCTGACTCCCCCCAGTGCTCCCAGTGCAGTCCCAGTGCTCCCAGTATGACCCCCTGACTCCCCCCAGTGCTCCCAGTGCAGTCCCAGTGCTCCCATTATGACTCCCTGACTCCCCCCAGGGCTCCCAGTGCGGTCCCTGTGCCCCCAGTATGACCACGTGACTCCTCCCAGTGCTCCCAGTGCGGTCCCAGTGCTCTCAGTATGGCCCCCTGACTCCCCCCAGTGATCTCACTACACTCCCAGTGCTCGCAGTATGACTTCCTTAATCCCCCCAGTGATCCCAGTGAGGTCCCAGTGCTCCCAGTATGACTCTCTGGTTGACCCCAGTGCTCCCAGTGCAGTCCCATTGCTCCCATTATGACTCCCTGACTCCCCCCGGTACTCCCAGTGATGTCCCAGTGCTCCCAGTATGACCCCCTGACTCCCCCCACTGCTCCCAGTGCGGTCCCAGTGCTCCCAGTATGACCCCCTGACTCCCCCCAGTGCTCCCAGTGCGGTCCCAGTGCTCCCAGTATGACCCCCTGACTCACCCCAGTGCTCCCAGTGCGGTCCCATTGCTCACAGTATGGCCCCCTCACTCCCCCCAGCGCTCCCAGTGCTTTCCCAGTGCTCCCAGTATGACTCCCTGATTCCCCCCAGTGCTCCCAGTGAGGTCCGAGTTCTCTAAGTATGACTCTGTGGTTGACCCCAGTGCTCCCAGTGTAGTCCCAATGCTCCCAGTATGACTCCCTGACTCTCCCCAGTTCTCCCAGTGCTGTCCCAGTGCTCCCAGTGTGAACCCCTGACTCCCCCCAGTGCTCCAAGTGCACTCCCAGTGCTCCCAGTATGATTCCCTGACTCCTCCCAGTGCTCCCAGTGCGGTCCCAGTGCTCCCATTATGACCACGTGACTCCTCCTACTGCTCCCAGTGCGGTCCCAGTGCTCCAAGTATGAACCCCTGACTCCCCCCAGTGCTCCCAGTGCAGTCCCACTGTTCCCCGTATGACTCTGTGACTCCCCCGTGCTCCCAGTACAGTTCCAGTGCTCCCAGTGTGACTCCCTGACTCTCCCCAGTGCTCCCAGTATGGCCCCAGTGCTCCCAGCATGACTCGCTGCTTCTCCCCAGTGCTCCCAGTGTTGTCTTAGTGCTCCCAGTATGACTCCCTGACTCCCCTCAGTGATCTCACTGCACTCCCAGTGCTCCCAGTATGACTTCCTGACTCCCCCCACTGCTCCCGGTGCGGTCCCAGTGCTCCCAGTATGACCCCCTGACTCCCCCCAGTGCTCCAAGTGCACTCCCAGTGCTCCCAATATGACTCCCTGACTCTCCCCAGTGATCCCAGTGAGGTCCCAGTTCTCCCAGTATGACTCTCTGGTTGACCCCAGTGCTCCCAGTGCAGTCCCAGTGCTCCCAGTGTAACTCCCTGACTCCTCCCAGTGCTCCCAGTGAGGTCCCAGACCTCCCAGTAAGAGCCCCTGATTCCCCCCCAGTGCTCCCAGTGCAGTCCCAGTGCGCCCAGTATAACTCTCTGACTCCCCCCAGTACTCCCGGTGCGGTCCCAGTGCTCCCAGTAAGACCCCCTGACTCGCCCCAGTGCTCCAAGTGCACTCCCAGTGCTCCCAGTAAGACGCCCTGACTCCCCCCAGTGCTCCCAGTGCTTTCCCAGTCCTCCCAATATGACCACGTGACTCCTCCCAGTGCTCCCAGTGCGGTCCCAGTGCTCCCAGTATGGCCCCCTGACTCCCCCCTGTGATCCCAGTGAGGTCCCAGTGCTCCCAGTATGGCTCTCTGGTTGACCGCAGTGCTCCCAGTGCGGTTCCATTGCTCCCAGTAGGACTCCCTGACTCCCCACGGTACTCCCAGTGATGTCCCAGTGCTCCCAGCATGACCCCTCACTCCTCCCAGTGCTCCCAGTACAGTCCCAGTGCTCCCAATATGAGCCCCTGACTCCCCCCAGTGCTCCCAGTGCGGTACCAGTGTTCCCAGTGTGACTCCCTGACTCCCCCCTGTGCTCCCAGTGCTGTCCCTGTGCTCCCAGTATGACTTCCTGACTTCCCCAGTGCTGACAATACAGTCCCAGTGCTCCCAGTAGGACTCCCTGACTCCCCCCGGTGCTCCCAGTTCTGTCCCATTGTTCCCAGTATGACTCCGTGACTCCCCCCAGTGCTCGCAGTGCACTCCCAGTGCTCCCAGTATGATTCCCTGACTCCCCCCAGTGCTCCCAGTGCAGTCCCAGTGCTCCCAGTATGACCCCCTGACTCCCCCCAGTGCTCCCAGTGCAGTCCCAGTGCTCCCATTATGACTCCCTGACTCCCCCCAGGGCTCCCAGTGCGGTCCCTGTGCCCCCAGTATGACCACGTGACTCCTCCCAGTGCTCCCAGTGCGGTCCCAGTGCTCTCAGTATGGCCCCCTGACTCCCCCCAGTGATCTCACTACACTCCCAGTGCTCGCAGTATGACTTCCTTAATCCCCCCAGTGATCCCAGTGAGGTCCCAGTGCTCCCAGTATGACTCTCTGGTTGACCCCAGTGCTCCCAGTGCAGTCCCATTGCTCCCATTATGACTCCCTGACTCCCCCCGGTACTCCCAGTGATGTCCCAGTGCTCCCAGTATGACCCCCTGACTCCCCCCACTGCTCCCAGTGCGGTCCCAGTGCTCCCAGTATGACCCCCTGACTCCCCCCAGTGCTCCCAGTGCGGTCCCAGTGCTCCCAGTATGACCCCCTGACTCACCCCAGTGCTCCCAGTGCGGTCCCATTGCTCACAGTATGGCCCCCTCACTCCCCCCAGCGCTCCCAGTGCTTTCCCAGTGCTCCCAGTATGACTCCCTGATTCCCCCCAGTGCTCCCAGTGAGGTCCGAGTTCTCTAAGTATGGCTCTGTGGTTGACCCCAGTGCTCCCAGTGTAGTCCCAATGCTCCCAGTATGACTCCCTGACTCTCCCCAGTTCTCCCAGTGCTGTCCCAGTGCTCCCAGTGTGAACCCCTGACTCCCCCCAGTGCTCCAAGTGCACTCCCAGTGCTCCCAGTATGATTCCCTGACTCCTCCCAGTGCTCCCAGTGCGGTCCCAGTGCTCCCAGTATGACCACGTGACTCCTCCTACTGCTCCCAGTGCGGTCCCAGTGCTCCAAGTATGAACCCCTGACTCCCCCCAGTGCTCCCAGTGCAGTCCCACTGTTCCCCGTATGACTCTGTGACTCCCCCGTGCTCCCAGTACAGTTCCAGTGCTCCCAGTGTGACTCCCTGACTCTCCCCAGTGCTCCCAGTATGGCCCCAGTGCTCCCAGCATGACTCGCTGCTTCTCCCCATTGCTCCCAGTGCGGTCCCAGTGCTCCCAGTATGACTCCCCGAATCCCTGGTAACTCCCTGAGTTCTCAGCGCTCAGTGAGAGGCTTTGAACTGGATTTGGAGGGGGTTGGGGACGGTCCTGGGCTTGCTGGGGAGCTGCCAGGGCGCAGTTGCTCAGCGCTCGTGGGCCAGTGTGCCAGTATTTCTGGTAGCCAGAAGGCACAGCACATCTCAAGGGTCACAACTACACACACGACTCCCTCTCTGAAATGCTGATACACCAGTGCACGCGGCGTGGGGAATAAGCAGGAAGAGCTGGAGATCTGTGCGCGGTCGCAGGGCCACGATCTCATTGCAGTCACTGACACGTGGTGGGACAGCTCGCGTGACTGGAATGCTGTCATGGGTGGCTACGTCCTTTCCCGGAAAGACAGGCCAGCGAGGCGTGGTGGTGGAGTTGCACTCCATGGGAGAGAGCATTTGGAATGCATCGGGCTCTCACTAGGGGCGGATGACGAGAGGGTCGAGAGCTTATGGGTGAGGATTAAGGGGCAGGCCAACATGAGGGACACTGTTGTGGGTGTTTATCACAGGCCACCTGATCAGGATGGGGAAGCTGATGAGGCTTTCTAGAGACAGCTGAAGGTAGCCTCGCAATCGCAGGCCTTGGTTCTCATGGGGGACTTCGATCACCCCGATATCTGCTGGGCAGACCACGCAGCCAGGCACGCACAGTCCAGGAGGCTCCTCCAGTGCATTGATGACAACTTCTTGACACAGGTGGTGCAGGAGCCAACAAGGAGAGGAGCACTCCTGGACCTGGTACTGACAAACACAGAGGGACTGGTGGGGGACATTAAGGTTGGGGGCACCCTAGGTTGTAGTGATCATGAAATGATAGAGTTCAGGATCATGGCTACCCAAACTGCTTGGAGAGATCCCGTGGGCTGGGGCTCTGGAAAGCAAAGGGGCTCAAGAGAGCTGGTTGGTATTCAAAGACCACTTCCTCCAAGCGCAGGATCGGTGCATCCCAAAGAGAAAGAAATCAGCCAAAGGACACAGGAGACCTGCATGGTTGAGCAGGGAGCTTCTGAAAAAGCTCAAGTGGAAGAAGGAAGTCTACAATACGTGGAAGAAGGGACTGACCCCTTGGGAGGATTACAGGAATGCTGCCAGAGCGTGCAGGGATGAAACAAGGAAAGCCAAGGCCGCCTTGGAATTAAACCTGGCCAGGGATGTCAAGCTCAACAGGAAGGACTTCTACAAGTATATTGGAAGCAAAAGGAAGAGCAGAGAAGTTGTGGGTCCACTGTTGAATGAGACAGGAGCCATGGGGACAGAGGATGCGGAGAAGGCGGAGTTACTGAATGCCTTCTTTGCTTCGGTCTTTACTGCTCGGCCCAGCCCTCAGGAGTCCCAGGCATTGGGGGAAGTAACGGGGAAAGAAGAAGACTTCCCTTGGGTTGAGGAGGACTGAGTGAGGGATCAATTAGATCAATCAGATATTCACAAGTCCATGGGCCCCGATGGGATGCACCCGAGAGTGCTGAGGGAGCTGGCAGAAGTTGTTGATGGGCCACGTTCCACCATCTTTGAAAGGTCCTGGAGAACGGGCGAGGTGCCTGAGGCCTGGAGGAAAGCCAATGTCCCTCCAGTCTTCAAAAAAGGCAAGAGGGAAGAGCCGGGGAACTACAGGCCAGTCAGCCTCACCTCCATCCCTGGCAAGATGATGGAACAGCTTGTTCTGGGCATCATCTCAAGGCATGTGGAGGAAAAGAAATCTATCAGAAGTACTCAACATGGATTCGCCAAGGGGAAATCCTGTGTGACTAACCCAATAGCCTTCTATGATGGCGTGACTGGATGGATAGATGAGGGGAGGGCAGTGGATGGTGTCTACCTTGACTTCAGCGAGGCTTTCGACACGGTCTCCCACAGCATCCTCATAGGGAAGCTTAGGAAGAGCGGGCTTGATGAATGGACAGCAAGGTGGATAGATAACTGGTTGAAAGACAGAGCTCAGGGTCGTGATTAGCGGCACAGAGTCTAGTTGGAGGTCAGTGAGCAGTGGTGTTCCCCAGGGGTCAGTGCTGGCTCCAGTCCTCTTCAATATCTTCATCAACGACCTCGATGAGGGGACAAAGTGCACCCTCAGCAAGTTCACTGATGACACAAACCTGGGAGGGGTGGCTGACACACCAGAAGGCTGTGCCACCATCCAGAGAGACCTGGACAGGCTGGAGAGTTGGGCAGAGAGGAACCTTATGAAATTCAACCAGGACAAGTGTCGGGTGCTGCACCTGGGGAGGAATAACCCCGTGCACCAGGACAGGTTGGGGGCTGACCTGCTGGAGAGCAGCTCTGTGGAAAGAGACCTGGGGGTCCTGGGGGACAACAGGATGACCATGAGCCAGCAATGGGACCCTGTGGCCAAGAAGGCCAATGGCATCCTGGGGTGCATCAAGAAGACTGTGGCCAGCAGGTGGAGGGAGGTCATCCTCCCCCTCTACCCTGCCTTGGTGAGGCCACACCTGGAGCACTGTGTCCAGTTCTGGCCTTCCCAGATCAAGAAGGAGAGGGAACTGCTGGAGAGGGTGCAGCAGATAGCTACCAAGCTTAGTTTGCAGCAACAGAAAAGGCTGCTCCGCAACACCTCCTCCCTGGGCCTCCACCTTGGCTGTGCCCCATATTAGCTCCAAGGTGGAGACGGTCTTGAGTGGTCAAAGTCCAATGGCTCATGCTCTGTGCTCAGGTTCACCTCCAAAGGGGGTGCAGAGAGAAAGCTCAGGTCGGAGGTTCATGGGAAGGTTAGAAGGCCTGTGTCCTGTCACTGCACTGCAGATGTCTATGTTTGCACAGTTTCACGTGACACGAACAACGGATGAGTGTGTCTGACCAAGGCAGCCTTGCGTGGCTCTATCGCCAATGGCACAAATGACCCTTCCAGAAGAGAGCATCTCCTGCCCTCCTGTGAGGCTCACACAGCCCTTGATTTCTTACTCTGCAGCTCTACGCATGGGTCGAGCCCTACCGTTCAGCCAGTTCTTCACCCACCGCACCCTCCACCTGCTCATCTCCAAGTTGGGCAACTTGTCCGGAAGGATACTTTGAGGGACACTGTCAAAAGCTTTACTAAAATCCAGCAAAACTACATCCACCACCTTCCCTTCATCCACTAGGCAGGTGACCTTATTGTGGTTTGTGGTGAATGGCCTGTTCCCCTTAATGTTAACTCCTTCTCCCAGGTGGGTGTTAGGGCTCTAGATGGCCCCCAGTTCAGGCTCGGCTGTTCGCTCTCCAGGAAGGGCACTCTGTGGAGACTGCAGCAATACTGAGAGGGTTTCCCAGCAAAGTCCAAGATAACAAGAGGAGGAGAAAGCCCAAGCTCTGACTCCATAAAGAGAAAATGGAGGTCCTGGAGATAATCTGGCCAAAGATTCCCCATGACAGCGGAATCGCTTCCCACCACTACCACTGTTCATACCTTAAGTTCCTCAGTTTGCTGCTTCACTGTCTCCAGACCTGTTCCAACTGGGGACATAGATGCCAACCCGCTGCCAGCAATGTCCACCCAGTCAAACATTGCCTGACAATCACAGTATGAAATTGAAGCATGAGCAGAGAAATAGTGTCAAAGTCGCATTAAGTAAAATACCAGAATTTTTTACTGCAGAGAACAAGATTGCTGTGCGCTTTGAAAACAAAGCAGAGCAAACCAAAACCAAATAGCGTTCTCCAGCGGAACCTAGGGGTTTTTGCAATACAAGGGATCCAGTATTAACTAAAGTATTCCACGTAATGGTTACGAGAATGTACATGCTGCAAGACTGAACCCCTATTAGCAGCAATATCCTGCCAGTACTATTCATGCGGACAAGTACTCTACTTCTGGAGTAAAATCAGCAATTTTTATGAATACCCTGAAAGGTAAATACAAGACAAACTCTGTTCCGCACTCCTTCGGAGCAAAGATGGAAGGTGGTAGCTGAATGATAACACACTTTAAATGATGATGACACAAGAACTTCTGTTGAAGGATAACGGTATCTGTATCAGGAAGATGGAACACGACCCATTCATTACAGATTAGACAGTGATGGCCAATACCTGAGCTTGACTTATCCTCGGGATAAGGCAGTTGGAACTTCAAAAAACAAATGAAGTCTCCCCAGATCTGAGGCTTTGTGGGTACTTCCCTTACTCCTGATATAATGCAGAACAACCTCAAGAACACTCCAGTTAAAGATTAAGAACACCTATAGCACTCTGGGCAATTAATTACATAGAGGAAAAAATACCTCTGCCAGGCCCTTTTTCCTCCTGCCTGTTATCTGTGATTCATTACGGAGAAGGGCTTAGGACGGCTTCTCAGAGCTGCCCACTGCTACACAACTCCTTGGCAAAAGGAGAACTAACCCCCCCAACACGCTCAACAGGGTGAGGCAGCTGTAGCTAACAATCTGCCCACAATACTTTTAATATTGTCTATTGAAATGAGCGTAAGGCGGCAGTTAAATACAGTTCTTTTACAAAGTACCAAGCTTGTAGGAGGTACAACGTGCAGCCCCAGGAAATACAAAGCTCTTAAAGCAACGGCAATGTTCCTAATGTAACCCTACAAGTCAACCTCTGGGCAGTATGAAAATAAGAGACCTTGGAGAAAAAAACATGGAAAACAAATTGTTGCATTATTATTAAGATGTGTTCTGCTGCTCGGTCTGCACCGAACACACAAGCAACTGCCCTCAGTGTCATGTGAAACTCTGTTTTTAAAGATCCAATGAACCAAGAAGGACAGTAATTCCACTGGGCAAAAAGACAGCTTTGCAAAATCTGACCATGAAAACCCTTCTACTGTTTCCATCTTCCAGCCATTCACTGACAAAAGACATGAGGCCTGCCACTCAGCCAAAACTTGCAAAGAATAGGCAAAACAATGAAATGAAATAAAATACAGCACATATAGAGAAAAGATATCTTAAAAAACTGCTGGAAAGTTTACCTACTGATTTTAAAAGTGAATCATCTTCCAAAGTATTGTGATTGGATAAATTACGCTAAGAATGATGGTCCAGTATGTCTATATTCTTAGTATAATTACGCTAAGAATTCCTGGAATGGTCCAGTAACATTATGTTAATATTTTGGGCTTAAAATAGTCAAACTGAAATATTTCACTTATAAAAAAGGTGGAATAAAATTGAAGTTCTTTCACTGTCCTCCACTCAAAGAAAACAGCTGCAGGTGAGTATACGGACCTGTATTCTGTTCCTTTCCGATCATGTAAACGTGTCACACCTTCAACTCGCCTATTATGTTACGTACTGACTGCCACCAGGAAATGTGAGCAGGATTACTCTAAACTTGTGTCTTACCAATAAAGGGGACATCAATTTTGAATCTATACATAGAGGAGTATATGAACAACTACATGCAGAAAACAACCCAAACAGACTTAGTCTTCAATGGAAGAAAAACCTCCAACCCAACCAACCCCGAGAAAAAATATCTGCCTACTGAAGAAAACAGTCGCTAGAATCAGTGACACATGTCACCTTCCCTATCTCGTAACATTTTTTACTACAACCACATTAAGTCCTATTGACTCAAGATTGGGTTAGGTGTATCACACCATCTTACCTGCAGTCCTTCTTGCTATGGAACAGCTGCCTGCAGAGCTTCAACAAGCTTATCTGCCCGGTCTTTCCTTGTTTTGCCTAAGGCATCCCAGGCAGAATTCAGCTGCAAATAGGTGAAATTTACTCCAATGGACAAAAGAATGTTACTGCTGTATAATGTGCGTTCACTCATTATTCACTCATCAATAACACCAATAAACTAAGCATGAATAGTTCACATTAATTCCATGTTAAAACTCTTGTTCTCCTTATCACTGCATAGTTACTTTCCTTCAGAATACACTCGACGTTCTGGATGGCAAAGGCTGTAAAATTCAATACTGATTATTGAATAGTTTCATTAACCTACGGATTACAGTCAATATGGGAAATAGTATCATTAAATCATTTGGAACTGCATCCTTATCAAAAAGGAGCTTAAAAAGAAACACACTGCTGAACACTGGAGAAATTGTCAGTACTCTGTAGTCATCCAAGCAGCATTGTCTCAGTCAAGATGCTGCACTTGGCATAAACCAGATACGTTTCAAATTTATTCCAGCATTCCTATTGCAAAAAGTAGCCATCTATTGCATTCATCAGTGACTATTTCCACAAAAAACCTTTCTGTCTTTTACAGAACTTTTAACCCATAAATCAATACAATAAAATTGTTTATACATTCTAAACTAATACGAGACAAGATCCATTTACTTGAAAAGCAAACCTTACGTTATCATAAAAGCTTCAGGGGTATCTTACATTTGCCGCAAAATGTTTATTTGCAAAATTTGTTGGGGGCAGGGAGGATATACCAATTTCAGCTGAACAAGCACCTGGCGTAGCAGATTCAAGCACCTGCATTTCCCGTACCTCATCTATGCTCTTGTGGACAATAGGTTTGTCAGGCTCTCCACAAGCAGCTCCAAGGTCAGAGCCAAGGCTCAGAACTGTTGCTAGTTCCTCTTGCAGTCCATCAATTTCGTCTTTAGCAGCCTACAAAGAGAAAAAAACATCAATGCCGCTCACACTAACTTTAATAATCTATGTACAGCTTGTTTTCAAGAGAGGACATGGCAGGATTCGGCCTGTGGTTTCTTTAAAGTCCCTTGGACTTACAATCTGACGCTTAAAACACAAGCATCCCTTTGCAGGGTCAGAGTGAAATCAACTGACACCAGTCTAAATTAGAACAATGGCTTATGATGTCACTTTGCATGAGATGAAAAAAAAATAAACAGGAAGTTTTCAATTAGATTTCTTTAATCAGAGCGTTTTCTTTTTCAGAGGTTGTCAGTCAACCCTCAAATCTTTAACTATCAGCATGAATAATTACAGGCTTAGAGCATAATACATAGAGCACGATACATGCGTACACCTTTCATTTAGATGTTACCTATTACTCAGGGAATCTCAAGTACGTATCACTTTCAAAAGTCTCAGTGACGTGCTTATTATATACGTGTTTATAAGCAGATATGCAAATATAAGGACAGGCACCTGTTGCATGCTCATTGCAATTCAGAACTGGTACATGTTATTTACCACAGACTCTCGAGATATCACTATAGTAAATTCCTACACAATTATCCCTCTTGGTCTCTAAAAAAATAGCCTCCTGTGGTATTTCATAGTAATTCTGTCTTTTCTCTGCATACTGTAAATAACATACTTTAAGTCAACAAAATACTTTCTACTGACCTCAGCATCTTCTTGCTGTTGCTTGACTAGAGATGGGTCAACTCCAGGTCCCTCCAGTTCTCCAATGAGCTCCTGAGTATCTTTAATAGTAGCTGCAAGAGCCACGTGACTACACCACAACTTTGCGGCTAGTTTCATTACATCAAACAATTTGGCCTCCCTCTCCTCAGTCAAGGTCTGGATGTCTTCCCAAATGAGGACCATTTGGTCTAGTTTATCTTGAACAGCTAAACAACAGAGGAACTAGATTACTACCTTGGCAAACGATTCTTGGCCAAAAATCTCTCTACAGTTCTACAGCAGAAACATATGGGTATCTTTTAAAATTTAGACTGTAAAATTGTTTCTTGACAGGACGACTCATAACCTTAAGTGGAAACAACCACCACAACCTTAAAAAATAAAACAAAGGTCATATCCACGATGAATTATTTTAAACAAATACTTTGCTTTTATACATCTTCTCCAGCTTCTCCAAGAGAACACAATCCCCAGAGCAGTGGTCATCAGAAATGAAGATTTTTATATGCTGCAGCTTGCTGCATTTCCACTACATGAAACTTTCCTCCCTCTATTACCTTTAGCAGATATATCCTTATCGGCTCCTTCTGAGCGAGCAATCATTTCCTTCCCTCTCTGTTTAAGCGTCTCATACGCTAGCTGAAGTCTTTCCAGATCCACTGACACGTTCTTATCTTCACTGATTTGCTCTTTAATCTTCTCAACCTCTGCTGAGATTGAAGGTGGCTGCCTCAGACGTTCAGCTGTGCCTTTCAGACTCTCAAGAGTTGAATCTGTCTTGTCATGAAACTGGTAGGGTGGTAAAGGACAGAAAGAAGTGGCAGAGAAATTAGGAAAAAAAACCAACTGAAAAATGGCATTTGAAATTCTCTTGGAAAAAGGTACTTTAAAATTAACATATTTAACATCTCTAGCCAACAGAGGTATGTGCTACTTGCAATACTGCCCTTCGTGATTCTTCCCCTCTTTCAATATCTACATTACAAAAATGACCTTGCAAAATGGTTCTTCCTCTCAGATTGAGGAATTTTACTGTGAAATCCGGTTTCAGTCCTGAGACGTTCCATCTGAAGATACTATACATAGAGCAGAATCTACTTGCCTTTACTCCTGTGTCATTCATACAGTAGGTTGTACCTTATTTTGGAGAGCCATGACTCGTTGGCTCTTTCATGAGCCATTTCATCATTTTAGCAAGCTGTTTACCTGAGTAGTAAATACATACTTTTTCATATCAGGACCAATACATTGGCATATAACCACTGGTTAAGATTTGATATGTCTGGTCATTCAAAAAGACTTCTGTTAGTGCCCAGGTGATGCTTGTTACTGCAGTAAAGGAACGTTACTTTCTGCAACTAAAAGCACACAACAGCGCGTGTTATGTTGACCCACAGTTGACGGAGCCCAGGGAGGTGTCCAGAAACTCAATTACAGCTCTGTAACATGGTTCACCCTTTGGTATAGGTCCAAAGATAGCCTTTACTACATGCTTTTGGATCCCTAGAGACTCCTAAAAACACCTCACCACCGTGCCCCTTTCCATTTACAGAAATTAGTAAACCTTGGGTGCATTTAACGATCCCTCCGGGATCTACAAAAAGCACTCTTGACTACACTTGGGAAACGTGCCAGAAAGAGCACAGCAAAACAAGATTGCCTGATGGGAACAAATAGCTACATCCTTTCTATGCAAAGGAATACAGGCAATGCGAATGTAATGACTTTTTCCCACCACACAACCCACTTCAAATCAGACACTGTGACCAACGTTATGGACGCAGTGTTTTTGTTAGAAGTGCGAATATCATACGAGCCAGCAAAATGTGTTATGGAAGATAAGTAGCCTTCCCACCTTCCGGACTTCTGGAAAACTGATTGCAGCAACAAAACCTTACAAAAGTGGTAAAGACGGGAATTAAATTGGCACTATTCAGGTCTAATTTTAGGAGATATATATATTAAATTTTAAAATTGTTGGTACATTCAGTGGGCTTCCTTGTACTCGTACTTCAATGAATGAGACGAGGTGTTTTAGAACTTAAAAGGAAGAAAATGCAAGTCATTACAACCTCTCATTCTGGCTCCATAGGTTATGGGGTGCCTTTGATACGTAGTGCTGCCACATATTCTTCTTGGATAGAAAAACCTTCCCCTGGGCTCAGCTCCAGCAACTGAGGCCCAGGTTTGTCCATCTTACCTATATGAGGCTTGTGCTCAGCCATCAGCTCACGCAGTTGCTATAACAAACAAAACGACTTATCAGTTTCTTATGCTTGCACCACCACATTACAGCTGTCCACACTTCCAACACATCCAGCTGGCGAGAAATGCCAAACACCCTTCATCCTAATGTCAAGTGCAAATACTATCAAACAAAGGTAGTGATTGCTCTGCCAGTGATGGCTCCCATTCCAACAGAGAGCTACCCAGGCTTTAAACACCACAATTAGAGACGCACTGGAAAGGTCCATGCAATACCCTTGTAGGACAGATGATTGATTACAGGCAAAATATAAGATGCTAACTATGCATATGATCTTGGCAACAGACACTCCCCATATCTAGTACCTATAACGACAGAAATGGCAGCAATATTCCAGACATGTGCATAACACCACTGCATATATACTTTTCATGGTGGTATTTGTCACTTGCCTCAAACCCTTCCATTGAAGAACATCACAGAAAGAGGTACTGGCATTGCAAGAATATGAATTCAAATGATCCTTGCTTTACGAAGAGGGAAGTAGCACCAGGAAGAGTCAAAGGAACCAGTGAAAAGGAGAAAAGGACAAGGAAGGCCGATTAGGAGAGACTATCAACCTAGTTTAGCAGTCTCCTCTCTGGCCACAAGACCCCTCTGTCTTCACAACAGCGCTACTTCTTAATTGACACAAAGTTTAGCAAGTAATTAATAAGTAAATTAAATCTGATCTCAGCTGTCTACTCCCTCTCATCATCCACCCCCTAAGGAAGTCAAAACTGTGCATAAAAACATGTGGAAGTGAAAGGTCACAACGTGCCTTCCAACTTGTTGAAGGATTTGGGTTTTGTTGACTTGCACCCGTAGATCTGACAAAAGGGAAAGGTTTCTTGTGGGAGTAGCCCCATCCTTCCCTCCACTTTTATTTATTTTCTCAGCTCATTCCTCCCTTCTCAGGAAAATCCCACTCTCTTGTCAGGCACTGTCCCTCCCGGTGCTGTGAACTCCACGCGTTTCTACCCTATGGCCCCTTTGCAGGAACATGAGAGGCACATGCTCTGTTCCGCTCAGCTCAGACTTTGTTTAAGTTAATGAAGGCACAGAAAAGGGCCCGTGTCAGTCTCAGTGTAAATACATCCTCTTGTCTTCAACTAAGCTTCTTCCCTTAAAAAGGCATCCTGATACTGGCTCGCTTACTTGCTCCTCCCCAGAAGAGGAGAGGTTGAGAAGATTGACAAGACAGTGACCATGACTCTCAGCAGCCCTCTGAGGGCAAAACAGCAATGAAAACACAAATCCCCCTGACTCTAGCTCTTACCCAGAATGTAACTCCTTGTACATCTTCTAGCAAGAAAAATAATGTTGATTAGCGGAGAAGAGGCAAAGGTGAAACTAAGAGCAGCCTGAAATTTTTTAGAAAATGATTTTGTGTGTTTTATTTCTGTGCACAAATAGATGATTTGACACAAGGCCCACAAGAGTGCACATTTCTGGGTCCAAACCTTACGCTAGTGCTCTGCCCGCGGCTTAGTTCAAACCAAACTGACTGCGTGCTACTCACACAGAACCGACTCTATGAATTCCATGACTGGGAATAAAGACAGGCATCAGTAAATACATCAGAACAGAAAGGTAAGTGAATACAGAAAACGGTTTTCCATTCACATTCAGAACCATTTTTTTTTGAATACAACAATAAAATCATTTGATCTTGTTCACAATCTACCATTGGGTAAACAATTCCAGTAAACAAGTATTCCAGATCAGATTACGTGTTAAAATTGCCTGACATTAATCTTCTACTTAACAAACAGATCCCAGCTAATGGCATAGCCCAGGGAAAATGCAAAAATAGAAGCTCATCTGAAGGGCCTCTCATGCAAGCAGAATGATTCGGGGGACAATCCTGTAAGTAAAGCAAGCATGATTTGGCTCACAGTGACTGGTCAAGCTAGTTTGTCAAGCTCATGTTATATAGCTAGTCTTAATAGAGCCTGTTTGTTCATTGTGAACATAACAGGAAGACAAATGAGTGAACCCACTGTTTACCAGTACATAATAGTGGCATATCTTCATTAACTGGTCACAGAGTAAAACTTTGAAGCCAGGGTTCATCCTATCTAACTGGAGTCGCTTAAATGAGGCAGCTAAAAAAACCCCAAACCTAGTTACTCTGTGCTCAGCAGGGAGAGAGGTCTGTCCAGTAGCCATATGGGTTTGACCTCACTGCACAGTGCGAGCTGCACACTCAGCCTGGGGCCTCTGTGCAGAAGAGAGAGAGAGAAACCAAGAGGCCCAGGGAGCAGGAAAGAAGGGCGACGGGGAAAGTAGAGGGAGAGGAAGGATGACAGAGAGAGAGAGGGACTTGGAGAAAAGAGAAAGGGCGGACAGGGAGCCGAGCACAGCAGGAGAGAGGAAGGGAGGTACAGGGAGGCGAAAAACAGGACCCAGAGGGAAAGGGGAAGGGCAGGGAGGAACAGGGAGGCAGAAGAGGGCTGACAGGAGCCCGAGGGCCCAGGACTCACCGCAGCTCCCGGCTCTGCAGATCTGTCCTGTCGGCCTGTGCCAGCCTCCCCTCAGCCGACACAAGATGGCCGCCGGGAGCCTCCTGCAGGGTCCACAACTCCCAGCGTGCCCCGGGGCGCCCCCTCCTGCCCTCTGACCCCGCGGGAACCATGGCCGCCTCCCCGGGTCTGCCCTGGCCCAGGGCCAGGCCCTGGAGCACGGCTGGGGCCGGGAGGAGGAGGTCAGGGAGGGAGAGAAGGTTGGGAGAGGGCGGCGGGGTGGGGGGAGAGGGGCGGGAAGGGCCAGAGGGCCGGGGAGAGCAGGGGGGAGCTGGTCAGGGAGGGGAGGGAGAAGTGCTGGTGAGGAGCGGGAAGAGATGGAGGGCAAGAGGTGCTGGTTAAGCTGGCAGAGCAGCGCGGAGAGCCGCCTGACAGCAAAGGTGCCCGGTGGCCGCAGAGGAGCCCAGGGGAGCTAATTCTTTTGGAGGCCACCAGGGCAGCCTTCCTCCGCCCCTGGTTTTGGTGAGCGATGGAGCAGTGCAGAGCCATCCCTCAGGCATGCAGGCCTCAGGAGGGCTTCCCAGTGCCCCAGTGAGAGATCCTGCTCCCAGGAAGCGCCTCCCCATGGAGCAAAGGCCATATCCAGCCACCCGGCACTGGATACGGCTGCCCCAAGGGGTGTCTCAAGGAGGACGGGGTCGTCCGTCTGATGGCTCTGACTCACAAATGGTGAGCTGAAGCCCCATAGCCATGGCTGGCTGGGTCAAAGTCTCCGAGTTTAGTGACATTTGGTGAACTCCTGCACTAAGTATCGCATGACTTGAAACATCCCTGAAAATATGGTGGAGGTTTGTCTGCGTGTTCTGCATGCTTCTGGATGCTAGACTGTGGCTAGGAGGGAATGTGCTTAGTTATCTCTCAAAGGGAGACAAAAGAAGTGCCTACGTAAGGCTCAGCGTAACTCTTCAGAGCTTTGGCTGTTTAAATGTTGACCTGAACTTCTACAGAAACGGTAAGACGCTTGCACTTTTCTTCTCTTCTAGTTCCTGCGTGGGTACAGGGAAGAAGGCAGCAGACGTACACATTAGCTAAACCCCCTTCTTATTGCCAGCCGTAAAGGCGCCTCTCGGCTGGGAGCCCGAGAAGGACCCCGTGTTACAATTCTTGCTCCCTTATGTGCCACCCTAAGGCGATTCACATATGCATTGTTACAGTCTAGGAAACCTATTGGCTTTGGCCATGAGGTCGCCTGTGACCATTCACTTTGGAGGAGTTGTTGACGTGACCCGCTTTGCAAGCACGCTTAATTCATATTTAGTAGCTGAGTTTGCACTCTTTCATTGCACCTTGGCGGCTTTCAGCCTGTTTCCATCTGGTTTCTTGTAACAACAGACCCACTTGCATAGGTGAGCTCACTGCTGGTCAAGTTCTCTTGCGCGTGTCTCGGAAGCCATCTTTACCGAGGAGCTTCTTCTTTGTAGCCCAATGTGCTGGTCAGCTTTTTCAGCAGGGCTAGTTCAGAGCCTACGCGGCAGGACACAGCTGCTGCCTGAAAAGTTTGCCTTCTATCCCACAGGAGCTTGATGGTGAAAGCGCCATTTCTAGCTTTGCGAGGGAGACAGGGAGGACCAAAGCTCCCTGAGCTTTGTTGGGCTGAGCTGGCCTTCGGGATAACTCGGCTCCTTCCTTTGCCACTTGCTCGGCTACTTTTTTCCAACCAGTGATGGTTTACTGCCCACTGCTCCTCAACGGCCATCCTCTTGCAAAGGTAATTACGATTTGAGCTTTAGGAGAGATGGTACAGTAGGTAGATACGGGATCAAAGTATAGGCTGGTCTCTACCTTGGGAAGGGTAGGATGAGCTATTACACCTTGACAGGCTGTCCAGATAGGCGCTATGGGTAGAGTTCCTATTTGCTAATTGTTGTTTCTTTAGCATGTGCTGGGGGCTCAGTCTGGAATGACAAGAAGCCCACCCTGAGTGATGCGGTGGGAAGGGAGACAGCAGAGGAGCACAGCAAAGGCAGCTGTTAAAGCAGCGGCTGAAAGCCGGTCCCTCCTGCATCCAAGGTGGGAAAGTGTGGGCTGGAGAACCAGAGGGCTCTGCTGCTAAAGGCAGCCACAGGGAAGCAGCAGGTCCTCTCCAGTGAAGGTGACGCACAGTGCAGCCTTCCCAAAGGGCCTTGGTAACTGCTGTCAGTGAGAGTCCTGTGACAGGGCCAGCAGGGCCATCAGCCTGCAGCTGTGCAGCGGTTGTAACTACCGCTGAAACGGTTGTAGAGGGGGATGCTGTGCTGTGGGTTTGGCTTGGGGTTCTTTTTTTAACTATTTTCTAGGGGTGCAACTATTTCTTTGCACTCAGGTGAGGGGATTGGCGCTGATCTTCTCTTTCTGGAGCACGTCCTGGCGTCCTTTGTCACCCAGAGCTTTCCCCTCTGTTCTGTTCCTGACGAGGAGCCATGGCCGCAATGGGGAACGACTCCTGTGAGTAACGACTTCACCAGCAGGCTTGGGCTTTTGTGAATCCCCAAAGGCAAGGGATGTGGCTGGTGCTCCATCCCTGACTGTTGATTTGCTGACAATCTAGAGGCAATTCTGGGCGTTTCCTGCCAGCAGCCGGACTTACCCAGGTGTTTTCAATTAGACACGGGAAAAGGTTTTTATCCCTCCTGTGCCATTATGTACAAGACCTTGAAAGATGTTGTTTCTCATAGAAAGATCTCGCCTCAGTAGGGTTACCTTTGGGGCTAGATCACTTGAGCTGGTAATGCACTGCAAGACTCTAGCGGGCAAGGAAGGTAGGCCGAGGCACAGAAATCCGAGCGTGGGTTTGTTGGACTGCTGGCAAATTGAGCAGGGGAACAGACTGTTTTCCAAACAGTCAATTTCCATGGCAGTCCTGTACAGAACTCGACTTTTAAAATAGGCTTGCGTGCACCACTAGGGTCTCATCACTTCTCAAATGTCAGTTTAATATGATAGGCCTGCTTTTATAATCTGTTTTTGCTGCTTGATGCTGGGCACAAGTGCTTTATTTTAAATTCTGATCACCTTTCTTTCTTCTTCTAGAAGTCGAACTGAGCCAGTGAGTGGAATATCAAAAGCGGTACGTAAAATCACAATCTCACTTTTTTACGTTTGGAAAAGGAGCAGCATTTTTCTTCAGGTTTGAAAACACTGTCATTCGGCTGCTGAAATATAATGAAGTAACACAAGGAAATACTTGACTGGTAATGGTCTAGATCTTGATTTGCCACTTGGGTTGAATGCTATGCGTAACTACATATTTCAAAATAGTCCCTACAGTACAAAAATCACTATTTGGTGGATTTTATTTTTCATCTTTATTTTAAGTAGTTCACTGCTGTGGTGTGAGGCATTACACTAACCCTGGACCGCTGGATCTGATGCCTTGATAAGCTGTTAGGATCACCTAAATCTAGAAACAGATGAACTCTGTCTCTGTGTTCTGTGAAGAATGCAGCCTCTGATGCTCATGGAATAGTATCCAATCAACTTAAAATTGTAAGCTTGTTGTATGTAGGTCTAAAACCACTACGTCTTAATCTGACACCTGTAATTCTGTCACCGAGTGGTTCGAATTCCTTTTTGGCCATGAATGCATGAATGCCTCGTGTTGTGAGTTCGAGTTAGTTTACTGGCCCAGGGACCCAAGTAGTTAATTTTATGCATTTATGTAAACCACGTTTATAGTATTTCATCTAATTCAGATGAGTTTTTATTTCTTGAAAAGGGTTATTTTTCTTGTTGTTTACTAGCATGTGCATAAACACAAATCACATGTTCCAAAAGAAGGTTAACGTTCTTTTCGCCTCGCGTCTTCCCTGGCGTGTCTGTGTCACGTTTCTGAGTTGCATCTCGCCATCCGCTAGCACAGATGTCTCCAAGAAAAGGAAAAATCCTGGCGTGGGAGGGAAGCCTCAGCGTTAGCTAGAACTACTTAAAGTAAATGAAAGACGAAGCAGAAACGTTCCCTTCTAGTTTGCTCTGCCTGGACCTGATTTGGGTTGAGGGTAGCCGTGGGGAGGGTGGAAGCCTTGCATCGCTCTTTACAAATCCTCTCTCTCTCTCTCCCTGTAAAAGCACTGCAGCCTCGGGTGCTTCTGGTGTTGGAGACACAATTAACTTTATTCTTAAAGCTAACTCACTCTTGGTTCAAAGCGTGGGCTTTTTGTTTCGGTTTGGTTTTTTAAATACCTGTATTTCTGCATGTATTTCAAAGACAAACCTGGATCTTAGTGTGGGAGGAAGAAATCACCAAAAATCTTGCCAATCACTGTTGAACAGTAAAGCAGCAAAATTAAAATTAGTCATGATTTTTCTGAACAGGATGCACAAAAGGTTTTACTTTCAGTATTTCTTCCTTGTCTCGCTCTTATATTAGCTGTCATTCTATACGTCCAAATTTGCGCTGCTGTCCTACTGTTACCACAGCCAAAGCAAGAAAGTGCCTCCGTTTTGGTTTAGTATTCCTGTTTCGGTAACTGCGAGGATTTCTAGTTAGGGCTTGTCCTTAAAGGCTGCAGAAACGCAGCGCCGGGCCCATTGTTTTAGCACCGTCAGGCACAACCGTGATCCTTCCTGGCTGAATGTTTAGTTCAGCCAAGCAATCGGATTTTAGGAAACCGCTGTAATTTACACGTAACGTTCCAGCAGTGCGACTAGCCTTTTCCTCCTGTTTTTGGTGCCCTTTCCTACGTGCTTCATGTGAGTTTCTGTCTAGTCTTGTGTTTGAAATGGGAGTTAATAAATTCACTGTCAGTTCTTGGTTTTTGAGGGTTGCGTTGGCTGGTTGGGTTTGGATTTTTTCCCCCCAGTTCTTCTGCAGTATTACCTTAGGGCTGTGTACAAGTTTCATGGAGGTGTTGTTTCTGCTTGATTGATTTGGGGGACTGGCAGGAAATACTTTCTAAATGCAGGAAATATTTTCTGAATGCTCTTTAGCTGGAAATTGACAGCTTCCTTACCCCTTTGACTTTTAAGCAGTCGTGAGCATTTGAGAAGGGTCCCTCTCTGAGATATTCTGGAGCAGTAAGCTGATCTCAAACGGGTTTGGTAATTGTAGTTTCTTCTCATTAACCTCATTAACCACACTCTTAAGCTGTTGTAGGTCTGGGCTTTGCTTTGAACAAATACAAGTTCCAGTGGGTTGGAAATGCCGCTTTCAGTGACAGTCAGAGGCTATAGTGCAGGCTTTGGGACTACAGTAGAGGTTAGCTATTGCCGTGTTTGGATTGTAGAACTCGACTGTGTGTTTCTTTTCTTGTGAACAGATTGGTGACTCTCCTGCATCTATTTCTGTGGCCCAGCTTACTAAGGTATATGAATATTCTTGTCAAATACTTAAAAAAGCATTTTCTTTGTACTTTTAAATCTTATACTGTCATCTGTATCTGGCTAGCACTTGTAATTTGAACAAGACTTTAATAAAATTTCTACTAATTTAAAGTATTTACTTTAACTTTAAAATGTGTGTATATTTTGATACCATCCTGTAAAGAGTAGTTCCCATTATGGAAGATAAAAGCAGAGTACCTTATCAGCCTCAAGATGATGTTGTAGTATTGGTCTTGTTCAGGACCCAGAGGAGCAGCACTTTAGCTGTCTACCGTTTTTGATAAGTTTTGTTAATTTTGTGTTGGAAACAAACACAATTTTTATGGAAGACTTGATTTGTCTGTAAGCTACGGACATTTAAGGGGGGTTTTGAACAGCCAAAATAGAAGCATTTCTGTAACATGGACAACTGCATCACTATGTTTGAATTTCTAGTGATGGTAGTCATGGAACCATTCTTTGAATGCTGCACAATTTCATAAATCGTGGTATATGTGCAGTGGAGAGCGCAATCTAATTTGTTTGAACGCAAACTGTGAATTGTGAAAATGTGCCCAGTTGTTTCTAAGATTATACCAATGTGTCTGTGTGGCATAATAGCAGATGTGTCCCTCTGAAACTGTTGTAATGCCATGTTTGGCTATGGAATCACTTGCATTTTTGGCTCAATAACGTGTGACTTTGGCCGGGAGAGCACTAGTGATGGCCCTTGGTGCACAGACGTAGTGCTGTGCAATGAAATTACTCGTCTTGAAAGAGTACAAAGATTAGAGGAGGCAGGGCCTAATGCAGAGGAGACAGTTCTTTCTTCTGAAAATAAAGGCCGGAATTCATTTCCAAGAAGGAGAGATCTCTTCCTGCTGGTAACGTCTTCCCTCTCTCACTGCAGAAATTAAATTGTGTACAATTGAGAAAAAAAAATAGTTTGGAAAGCAGCCAACAAAAGAAATTGGTCTCTGTTAGTGCTGTCCTTAAACGTGTCCTTGGTTCTGTAAACTCCTGTGAAGTTTTGCTCGAAAAAGTGAAAAACCGTCCAAGCGGTGTACACATTTAAGCTTTTGAGAGAATTTAACTATTTCAGAAAAATGCAGGAACATACCATAAAGCAGGTCAAAGCCGTTACTTACTCTAACCTCTTCGGTGCAGGCTGGCTTAGCATGGAGGCATGGTGTTCAGAGTTCTCTGTTTTTTTATTACTGTGCATTAAACGCCATAATTGAATGTTGGTGTATTGCCAGTAATGTTTTGTGGGTTTTGGACGTGTTTTGTAAACCGTTTGGGTTCAAACAAATTAGTCAATGATCTCTAAAGTTTTCTGGAAATGTAAATGGCAGTGATTTCATAGATGTCGATCTGGATTATGTTACCGTTGAGAAAAAGCTGTGTATGTGAAACAAGCATTTAAGAAAATGTTGAAACTAGTTGGCTGCTTTTGTGCATGACTGCCATTAAAACCAAAACCATGAGTGGCTGATCTGACCGATAGGTGCTTGAAGGTCCAGATCACTGAGAGTCACTCCCTTAGACCCTGCTCATATCTGGACTAGTGTGTAATTTGAACATTTGAACTAATACGTCTCTACTAATCAGATGGCTTCAATAATTTGAAAATCTGATTCTGCATAAGGTTGATATGACAATCTGTGTGAGCTTAACTGTGTTTCTAATGTGCCTGTCAAATAATTCCCTGACGCCATGTGTTGAATATTTGCATGTTTTAATTACACAAGCCTCTGGTTGCGTATTCATGCCATTTAACGTTAGTCACTGAACGTATGTGCGTGAGGCATGAACTTGGCCTTCCTACAGAGATGGTGAATCTAAGTTTCCCCAGTGACTGGCTCAGAGCCCTGAATTGAGATCTCCCTCTGAACTGTGCTTTGGAGGAGGAGCGGATTTGTGTCTCTTCTTGGAGTGGATGGTGAGCTAAGGGATATTTCACCCTTAAGGAACCTGAAGTTAAGGCAAAGGATGTCAGATGAGTTCAAACCACTGCTCAAGCCTTTGGAACATCCTGGCTATCTTCATTTAGGAACATAAGTATTTGAGTCAAGCAACCCTTCTGCTGGGTAAAAGGAGAGGATGAAAGGCTTTTGCCGCTTAACAGAATCACTGACAGATCACTTTAAGTGTGGGTCTTGAGATGAGACGTGCCTGCATTTCTTTTCTTAGCAGGACAAAAGTTTGGAGTCTGTTCCCAGAATTAAAAAGAGCACAGGAATTCCAAGGAGTTTCACGATGGAGGTGAAAGATCCCAATACCAAGGGTGCTATGCTGACAAACACTGGAAAATACGCCATACCAACTATTAATGCGTAAGTATGGAATTAATTGGACTGACCAAAAACCGAAGGAGAGAAACCACGAGTGAATGTCTGAGTGGCAATGCATCTGTAATGTTGGCCGGCATCTGTAATTGCAGGGGAGGAAGCAAAGTCACCGTATCTTAATCTTAAATTCTGCCATACTTTCTAATATGAAAACAGGGTGGTCCTACTGTTTGTGCCCCTGGAAGTTGGTTAAATGTGTGGTAGGCTGAGAATCTATTTCTGCAAAACATTTCCGTAGTGTTTACAGTTGGAGTCGTTCTCTCAGAAAGCTCGTTTTGCATCTGGTTTATGTTTCAAAGGCTTCTTGCAAAATTTATCAAATTGGACTGTTGGGCTGAGATTTCCTTCCCCTCTGCCTTTTATCAAATCTCACGTGTGAAACAGACTGAAGTTTTCCTGTTGCTCCAAACTAAAAATGCTACTGTGTGCTGACAAGAGTGGTTCCCTTAAAAAGGAAGCGGTAGCACTTCTGTTTTTCTGTCACGGATCTCCTTTGGTAGGAGCTGTAACATAGACTTCGTTCACTTATAAAATGCAATTACTCGAAGGCCAACTCTATCCTGAGCCTGCAATTTATATTTACCCTCTGGCAAAGGAGGGCTGGGATTCATTTCCCCTGATTTCTAGCCGTCAAAAAATGATTTTTCTAAGTCTGAGCTAATTTCTTAGTTGATCCAATGAATGGTAGAGTTCTGCAGAAGGAAAATTGTTCCTCCCTCCCTTCTCTGGCAGTTGAAACTAAATGCCTGTGTTTTAGAAGGCTAATGCGGAGTGAGAATAATTCCATCTGTTATCTTCCTTTGATAAAATTAAAAGCTTGGAACAGTTTTCATATCCACATCTTTAACTTTTTTCTTTTTCCTTCCCCACCCCACCCTCCAGGGAAGCTTCTGCTAGAGGAAAGAAGGAAAAGCCGCCCTTTTTACCCTCATCCTCTGATGATCCGATTCCAGATGAGTTGCTGCGTCCCATTTGTAGAGATACGATAACCGATGCAGTTGTTATTCCCTGCTGCGGAAACAGTTTTTGTGGCGAATGTGTTACTCCCCTGATTGTTGATTCAAAACCTGATCTTCTGAAAGCAGAAATAGGAGAGAACTGAATGATTGTGTTACCACTTCTATTTACTACTTAAGTATCCCCTGAGTAGGAAAAGAATTTTCTCACATAAAGGAAAGAAAATTAAGGCGGAAAGCTTTTTTTGCTTTTTATGCATGTAGTTAAATCCTCTTTACCCGCGGAGGGATGATTATGAGAAGAGCGCGTAATTGTGCAGGTGATTACAGGATTAGATAGTGAATGCCTTTAGTGTCTTTCTCTCACACAAAATTATGTGGCCAACTCTGGTGACTTGCTGTGGTCTGCAACAAGCGGATAGTCAGGCATTTAATCCACATTCTTCTCCACAGGAGAGTTGGTTAAAGCCGGCAGAACTCAACCCTACTATCGTTTTTTTGAGATGAGTTTTTTTCAAGAACCTTGAGGTTGGTGACTTGGCACCGTAGAGCCTGGAAAAAAAGAGGAGTTGAACCATCAAGACGCAGCCTGCCCTACATCTTCAAATGTTCAATAGTGAAGTACCAAAACTGCGTAGCTATTTACTGCATACTAGGAATTTTTTGCACTCTTGAACGTTTATAGCTTGATGCTCTCAGGGCAAGAGCAGATTCACCCATTAAGCATATACGTCTTTTTATGAATGATTAGAACCCTCAACATTTCCTTAGTTTGGCTAAAAACTATTTTGATGATTCTAATGATTCGCAGGTATTAGAACAGCATTACTGGAATCGGAGGAACATACGTGCCCAGCATGTCATCAGGCAGATGTTTCTCCTGATGCTTTAGTTGCCAACAAGTGCCTACGCCAGGTAACGTGATGACTTTGATGTAAACTGTTTGCATGAAAAGTCTATTTGTAAAAAGCTGAAAGGGAAGAAAATAGTACTTTACGTCTCCTTAAGAAAGGCTAAATTGAATGAGGCTAAATTTACTTTTCAAATGCTTCATCTGTTATTACAGAAGCTTACACCTTTAGAGACAGTCTGGCAAATTCGGGTCACACTTTTGTTTAACGTGATTGCCTCCCTTTCCAATTTGATGTTAACACAGAATTACTTTAAGTGCAGATACTCTGAGGTGCCAATCATTACTGACACTGTTTAACGTCCCGTGTTTGTGTATCCGCACATTGATTTATTTCAGGGTTGGTGGCATTTCCAGGAATACACCAGTAAATTTACTCTGTGGAGGTTTTTGTTCGCCTATCTACTGACGTTTCATAGTACGTTTTTGTAAATGTTTTTCTGCCTCTAGGCTGTGAACAACTTCAAAAGTGGAACTGGCTACAGAAAGCGGATTCAGCAGCAACAGCAGCGGCAGCTGCCACCGCCACCACCTTCACCACCACTCGTGAGACAAGCAATAACCCGCAACCTGCAGCCTCTGCTCCGGCCAAAAATGTCCAGACAGCAGGCGCCACTAATGATTTCGTTAGCTTCTCTGGCTTCTCCTTCTGCTTTGGCATCGTTGGCCCCTTGTCCGTCACCTGTGGCAGCCTGGCTGCCAGTAAGTCCCTCTTCTGTCATTGTCCCTGATCTCCCTCCAGCAGTGCCCCTACCTCTCCGTGCTGAAAAGCCAGATAGACCTTCTCGGTAAGTAAAGCTATAGAGCAACATGAATATGAAACGCTGAAGTTAGATTCTTCTTCTTGCACTCCTCTCTAGCGAGTGACATTTAGTGACATTCATTAGTGACATCAGTGACAGTTCCAGCTATATTTTTTTACTTTGAGTGAGGACACTTTGATAAGTTGGAAGTACACCTCATGCAAGAAGCTTCTCAGAAGTATTTGTTGTTTGGTTCCCCTATCAGTCGTTCAGTCCAGGTTTACCCCGAGAGAGGAACCTTTCTTCCCCGGGAGCCCTCTGATTTGAAGTGGCTAGGAATTCCTAAAGTAACCATTCGGTTATGCCAGACCTTCTTGAGTGCATTCATTTCTGTGTAGTACTGAGGATCTCATGTTCTCATGAAAAGTGTAAAACCAGCTGGAGGTAACATTGATCAGGTGTTTTCATGTTACTTTTTCCTACAGTATTTCTGCCATCAATGGTACGATAAGTCAGAGCCATCCTCAGTAGTCACAGGGTAGTCAGTGATGCATGCAGATTGGATAACAAACATTGAAACACTACATTTGAAGTATTTACAAACATGACAGTCTAACTTTGCAACCCAGTGAATTCATATGAAAACACGTGAAAAATCTGAACTCTAGTTTAGGGTTTATCTTCTTTCAGCTCGATGCCTTGAATGCAAACAGCCACTCTGTCCAGAAGGCTGTCAGGCTCCGCCGTACCGTTGAATACAGGGGCTCACAATTCAAAAGAACCTCTCAGGCAGCCTCCGAACTAGAACACAGCCGATTCCTAATAGAATTTCCGTTCTTGCATCATCCAAAACTGAGGTTCAGCATGTGGGTTATACGTACTCTAATCCTCCCGTGTGCAGCCAGCTTAACAAATTCTGTTTCCAGTGAGCTGTCTCTTTGAATGCCGGTATTCCACGTAGACTTCTCTTCAGGGCTTCATGTGGAATCGCCCAACTTCCGATTGGTAGATCTGGTGAAGATTACTTTTTCTTTATTTGTTTCCATTTACAGTAGTCAGCCTTTTCTCACCTTGGACTTTATACTTCCAGTAGCACATCAAAACACTTTTTGAATAACAAAAATTCATGTGTTTTGTAGCGGTGCTGATACTGTTATACCTCCTGGTGCTCTGGTGGCTGCTGCTGAGCTTTCTAGATCTTCCTCTCTGTCAGTCAGCAGTTTGTTGGAAGAGAGGGTAAATTTTATTTCAACATATGCAGTGAGTCCTGTATTTTAGTAGAGCTCATTTTCCAACTGTTTGCGTTTATTCACAAGGGCTGTCGGATTCCTGTCCTAAGACAACCAGCACTACCAAGTCTTCTGGGCCCCCAAGGGCAATCAATGCCCACGACTGGTAAGTAACTAAAACTTTAGAATTTCTTTTCAGAAATTATCATCAGATAAACTGAACGGGATTTTTTTCTGTTTCCTCTCCCCACTCTGAAAGGTCATCCAACGAGAGCCAGTACACCTCGCTCGGCGGGTGGCAGACCAGGCTGGGACCTGTAAGTGTTCTGCAGAAATTCAGTATATTACTGCTCGTATCCTGTTAAATGAGGCCGTAGCACGTAACTTAGATAACAGCTGATTTATAATGAGGTAAGTGTGCCCAGATATCTGTGGAGAATACAAGTGGTAATCAGGAGACCTTATTGTGGCCTTCCAGTACCTGACGGGGGCCTACAGGGAAGCTGGGGAGGGGCTGTTTGCAAGGGCATGTAGCGATGAGGGGCAATGGTTTAAACTAGAGCAGAGCGGGTTTAGATTAGACATGAGGAAGAAGTTCTTTACAGTGAGGGTGGTGAGACACTGGCCCAGGTTGCCCAGAGAGGTGGTGGAGGCCCCATCCCTGGGGGGATTCAAGGCCAGGCTGGATGAGGCTCTGAGCAACGTGATCTAGTTGTGGATGTCCCTGCTGACTGCAGGGGGGTTGCACTAGATGGCCTTTAGAGGTCCCTTCCGACCCAACACATTCTATGATTCTGTGATTCCAATTAGTTTTGAAATGGTTTGATTTTAATTGTCTTTGACAAAGGGCATATGTGATGGCACTAAGATGATTTAAAGTAAAACTCCAGTACACGATTGAAAAGAGGACTCTGAAAAATTAACACTTTTTGAGGAAACCGTAAGTACATCTGAAAATGAAACACAATTAAAGAATCGGGTGGAAAGATGCCCTCTTGATTACTGGCTGAATCGGGCTGAAGAAATTGATTTCCCCATAGAATTCGGCCTCCAGCATTCTTTTTTTAACAACCTAGTTGATACGGATTGAGCAAATTATTGGAAAAGTCAACGTTCTTATGTGATGACAATTTTGAATTCCTTCCATTTAGTCATCTCAAATAGCCAAGCTGCTTTCTCTCAGTTGGAGAGAGAGAGAAGAGTCTGTTTGATCTATTACTGCCGCGTCAAGTGAGTCCTCCCTTTTGGTATATATTTGTTCTAGACAGATTGTAAGGGTGCATTGTGTTTGTAAAATCTTGAAGAAAAATGAAAACAAAAGCCAGGGTCCATGCCACAGATTATCTAAAAATCTCAAATTCAGTAAGCAAGAAAATAACAATTTGGGGGTGAGAACAGGCCAAATACATCATCATGAGTCCACAACATAGGAAGTGTACGTGGAAGAAGTCCAAAGACATTGGCACGTGGGAGTCTCTCCTAAGCAGGGGCAGCCTCCATCCACAGTCGCAAAGCTGCGTATAGGGAGAGAAGACTGAGGGAACTGCTGGTGGTGAGGATGTGGGAGGCAAGTGTGAGGATCAAGAAATGAGCGTAGTCTCAAATGGAAGCAGGGAGAAAAATGCTGAGGCTGAGAACACGCAGTGCTCGCCACCACGCTCCGGCTTCGTTCGCTTTCCTCTCTGAAATCAGAGCAGAGTGTAACAAACGGTGACACATGTATTTGGGTTTCTGTAGAAGTTCCAGTCAAGGACGCCTGCGTGGTGAACGTACCCAGAGCACCCAAGCCCCAACGCTACCAGCATCAACAGCAGTCTTCGTGCCAGCGCCTCCGCCTTCCTTGTACCCTCCACCACCCCAAGCACTTCCTCTTCTACCGGGGGCACTACAACCACAGTTTCCTCCCCAGTTTCCACCTGGTCAGCCGCCATCTGCCAGCTACACTGACTCCCCTCCAGGATATCCCCCAGCTCCTGCAAACACGTCATCAGCCTGGGTACCAACAGCAGTACCAACGGCGCATTCCGATCCCATCCCAGTGACACAAGCTCCTCCTTTATCTAGGGAGGAGTTTTACAGAGAACACCAGTGAGTGGAAGAGGAGTAAGTACTTGGCTCAAGGAAGTTGTGTTTGTTCTTTTTCATTTTTGTATTTTGAGAGCGTACTGGACTGCAGTTACACTGAAGTGCATCTGACATAAGCAAAAATGACATAGTATTTTTTTCAACAGGCGTTTTTCTTGCAGACGGCAAACGTGCAAAACTAAAAGAAGACAAACGTAATTCTAAAACTGTCCCTTCAACTTACAGGAATTCTAAACTGGTTTTGCTTAAATAGGACATGCACCTTTTGCACTTGCATGCAGTATACGTTTTCTCACGTTGGGCACGGTTTGTTTCTTGGTGTCGTTTTGTCCTAAAGGTCAAACTCTAATTGTAATAAAGGTCAAACAAATGCTTTTGCTAAGGAGTTGATGGAATACAAAAGGTGCAAAAGGAGCGCAGGCGTTCATTTTCCAGGTAAGTGCTCGACATGTCCATAACGGAGAAGCAGATTGTCTAGAAGAATCAGGAGGAGTTCCGCTCCACCCCTCGGTCATTCGATGGACTGGATGGTTCGAGGTGTTAGCAGTGACAGGAGTTTCATATGTAGCTTACTAGCTCAGATACATGGCAGAGGTTGCAGTTGGCTGACAGTTATAATTTGGCAGTTGTTGTTCAGGAACAAGGGTCTCTTTTAGTAGAGTTTAGCTGCAGTGACGTCCCTCACCTCCTGACAACCTGAGAGGGCTCGAGACCGAATAGGAGCAGTTGCTGGATTTTCTGCGTCTCCCTGGTCTGATTGCCACCATTACCTCAAAGCACTTTGGAGGAGATACATGAGGGAAATTGTCTTCGTTTCCTCTTTTGTCTGTCTCATGTGGATACACGGAGAGTTTTTAACCTGGATCGCAAAGTGGTGGCTTTCGCTAGTATTTTGTTGACACTGTTAAATTTTCCTTAGGAATTAAAAGATCTGGCTTGTTCATAAGGAAATCTAAAATTTGTGAGGGACTTTGAGAGGAGGAATGATGCTGATGAACATATGCGGGATAATGTCAAACGCTTCTTTAAAAAATAAGAAAAGAAAAGCTTGTGAAGAAAAGCCTCAGGGTAGCTGATGGTTTCTGTCCCAAAAAATGACTTGGGCAGGTGTCTGAATAGCTCTTTAGTAGCAATGCGGTCAGTCTCTTTCCTGGAGGAATGGCATTGAGTCGTACTACTAGAGGCTGAGTTTAGAAGCTTTTAGGTATGATTTTTCTTGAAATGTGGTCACTACCCTTGGTCAGAGCTAGAGGCCTGTGCAAAATTTTGCCAGGACGTCCGTCTCGAGGTCCTGTATGTAAGATTGCAGTACGAGCATTTTGCATCCTTGCCAAATAAGCAGTGAGGTTAAATCGACTAAGCTGGTATTTTAAAATTAAGCTTTCCTGGCATCAGGCTAAATCGTGTTTTCTTGATGCATGCTTTCTTTTTACATGCTGCACTGTAGCCATAAAGACTTGCACTTTTTGCATCTTGCTGCAACAAAAGTGATTTGCACTGCACGTGGTTGGTGGATAGTGAAAAGCGTGTGTGCTCACCTACCGGTATAGGCCAGTATACATCACCTTACGTCAGTCAATAGCTACAGTAGCTCACGTGGTAGAAGTGAGCGGAAATAGACTTCCCCTTCCGGTATGTTTTTACACTAACAAGGCAGCAGGTGTTCTGTCTTGTAAGCAGAAACTTCTACGTGTTATCAAGTTCTTCAGTTCACAGTAGCGTTACGTCAGCAGCTGAAAAAAGCTTTGCTGTAAGCATATGGAGAGGGGAAAAAAAAATAAATCAAATTTGGGAGGAAAAAAAACTGGGGAGAGTGACGGTTTTGAATTAACTTCTTTTTTTTTTTTGGTGTTATGTTTTAAGGTCCAAGTCTCCCTGTGGTGCTTCATCCTACTGCAGAAGTTCACATACCTACTCCAAGTCAAGATGGGGTTTTTCCCACTCCTGCTCCTGCTCTCGATCATTTAGACGTTCCCATTCTCATTCCTACTCACGATCACCACCCTGTCCAAGAAGAGGCAAAGGGAAGAGTTGTAACTATCGTTCTAGATCAAGGTCCCGTAGTTATCACTGTTCACAGTCAAGGTCACCCCCATACCCAAGATACTATTCTGATGCAAAACCTGAAAAAAGGAAAAGAAAAGTAGATGAAAAGGTTGATAAAGATCATGAAGCCACCTACATAAAGGCCTCTAAACCAGAAACTGCTGAATCGAAAACATGGCCGAAGGGGAAGACTGAGCCTGATGGTGAAAAAGAGAGCGACCTCCAGAAGGGGATAAATCTGCTTTTCTTAACAACCCCGCAAAAAAGATTGAACTTAACCAAGAAACTGGCAAAACGATGGTGAGTGGAGAAAATGTGCCACCTGCGAAAGAACCTGCTGAGAAACCTGAGCCGAGCAGCAGCAAAGTTAAACAAAAGAGCAAAGGGACAAGTGAGAAGAAAAGTAACAGCAGCTGATGGATCTAGTTCAGCTCTTGTAAATTACAGCAGGTACCTCATCATTTCTTTTCCTATTCTTTCTTTCCTCCTCCCCGCACCCCAAAAATGTCAAATTATTTGTGGTGACTAATGAAAGGAACAGCTAAATCCATGCTACATGAGTGAATAATCCCTGACTTTTCCTGTTAAATGGTCCTTGGATCAGAATCAAGTTTTGTTAAAGAAAACAAACAGTCTGTACTGCGCAGAAAGCTCATGAGGTTAATTCATTGCTGACGTGTTTGACCCTTCCTCTGGGACTTTTTCCCCCTCTTCTTATTCATTACATGGTGACTCTGAGGAGTCCTCCCCATGTCTTCCTTCCCATCCAGCTGACTGCTAAAGGCAAGGATAACAGACACGTCTATACCGTGCAATACTTTGACATTAACAATTGCAGGGTGCTGTAATGATCTGCCTTTGTCAGTGTGACATGAAATCGATCCTTGCAGAAATAGCAGCTTGGTCGCCAACACACTGCACTGATTTTAGCTTTGAGCACAGTGCCACGGCGACACAGCTGCACTGCTTCCAGCTCAGTGCCGACTCTTTTGGCTCTTACCTTGGAGATGAGTCTTCTATATTCCATTGTGCGACATGTGAAAAACACGAAAGTGATCTGGTGTGGGGCTGCTATTCCTTACAGTCCAGCACCTAAAGAAGCACAACAAAGCAAACTCAAAACATTGAAGACATCGCTGTAGGCTTAAGACAGTGTTTTGATAGTCTAAAATGTTTCCAAAACGTAATTTTTTCTAAAGAAGAACATGGGACTTGAGGATAAAATTTGGGTTGCGTATACCTCTCCATAATTGCTTGCTTCCACATTGAAACGGGAACGTGTATCTAATTCATCTACCATTGGTAGAAGTGGGATGTGAAGGAATTAGCAGCTCAGACAGACCCCAATCCGATAATCCTGTGTCTTTGTTAATGAAATGTGGAGTAGGAAGACACTAAATTAATTGATTGCTCCTCATGTTAGCTAGTGGACTCGTTCTGTCTCTTGCCTGTTCCCCTAATTGAACATCCTTTGAAGAAGTGCTGCAGACAGAGAATTGAAAGAAAAGCTCTTTTATAAAATGTTACAAAAGATCGTGTATCCCAGCCATTATTGAGGTACGCTTTTTTCCTCTCAGCAGTAGTTCTACTGGAGGAAGTGCCGTTAGAAAGACCGAAGAAGAGCCAGATACAAAAGGAGGCGTCGTTGAGGCAATGGAGGAGCACAGTAATGATATCCCAGCCCCAGCTGAAGACGTCGTGAAGCTGAAGCCTGAAGCAAGGGGAAGTCACAGTCTAAGCAGTCCCCGTGTTAGCCGCAGCCACGGTCAAAGCCCTTCTGAGAGTCGGACTCGAAGGCACAGGAGCAGTGCCAGCTCAGCAGCGAGTCATGTCAGCAAGAAAAAGAAAAAGAAAAAAGAGAAGCAGCAGCACAAGAAGCACAAGAAACACATTGGAAACAACATGGAATTGGGAAAGAGGCAAAAACACAAGCACAAGAAGAAAACAATGAAGATGAGCAAAGAGAAAGAAAGAGGACCAAAAAGTGAAATCCGTCACTACACAGAATGACAGATAATTTAAAAAAGACTGAATTCCCAAGGGATCTGTACTAATTTTTCCTAAAATGTAAACAAATTTGGGCATTGCAAATAATGACACGAAAGAGCCTGTGCTGCACTTCCAATTTTGCTGCTTGATTATTTCATTTTTACATCAGAGCTTTGTAAGAGTGAGCATTATGTACGGAGTTGTTAGTTGTGACCATGTAACACAAAAGGTTTACTGGGGCATCTTTTTAGCCACCGTTAAATAGTTTAGGTGGAGTTTTCTGTACTGTGAAAATTTTCCTAGTTGAAGGTTTGTTTAGTTGCCTGGCAGAAGCAGCTGGTATCAGCTATAAAATACCAGTGGAATGATTTGCAGAGACATTACAGCCCTCTTATGTCACTTTTTGATGAGAATAAAACGTTTTTGGTAAACTGTCCAATGTGAGGAGATTTCCAGTGATAGCTGAACATTAGCAAAGGTCAGTGACAGGAAAAAGCTGCCAGTAAAAGCTTGCTGGTAGCTAACGCGTATGAAAAATAACATATCCACGGGTTTAGTTTTGAAAAGATTGGCAGGACGTTAAATCTTTGGAACTGATGCAACGTGGGGAGGCGTTGGCAGGAGTTGCATGTTTTCCATGTGCCAAGTGGCCTTGTTTTCATCTTGTCGGAGGTAGCATATGGCCCCAAACATCTAGCCGCTCTTAACAGCTGGGACTGATGAGGGAAGCCGAGGCCTCCTTGGAACTAAACCTGGCAAGGGAGGTCAAGGCCAACAGGAAAAGTTGGAGCCCCAGACTTTGGAAGTGACAGGGAAAGTCTAGACGAAGGAGGACTTCCCCTTGGTTGAGGAGAATTAAGTCAGAGATCAGTGAAGTAAGCTGGATATCCACAAGTCCATGGGAGCTGATGGGATGCACCCAAGAGTGCTGAGGGAGCTGGCGGAAGTTGTTGATGGACCGCTCTCCATCATCTTTGAAAGGTCCTGGAGAACAGGTGAGGTACCTGAGGACTGGAGGAAAGCCAATGTCCCTCCAGTCTTCAAAAAGGGCAAGAAGGAGGAGCCGGGGAACTACAGCCTCACCTCCATCCCTGGAAAGATGATGGAACAGTTCGTTGTGGGCGTCATCTCAAGGCATGTGGAGGAAAAGAATGCTATGGTGTGGAATAAATACTAAATTGGCTAAAAAATACAAAAGTACAGCATTGTTCACACCTTAAGGAAAAGTCTAAAATCAAGAGGCTTCTGAGGTAGAAAATAGCCACAGCTGGCATGAAGGACACAACATCTGTGGTTCCCTGATAAGCTACATGAGGTACGGGACGGGATGCAATTATTCCGTGGCTTTACCTTATGATGTATAGCGGATACAGGAATGGGATGACACCATGAAACAGATAAGCTGCCAATTAGCTGCCCGCTAGATGCTCAGAGCCAACTTTTTGTCAAATGTTGATGAAATGCTGTCCTTTGTGCGAACTTTGCTCATTATAATGTCATTATAATACCAAAACACACCTCCATCCCGAAGGCTACCCGCCTCCAAGGTGCGACCACTCCTTCTTGAGTCTGCGCCCTGAATTTCTCGTAAACTATACCTTTAATTGTGAAGCGAGAGAAATTTACACCAATCATGATAAAAGTATGTATGACTAAAGTCACTCAAACTCCACCTTGAAGATAACAAATAGTATAAAAATAGCCCAAGAGAGGGGGGATACCCAGGGAAGACACCATCATAAAGAATTACATCACTGACTTCTGGGATCAGTCGACGGGCTGAGCCGCTCTTCCCCCCCATAGGGACGCCTTTGGGTAAGACTTAGATCATACCGAGTGCTTCCTCAGGAAACTTAGAAACTTCTCTAGAGACTCTTTTTTCTACATTTAGAGCCAGGCTGTATTGTTTATAACTTTGTCGCGCGTTTTGTATATGTAACAATACTTTCATTTGCACATGCTTTGCAGACAGTGTATTTATCACCGGCAATCCTAAGAACCTATATATCTGTTGTTTAAATAAACTGCACTTTTTTAAGTAGCTAGTCGTTTTGGTTCCTCACTGAACGCGACCAAAGACTCGAGAGTGGCCGTGCTAGTTCATGAGCACGACTAGACTGAAGGTGCAGTCCACTATTAGTCTATCCAAATCGTAATAGTTTAATACATATTAAACGCGATTGGACTGATAGTGCTGAATTGGGCATCACTCAGAATTTAAACCCAGCCGCACCTAGCCTCCCACCTCGGTGAGGAGTGTTAGAACGCAAGGGGGTTTATCTTCTGCCAAAACCGCTTTGCCCCTTTTCACGCAACATATGGGCAGTAGTCAACACGGATTCACCAAGGGGAAATCCTGTGCGACTAACCCGATAGCCTTCTGTGATGGCGTGACTGGATGGATAGATGAGGGGAGGGCAGTGGATGGTGTCTACCTTGACTTCAGCGAGGCTTTCGACACCGTCTCCCACAGCATCCTCATAGGGAAGCTTAGGAAGAGTGGGCTTGATGAGTGGACAGTAAGGTGGATAGATAACTCGTTGAAAGACAGAGCTCAGAGGTCGTGATTAGGGGCACAGAGTCTAGTTGGAGGTCCGTGAGGAGTGGTGTTCCCCAGGGGTCAGTGCTGGCTCCAGTCCTCTTCAATATCTTCATCAGCGACCTGGATGAGGGGACAGAGTGCACCCTCAGCAAGTTTGCTGATGACACAAAGCTGGGGGGGGTGGCTGACACACCAGAAGGCTGTGCCACCATCCAGAGAGACCTGGACAGGCTGGAGAGTTGGGCAGAGAGAAACCTTATGAAATTCAACCAGGGCAAGTGTCGGGTGCTGCACCTGGGGAGGACTAACCCCGTGCACCAGGACAGGTTGGGGGCTGACCTGCTGGAGAGCAGCTCGGTGTAAAGAGACCTGGGACTCCCAGTGGACAACAGGATGACCATGAGCCAGGAATGGGACCCTGTGGCCAAGAAGGCCAATGGCATCCTGGGGTGCATCAAGAAGAGTGTGGCCAGCAGGTGGAGGGAGGTCATCCTCCCTCTCTACTCTGCCTTGGTGAGGCCGCATCTGGAGTGCTGTGTCCAGTTCTGGGTTCAAGAAGGACAGGGAACTGCTGGAGAGGGGACAGCAAAGGGCTACCAAGATGCTGAGGGGGCTGGAAGACCTCTCTTATGAAGAAAAGCTGAGGGATTTGGGTCTCTTCAGTCTGGAAAAAAGACGACTGAGGGGGGATCTTATCAACACTTACAAATAGTTAAAGGGTGGGTGTCAGGAGGATGGGGCCAGGCTCTTGTGAGTGGTGGCCGGGGACAGGACAAGGGGCAATGGGAACAAACTGGACCATGGGAAGTTCCATCTGAACATAAGGAAAAACTTCTTTACCTTGATGGTGACAGCGCTGGAACAGGCTGCCCAGAGAAGTGGTGGAGTCTCCTTCTCTGGAGGTCTTCCAAACCCGCCTGGACACGATCCTGTGCAACCTCCTGCAGGTGAATTTACTCTGTCGGGGAGGTTGGACTAGAGATGATCTCTAGCGGCCCCTTCCAACCCCTACCATTCTGTGATAGTGTGGGTCAGCTCCAGCAAAACGCTTTGCATGATCTCCCTCAATATTCTTTTACCCAAGTTAGGGTATCACAGCCTGGATGGGCAGAGAAACAGATGGGTAAAACAGCAGTTGCATGATCAGGCTGAGGGAGCAGTGGTGAAGGGCTCGTCCCCTACCTTGAGGCCACTGGGACATACTGGGGCGTTGGGGGCTGCAGAGGGGACTCTGCTGGGCTCTGTGCGGTTGAACACCTGCATCCATGACCCGGAGGAGGCAACTCTCCCGGCATTTGTCGATGGCACTAAATGGGGAGGACCGTTCCTATGTCTTAGGGATGCCATTGAGGGGAAACCTGACAGGTGGGGTGACTGTCCTGTCAGGAGCTTCATGAGGTACAAGAAGGACAAAGGCCAGATGCTGCACCTGGCCTAGCCTGGCAGCCTGCAGTCGCAGGGCCTGTGGACTTCCTGGCTGGGGAGTAGCTCTGCAGAGAAGGCCCTGGTGGTGCTGGGGGACAGAAGGCCAACCATGGTCCCACCATGGAAAGCGGTAGCAAAGTCGGCCAGCAGTGTCCTGGAGCATAGGAAGAGGAGCCTTGCCAAAAGAGTGAGGCGCACAATTGTGTCCCCCGGCTCACCACTCGTTAGAGCACCTGTATGCTACTGTGTTAATTGTTGGGCCTCCACTGGGGAAGGGAAGGAGGGAGGGAGCAGCTGGGTGGCTGCTGGGCTACTGGCCAGAGCAGAGAGAAGTCCCCAGAGCAAGGAAGATGGGTGTAAGTGGGAGCAAGTTCAGTGGAGAGTCCTTTGGACGCTCAGGGGCTGGGGCACTTGCCTGGGAGGAGAACTTGAGTGAAAGGGCCGTGTTCAAGCTGCAGAAAAGGTGGCCTTGGGAACCTCATTGTGACCTGCTGGTCCCTACGGGGAGGTTTTCAGGAAGATGAAGCCAGTCTTCTAACGGTGGTGCTGGGCAGGAGAATAACGGAAAACAGTCAGCTGTTGGAATAAGGACCTTCTTATGACACCGGGATGAGTGGAGGCGTGACATGCCGGAGGGAGGGGACACCATCCTGAGGGACCTGGGCAGGCTGGAGAAGTGGCTCTGTGCCAACCTCATGAGGTTCAACCAGGCGCTCAGCCTTGCTCCGTCTCCTTCCCTGGTCCCTTCTGGCCCTGGGTGGAAGCTCGCGTGGTCTCCACTGCCCCTGCAGGTAGGTGCCCTCCAGGCCTCTCATCCTCTGCTTCCTCCTCCAGGGACACCCACATCTTCCCCACATGGCTCCAAGTGCCCGCTTGTTCACTCTTGCCCCCAAAATCAGGTTCCTTTCCATAGCGGCCATGGAAAAGGTCCCTCAGGTGGCCCCCAGCTTCCAGGACCAGGCTGGGCTGATCTCAGAGCCATGGCCAACAGTAAGACCCTTCTTCCCCATTCCAGTTGTGAGCAATTAAAAAAGTCGACGCTCTTCTGCAACGTCTCTCCTATGTTTTTATTCAGCTCCTTCCTAATGATTCCAAACAGGGTCTCCCCAGCCCAGAGAGCACTTTTTAGGCACCGGGGTGGTGTTGAGCTGGTCCCCTTGGCCATTGGTTGGGCCAAACTCAGAGGTATTTAGGGTGTTCCAGCACTGTCCAGGATTCCTCAGGACTCCACCTCACTTTTTTTTTCTTTTTTGGCCTCAGCGGTGGCTGTCCGAGCCCCTCGGTGGGCTCCTCGCCCAGGCTGGCCTCAGAGCTCGCTGACACGGGTGTTACAAAGGTCAAGGCTTCACTTCCTGGCTTGGCCTTCACCTTCTTCATCACTGCGCATTCTGCAAGGATTTTCTCCACTGTTTCTCCTCCTCCTTCTCCTCCTCCAGAGCTCAGGGTTTTCGCTCCCTGCTCTGGGTTCTTCTTTGCTGCTCGGCCTTTGGACACGCATTTGCCCTTTTGTTGGCCGGTCACAGCCCGCTCTTTGGCAGAGTTGTCCCCTGTCGTCACCGACTGCTGCCTGGAAGGACACAAGGAGAGAGGTCTACCTGAGCACACGACAGGTTTGGGGTCGCATACTGCTTCCCCCACCATGAGCCACGTGTCTCTTGGCACAGCCACCGGCAGCTCAGGTGAGGAAACCCTCTGAGCCGGCACCCTTGGCTGACACACGGCTGCCCCCATGTGCCCAGGCCATGCTGGGCTTCTCCTGAAGGTCTGGAGAAAATCCATCCCAGTGAAATTGGGGGTCCCAGCAGCCCCCATCCCACCCCTCTGGGCGCTGCCCTCACCGCTGTTGGGTGGTGATGAACGATGAGCGTTCGGGGCTGGGGAACGGGCTCTTGCTGGCTTGGAAAATCAGAACCACAGAATGGTTTGGGATGGAAGAGACCTTTAAAGGTCCATCAAGTCCAACCCCCGCTTCCCCCTTCAATGAACAGGGAGATCTTCAACCAGACCAGGATGCTCCAAGCCCCGTCCAACCCGACCTTGAACCCTTCCCATCATAGACTCCTGGAATGGTTTGAGGTTGGAAGGGTGCTTTGAAGGTCCATCTAGTCCAACCCCCCGCCATTGGCCAGGAGACCTTCCAGTAGATGAGGTTGCTCAGAGCCCCGTCCAACCTGGCCTTGAATGTCTCCAGGGACGGGGCATCTCCCACCTCTCTGGGCAAAATGAACCCGTGGGGACACCAGCACGGAGCCTCCAGCCTCACCTTGACCCAGACCTTTCCCTCTTCTTCTTCCCTGCGGCTTCATTTGGAGTCGCGTTTGGACTAGCAGGCAAGGGAAAGCCCCCTGGAACCAGAAAGGAGAGACCGTGTCAGAAGAGCATCGCTGTCACACTGCCGACCCCAGGTGCTCAGGCCTCTTCCCAAAAGGGCTGAGGGGGATGTTCCACTCCCTTCACAGCCGCCATTGCACCGTCCCCGACAGCCAGTTCCCCATTTCCAACCTGGTTTTCCGACAGTGTCAACTGCTCCAGGAAGAGCCAGGTGGTGCCAGGGAGGGGACAGGGACTCTTTTTGGGGGGGGTGGTGGTCATTTCTGAAGGAGGGGAGGAGAAGGCCTTGGGTCACCATCCTCCCACCGTACCCTTGGGCACACCCCACCCCAGGGTTCTGTTTTGGTGAAGCTGATGAGAAGACACCAATGTGAGCCATGGCACCACCACCACCACCCTTCGTCGCCATCAGGTAGAGTTTGGCATTGCCGTAAAGGCCATTGTTGTCCCAAGTCCACCCTGGCCCATCCCCAAGGACAGTCCCGGGAAATGGAGTCACCTGGCAAAGAAGTCCAAGCCACCATGGGAAGAAACATTGCCTAAATTCCTCTGCCTTTCCCATCAGACCTGCCTTATGGGAGCCACTCGGGCTTGGGGACATCAACAACAGGCGCTGCCTGGTGTCCCCATGGGAGGACACGGGTGGTGGCACAAGGATCAGATGTCACCATGGGAATTGGCATCAAACGGCAGCTACAGCCGCCAACGTACTCACTCGGGAAAGAGGATGACATGGCCAGAGAAAGTCAGTGACGCCATGGGTACCGCCGGGGATACCTTCACGTCCAGCACCTTGGGGCCCTGCAATGGAGGAGCCCAAAGATGGCAGGACGTCCTCAACGTGGTTGAGGCACTCAGTATCAGAGGACCCCAAGGATGGCAGGACGTCCTCAGCATGGCTGAGGCACTCAGTGTTGGAGGAGCCCAAAGATGGCAGGATGTCCTCAAAGTGGTTGAAACACTCAACATTGGAGGACCCCAAAGATGGTAGAACCTCCTCCGCATGGCTGAGGGACTCAGGGTTGGAGGAGCTTGAGGCAGCAAGAGTTGGTAGGACCATAAGAACCGAGTAGCCAGCCATGTCCTGATGGAGCCCACAGCAGCAGTGCCAGGACACTGCCGTGGGACCGCCCACGCCATGTAGAAACCCAATGGCTCACCACAAAAAGAACCTTTGCCAAGTTCTCCTTGCCGCATAACCTCTCCAGGAAGTCGTGGTCGAGCTTCATTTGCACCTTGGTGCCTTCGATGAGGAGCAAGCCCACATCCTTCAGCGGGAGGGCCACGTTCTCCCCCTTCCCCATGCAGTGGGAGAGGAGGGACATGGTGCCTTGGACACAATCCTCCTGCCCGCTCTCCCTCGGCACCGGCTGAGCTGCGGGTGCCTGGCTGCAGCAGGATTTGCTGTGGGAGGAGGCACCGGCAACATGGCCCAGGGACTGTGGGGGCCCAGGGCCGTGCCCCCCAGCAGGCTGGTGCCACCCGCCGTGGGGACAGGGAGAGGCAGCAGGAGAAGGGGCAGAAAGCAGCACGCAGAGATTGTGTTGTGGAAATGGGTTTATTTCCTTTTTGTGGAAGGGAGGGTTGCTGGAGCCCCGCTAGTGGCGCTGATGGAGTGGCCTCTTGCAGGGCTGGGCAGAGTCCGGAGGGCTGGGGGCCTTCCACTTTTGGGGGTGCCGGGGCTCCCCGGGCAAGTGGTTCCTGCTCCAGCTGGGAGCAGAGGGGCTGCGGCTGCCGCCCTGGGCAGAGGGACCTGCCACCGTTGCCTCCCCTGGCTCCTCCTGGCGCTGCTCCTGCTCCGCAGGGATGGGGGCAGGCGCGGGGCAGCCGGGAGCGGCTTGTGGTACGCTGGGGTGCGCCTCCACGCTGGAGGAGGCCAGCTGTGGGGCAGGAGTCTCCTCTGGGGAGCTGCTGGAGCTGGTGGGGCTGGGGCTGGTGGGGCTGGGGCTGGCCGCATGGCCGTTCTCCTCCTCCTCCCCAGCAGCAAGGGTGCGCAGCATCCTTCGCGCCTCCTCGCTGCACTGCTGCACGATGACATCGATGAGGCCATGGACCAGTGGCGCCGCATGTTCCTGCAGGCCAGCCTGAATCTGCTGGACCATGGCCTCCTCCTCCAGCCTGCAGAAGCACAGGGCCTGCAGGATCTGGCTTTCTGCTCCTGTTGCCAGCCACCACTGTTCCCGAAATACTGCCTCCAGCTCCCGGCGCAGACAGGGCAGCACGGGGTCGAGGAGGTGCCTGTTTCTCTGGAAAAGTTCCGCCCAAATCTCAGGCAGGAGGCCACCCACTGTAGCCCTGCCCTCTGCCCTTGCAGCCCCCTGCTCTTCCCACAGCGGCGTCCCCTGTGACGAGGACGGAGGAGACGCCGCAGGGCCACGGCTGCTGCTGTTGGCCAGGCCGGTGAGAGCTCTGCCTGCCTGGTTGCTGTCCTGTGGTGACTCCTCGGGGGACATGATGACACACCACAGGTAGTTGCCGTCTCTCCGCACAGAAAACCTGACCTCCTCTATCTGTCCTCTGCAGAGTGGGCAAGTTAATGATGCTTTTGCCCATCGCAGGATACAGCCCACGCAGAACTGGTGGAGACAGGGCAGCACATAAGCGATGCCATCTTGAGTGTCGCAGCAGATGGTGCAGCTCCACTCTGTCTCCGTGGCCACCGTTGTGCTCCGCGGCGGGTTGGGGAGTGCTGAGGACGAGGAGCTGCTCCCCCTCGCTGTCGCCGGCAACGGCGCTGCCAAAGGCTGTTGTGCGCTGCAGAATGGACAGAGGCCACCCTGGGGGCACGTTTCCCCCACACCTCACCTCCACTGCTGCAAGCGCGTCTCGCGGTGCCCGGCTGCTGGAACCAGGCAGGGCCGGGGAAGCACAGGCAGGGGCTCTGGGACGGGCATGGAGAGCTGCCAACGGCAGCCCCCGAGAAGTACCACCCGGCACCAGAAGAAGTCTCACTCGGCACTCCACACCTTGCGGGCACGCTCGGCAGGAGTCTAGGCACGAGACAGGCTGGACCAGGCTCTGCCGGTGCTCGAATATAAGCAGCCAGGGACGTGAGGTCACAATCCACCATGTGACACCACCTTTCACGGCACGGTGATATCACAATGGGCCACCGTTGTGACATTCAGCAGGTGCACAGCATCAGCTAGAAGGAGGGAGTTCAGGCTGGAGACCAGGGGCCCCCTCGCCCCCAGGAGGACAGTCTGGCAGTGGGGCACGTTGCTGTCTCCATGCTTGGAGGGGTTTAGGCCCCAGCTGAACAAAGCCCTCAGCACCTGCTCTGACCCCAGGGCTGACCCGCCTTTGGGCGGGAGGTTGGACCAGAGACCTCCCAAGGTCCACTCCACCCACATCCATTTTGTCCTCTTACCCTGGTCATGTGAGAAGTTTCAGATGGTCATCAGCAGACTCCCTGTCAACAACTGTACAGGAGAAAAAGGAAAAGACCGTGTTTTGGCTCGATGTTGTAGATTTCCGTGGCACTCATCAGTTTAGCACCTGCTCACTTGCAAAGTGTGAAGTTTTCTATTCGTGCAGCCTTGTTCTGCAGTGCGGTGCAGAACCACAGACGAGTCGTCCATCTGGTACCACAGTCCATCGCTGGCCTGCCAAGAAAGGCATCGATATCTGGAGATGAACTGCACGGTGTCTCCACAAAGGCACAGGCAGAAAATGACCGACCCAAGAGTATGCAGAACCAGATCCAGCCCAGCCCCTCAGGAGACCTTCTCCCCCAAAACCTTGGCTGCCAGTAGCACTGACATGAAAGTTTGTCGTCCCCAGGATACAATTTTCCTTTGTTAGGAAGGAAGTCGCTCTTTACCTTTGTGTAGCAGAAATGGTGCCACCGCTGGGCACGATGTCCTTTTTTTACAAGTTGAATGCACAAATATTCAGTGTCTCTTATACAGTCATCTTTGCATTTACTTGCCGATAACAAATCGTCGACATATTGCACCAAAACAGATTTGCTTGGAAAAACCAAATCTTGTAGATCATTTCTTAAAACCTGAGAAAAAGTTGTGGGGGAGCTAGTAAACCCCCGTGGTAATCTAGTCCAATTAACTGTTTCCCTTGCCAAGTAAAGGCAGAAATGAATTGACTTTCTTCTGCTACTGGAATACTAAAAAAGGTTCCCGTGAGATGGAGCACTGTAAAGTATTGTGCCCAAATTGGTATCTGTGTTAAAAGTAGACTAGGATCAGGTACCACAGGATGGGGAGCGATCACGTGTTCATTCACAGCTCGTAAATCTTGAACAAATCTGTATCCCAGATCTCCATCCTTCTCTGATCTGTGTTTACGGACAGGTCAAAAGGGGTATTATAAGGGCTACGACATTCTTTCAGAATTCCTTTCTTGAGGAAATGCACAATTTGTTTCTCAACACTAGGGATCGCTTCATTTACAATCGGGTATGGTGGGATTGAAGGAGGAGTCCCTCCTTTTGTTTTAATTACTACTGGTTCAGCCGATCTTAACAATCCTACTTCGTCTCCTGATGTGCTCCATAATTCTGTGGGAACTGCAGCCAGTTCAAGTGGTCTGTTATCTAAATTATTTTGTTCCTGATTCTCCATTGAACTACTTGAGAATTCATCACTATCCTTTGAATTCCCAATGGAGTCAAGGTAACAAGCGTACCAAGTTCCGTCAACAAATCTCGTCCCAATGGGGAAACAGGAGAATCAGGGGCGATCATGAATCTACCCCATACTAATTTTCCACTTAACATTACAGGTAAAGGCGTAGATAGAAACTTTGTTTCTGCCCCCAACACTCCCCTCATCATAACCACGTCATTTGAAACCTGGGCAATTTGGAAATGTAATAAAGACAGAGTAGCTCCCATGTCTGCTAAGAAATTAACAGGGCATGCCAACCGGGCATATGCTTTTTAAAATACTTGTTTATATCTGGAGCAGATTGATCTACACAAACACTAGTAGCTAATGGTTCTTGGAAATTCTCACCATTCATGCCCCCGTATTTTAATAAAGTAGCTTTCAATCGACTCCAATAATCACTGGGATGTTCATCAGGTTTTTGTCTACATTCGAGGACTTTTGACCAATTAGTGACTTTTTCACCTGCCTGTCGGACTGCTCCTAGTACCTGTTGGAGAGCAGCCCCATGAGCTCTCGTCCCTTCAGTAGTCGTTAAATTCCACTCGGGATCCTGTTCAGGCCAGGGATTTAACCCTTGACCTCTCTGGGCAATTTCTCTATCTTTTTGGAGAATTTTTTCTCTCTCCTCTGCTTGAAATAGTTCTCGCAGCAGGGTTCACGTGTCATTCCAATCCAGGGTATAATCGGTAACAATTCCTGATAATAATTGAGCACATTTCTCAGCATCATCCCACAGCCGAGGCATTTCAGACTGCCAGGCTACTAAATCCCCTTGTTTCCAAGGCTCATGTTTCGTAACTGCAGTGACCGCAGGGACTTGGGCAGGTGCACCAGGACCTGCCCTTGGGTTTGGGATGTATTCCAAACGCATAGGGTACATCCCAGCATTTCTGGGAGGCACATCAGTTTCGCCGAATTTGGGGGCCGAGGGGACTAGATTTCCCTCGGTTTTTGAAATGGGGGTCTTCCTCCTTTGTTGAGCCCAATTATACCAAATATACCAATAATCCATATCTTGACTTCCTGAGTCTTCTATAATTGTCCTCAAAAATTTTAACTCATGGGGTTTAAAAGTCCCTTTAGGAGGCCATAAATCCATTGGTCCCCCTCCTCCAGCTCTCGTCAGGAATGGCCATTCCTCCTGGCACAATGTGATCAATTTTCGCTTCCGTAACGCCTGTGCCAAGGAGATCTTTTTCCAGTTCTCTAGAACCTCAGCAAGGGGCATCCCCCTTTCAGCGCTGACTGTTGACCCCACCTTTACTTCTATACTATATCATAAATTGCAAGATTAAACACAAGAGCATCCCAGTCTAATTCTGTCTGGAATTACCCGTGCCCAAGCCTCTTAGGTGAACTCGCCTGATTTGCCGGCAATTCCAGTGTTGGAAATGGGTCTGTCCAGAGAAATACCTGTCTCGTCCTCTCTCGTGTCCTAGAGTCCCATCTGGGTCGCCAAAATCTGTTAAGGAATTTCACTGCTCGGGGGGTACCTCTAGGTTTGCGTTATTGATGACTCAGAGTTGGGCCATCTCCTCAGTGAGTGGCAAAGACTCACAAGGAATATCTCGGTTATATACAGTTAAAACAAACATTACATAATTGGTATTTCTTTCCAAGAGGATCTGGGTGTTCCCTTACAGCTTTTCAGCTCTCTAGTCTTTAGTAACTGCAAAAGTCCATGCCGTTCCTCTGCCTCAGGTGATTCTTCATCGTCTCGTTCCAGTTCTCCTTTTGAAGTCGCAGCTCTCTGCCACGGTCTCTGGTCACCCCCGTCTCTTGTCTTCTTTAAACAGTCTTTACCTGTAGGATTCTTACAAACTTAAGACATTCTATTAATTACTTGCTTGTTGCGTGAAAGGGGCCAAGCGGTTTTGGCAGAAGATAAACCCCCTTGCGTTCTAACACTCCTCACCAAGGTGGGGGACCAGGTGCAGCTGGGTTTAAATTCGGAGTGATGCCCAATCCAGCACTATCAGTCCAATCGCGTTTAACATGTATTAAACTGTTATGATTTGGATACACTGATAGTGGACTGCACCTTCAGTCTAGTCGTGCTCCTGAACTAGCACAGCCACTCTCGAGTCGTTGGTCACGTTCAGTGAGAAAGCGAAACGACCAGCTACTGAAACAGTGCAGTTTATTTAAACAACAGGTATACAGGTTCTTAGGATTGACGGTGATAAATACACTGTCTGCAAAGCACGTGCAAATGAGAGTATACAAAACATGCGACAAGGTTATAAACGATACAGCCTGGCTATAAATGTAGGAAAGAGAGTCTCTAGAGAGATTTCTAAGTTTCCCGAGGAAGCACTCGGTATGATCTAAGTCTTACCCAAAGGCGTCCCTACGGGGGGGCAGAGAGGCTCAGCCCGGCGACTGATCCCAGAAGTCAGCGATGGAATTCTTCACGATGGTGTCTTCCCTGGGTATCCCCCCTCTCTCGGGCTATTTTTATACTATTTGTTATCTTCAAGGTGGAGTTTGAGTGACTTTAGTCATACATACTTTTATCATGATTGGTGTAAAATTCTCTCGCTTCACAATTAAAGGTATAGTTTACGAGAAATTCAGGGCGCAGACTCAAGAAGGAGTGGTCGCACCTTGGAGGCGGGTAGCCTTCGGGATGGAGGTGTGTTTTGGTATTATAATGACATTATAATGAGCAAAGTTTGCACAAAGGACAGCATTTCATCAAAATGTGACAAAACACTGGCTCCGAGTATCGAGCGGGCAGCTAATTGGCAGCTTATCTGTATCATGGTATCATCCCATCCCAATCCCACGAGGAGTCTCTCCCCCAGCGCACAAGAAAGCTGAAGTGTTTGAAGCAGACGTTTTGTGGACGTGCTATTCCTCCCCTTCCTCCTCTCCTTCCTCTTCCACAGAATCCACCCCCAGCTCCTCATAATTCTTCTCCAGGGCAGCCATGTCCTCCCGGGCCTCTGAGAACTCCCCCTCCTCCATGCCCTCCCCCACGTACCAGTGCACGAACACCCGCTTGGCACACATCACGTCAAATTTGTGGTCCAGGAGGGCCCAGGCCTCGGCAATGCCTGTGGTGTTGCTCAGCACACACACAGCGCGCTGCACCTTGGCCAGGTCCCCCCCAGGCACCACCATGGGTGGCTGGTAGTTGATGCCCACCTTGAAACCTGTGGGGCACCAGTCCACAAACTGGATGCTACGCTTGCTTTTGATGGTGGATGTTCTTCTTATGGGTGTAAAACATCTCTTTACATCCTTATGGATGTAAAACATCTCTTTAAACAACTGCTCCTCCACCGACGTCCAAATATCCGAGCCTAGGAATTAACCAGCGACTGGCAAACTATTAGAATAGGCATCCCTCACCTCCAAAAGCCCTGGAAAGGGATTAAAACTGCTCTTTTTCCTCACTCCAAAAGAACACTGTTAACACTCAGTTCAATCAGAGCAAAGGGAACGTCGGGAGCTGTTCTCCTCGTTTACCTGTGTAATGACAATCAGCCAGGGGATGGGATTCGGGTCTCCGAGGCGGCCCAGCACGCAGCATCTCCACTGCCTCCTGCGAGATTTAATAGGGAAAAAAGATGTAAATTCCTCCGGAAGAGGAGCAAAAAGGGAAATTCTCACTCCTCGTGGCGATGCAGCAGATGCCAAGGGGTGTTAAGTCCCTTCTTCGAAGAAGAGGGAGCAAAGCGGACCCGCTCGGGGCTTATCGAGGGCAGACCTCGGGTTTTATCTAATATCCCTTCATTCAGGAGTAATTCTATTCTCCAAATCGTCCCAGAATCAAACCAAACTCTTCGTGATGCACCAGGAGAGGGGTCTGGAAGCCCAAGAGACCTTAACGCGGTGACAGGCAGCACCCAAGCACCTCCTGCGCCTTCAGCAAAGAGATTCCGGCCCACGCAACAGAAAACTCAGAGCGACTCCCAGCTCAAACCAGTAACAAAGTCCGTTCTTCGTTAGAAATTACCGCTTCTTACCAGCACGTCGCCTTGAGCCTCGTGCAGGCAATGCAGAGCCAGCTCCGGGTTGACCCATCCCCCCGGCCCGGCGTTGGGAGAAGCCAAACGGAGCAGGTTTCTAACTACAAATGCAACGAAAACTGAGAAAAAGTCAAATTTTCCTGGAGAAAAGGGTCAATAGGAGAGGGAGGGAAAAGAGGACGAGCGCAGCAGAGACCGGAGACGAGGAGAAGGCAGAGAAAAAAGTCCGATACCCCAAACAGCTCTACTTTAAAAGCTCAGAGAGAAACCTCCCCTCTCCCGAGGGTGCCGCAGATGAGGTGGGACAGTTCCAAGTGCCCGTTTTTCATGGAAGATGCTGCCGAGAGCATCTCCTGTTATTCTTTAGACACCCTCCCACCAAAACCCAGCCATCTCCTTCCCTCGAACACGAAGGCGGGCAAGAAAAGGAGGGAGAGAAGCCTAAAAAGGTGCAATTGTGAACCCGTCGTATCCCTGGGTGGGGTGGAAGTGGAAAAAAAGCATTAGAAAAACCTTTCTCCTGCGTCTCCAGGTTGGTTTCCATGTCGCCCCAGGGTTTCCAGACCAGCGACGCTCCCTCTTCCTCCTCTTCCAAACGGGCCGGGTCCTGGAGGTCGGGAAGCTCTGCTTGAAATTGGCTGCCGACGTTGACGCGCCTGAAAGCGTGAGGAAAAGGAGGTGAGGAAGGCGAACGGGGAACAGCTCCCGCAGGATAAACGCACGGATACGTGAGGAGCTGTAATAAATACGGCCCCTGTTTCCCAGGAAAGCACTAATCGCTCTCCTCTAACAACTTCTCCAGCACCACCACGTTACCGTTCTGCCTCCTGAGTCCTCCTGGGCCCCATCGGGCAAGAGAATTGGGGGTATCAAAAAAAACACGCGAGAGAAAAATCATTCCGCCAAGACCATCCTTTAGCCTTCCTTGCCATCCTCAAGTAGTTTGAATTGCCCGTTTTTAATGCTTAGACTAAGTTTTTACCCCAAACAATGTCGCACAATCAAATCAGGTCGTGGGTTTAGGAGGAACTTAAACCGCAACTCCAAAGTGATTAACAGGTTACGTATTTCCCATAAATTCCACCAACAGGCCCCTGGAACCTTTACCAAGTCTGTTACCAATGGTGTTAATTACCACCAAGCCCATTCCTGCCACGTTGTTTGAGTAGAATTGGGGGGATTTAAGGGAGCTGTGACGCTGAGCTGCTAAACTGGTGACCGGTGGCTCACAGAAGCCATTCCAGCATGGGATTTTTGCTAAATACACTCAAAAATGGCTAAAATCGCCACCCACCTCCTTCCCTGCTGGCAAATTCGTTGTCATGGACAGTACTGAGATGGAATCAGCAGGCGGAGCCACCGTGACGTGCCCCTGAAGGCATCCCGGGTTTGGAGGGACGGTTTCCACCTCCTGCATCCTCTGGCGATGGTTTCTGGGCACAATCGAGGGCACGGGGTGTATTTTCTGGCCTCCACGTCCTTCACATCCCAAGTCCCTTCCGAATTGTTTCTCCGTTAAAGAAAATAACGAGAATTCCTGTTAAATAACAAGTGCTCAAGGATTCCGTTTCCCTTTACCTACTGCTCCTTCCTTGCTTTGCGCCATCGCTCTCCGTGAAAACACCCGGTGGTGACCTTTTTTGGAATAAAACTACCTGACCACAGTTTTTTGGCAGGGGAGGGGAAGCCGAAAAGTGGGGAAAGTGGAGATAAAGGGGTGGAAAATTAACAGGAGGACTGTTTTTTTTAAAAATATAATGTCATCACCCTCAGTGCTCAATCCGCTGTTTCGTGCCTAGTTGGGAAATGTCTGCAGTTCGTTTAGCGGTAAAAGGTGGTGTATAGGGAAAAAAACAACCCCAAGATATCCAACACATAACCAAAAAGCACTTAATCAACCCCAGACTTTGGAGATATTTAGTCCCCAGACCGGCTGCAGCACGTTGCTCGGTGCTTCCCCGAAACACAATTTTGGCAGTGACCCCACCAGAGAACAATCTCTTAACGGTGCGAGGTTCGTTTAGGCGGACTCTTGATCTCCCTTTTCCCTCCCATGGGTGACGAGACGCTAATTATTTCCACTCACACCAACTATTTCCACTGGAGTGAGCCGTTCCCCTTCGGATTATCGCTGACCTGGGCACCAGCCCGGCCCAGAAGCCAAGCGAAAGGCTCCGTCTCATGTTATTAAACGTCCCAAGACTTGAGCTCCTGAAATGATTTCTCAACCTTTGGCGCTGGATTAATCACTCAATGGTTTTCAGAGCACTCTGGACGCAAGAGCTTCTGAAGTGCTGTTAGTGGCCAATCTGGAGCTGTCAACGCTAATAAAAAACACGGACTTAATTCCTCGCGTTACTCTACACTGCTCATTTTAGTATTAATAAAAATACCTTTTTTTAGAACGCTTCTCTTGGAGGGCTCCGGCCCTCAAACCACTAAAGATCCGCACAAAAACAAGCGCAAAACTCCTCGTCAGCTTTTCTGCACTGGCAGCAAATTTGCCTTTTCTGCGGCTTTGGCGGGGAGCATCTGTAGCGTCCCTGAACTCGCACACGCCTCTCGCCCCAGGCGCGCCACTACCTGAGCAGCGAGCGGAATCAGCCGGGCAGGATTTTCTTGCCGTGCCGCAGAAGGTGACCCTGGGAAAAGAAGAGCAGAGAAACGAGCCTGGTTGTCACACCCAGCCAAGGGGGACGACCCGGGGGACCCCCACCCCACCTCTGCCCTCAGCAGCGGGGCCGGCACGGACCCTCTGCGCAGGGACAAGGGGCCTGGCGTGCATTGCACCTCGAGCCCTCTTCCTCAGCCCAGAGCCACACAACCCCTTCTCTTTCTCAGCCCCCAAACCAGCCACGCCAGCCCCTTTGCCAGCCCCGCCAGCAGGAGTCCCGCTCGCCCTGGCAGGCCCCAAACCAGCTCCCCCTCTCTGCTGCCTCAGCCCCTCTGCAGCCCCCCGGGCAACACTGAGGGAGCGCAGACACCCCACAGCACACCAAACCCCCCAGGACATAGGCAACCCGCGGGCAGCCGGGCCCAGACACCCCCCTCCCACCCGACAATGCCCCCCCGCAGGCCCCCCCTGCCCCCAGCCCCACTCAGGGCCCTCCCGCCCCCACCATCACCCCTTGGGGCCGCCCACTCACCTTGACGCGCTCCAGCTGCCTCACCACGTGCTCGCGGCAGCCCCGCGGGCCCGGCCCCACCCACCACCCATCCACCGAGCCCCGCTTTCCCCCCACACCGCCCCGCACTCATTGCCAGGCGGCCGCCATTTGCCCCCGGCCCCCTCAGCTTCTGGACCGGCCACGACGGGCACCACCGCCCGCCCCTTCCTCCTTGGGCAGCGCTGCTCCATTGGTCCGTCACTGCCGTCAATCCCCACTGTGCCCCACCGCCGCTGAGCCGATCCCACCAATGGGAGGGCGCCGTGGCGATCCCAGCAGTGGGAGCTCCCACCAATGGGAGCGTAGTACCGGCGTGGGTGGTGCTGGGGTGGGGGGTGTCCGCGCATGCGCAGTGCAGCCGCACGGCAGGCGAGTGCCCTCCACTCGCTCTCTGCCTACACGCGGGTTTTGAGGCCTGAATAGCTCTTTCTAAAGAAATCTTCCCACAGCCTTTTCCCAGCCTGAACTCCTTTACCTGATAAAAAAGTCACGGAAGCCTTAGAGATAGAAACGGGCTTCCTTTGCCTTGTAGGAACCGCCTGCGGCACAGACGTTGCCACTTGTGTATCTGTTCACAGCCAGATCTCTCCTCAGAGAACACAAATGGGCTGTTTACACTTCTACAGAACAGCCGCTAAACAGAGGCACGTCTCTTTACACTCAGATGTGACGCTGAGGATACAGAACATCTCATCAGACGGGCTCTCTGGACGTAGGTTCTGGCGCTGGAAGAGCTCTTTATAAATGCAGCTTTTCCAAATCTTTTCCTGGTCTGAGCTCCTTGACAGCGTCCAGAGTCAGAGCATCCTTAGAGAGAGCTTGTTATTTGGATCTCCTTTTAGACAACAGGAATGACTTTTCTTTTCCAGGAGCTGTAAGAAGAAGAGCTTGTTCTCTCTTTCAGTGCCTGGCACCCAGAGTTCCAGGTTTGAACCTGTACTTCCAAGGCCTCCTCTTGTAGTTAAACTTGTGCTCGTTGCCTTTCGTCCTTCCACAGGACGCCACTGAGGAGAGTCTGCTTCCACGTGTCTCCCCGTCAGAGAGCTCCCTCTCTCTCAGCCACTCCTTCTGTGTAAAACTCTCCAGTCCCTTCATCAGTGTGGCTCTTTGCTGGGCTCGCTCCAGAATGTCCAAGCCTTGACCTGGAGAGCCCAGACCCGGACACAAAAATTATACACATAAAAGAAGAAGACAAATACACAAATAAGGCCATCTGCAGAATTCAAAATCCACCTCTTGCCATATTTCACAATAATTTCTATCTACTCTTTTACACCTTACGAACTTAAATACTTAACGCAAAAGGAAAAGACCTTTATGGAGCCAGTCACATCATCTCTCCCAGGATCTGTACGATTTGCTGGCTAGTGGCCATCCCTGGGGAGTTGGAATTTTAGAAGCTTGGCTGATGCTGGCCGAGAACCTGCTCGGGTTGTGGGTCTTCGTGTAACGGGAACAGCCTCTGACATACCCGAGCACACAGACTGGATCTCTGAAATGTCAGAGGCGTCACTGCCTCGGCGGCTACTTGCCCTGCTGCCAGCCTTGCCTCCTGCTCGGCTTCCAGCTCTGCTCGGAGTTGTTCTGGTTTCTCGAAAGACAAAAGATACCCATCAGTATTAGAGGTAAGGACAGAAAAGGTGTGCAGGTAGCCCCCAAAATTCCTCATTGCACCAACTAAACTTTAGACCTCTGGCAGGTAAGCTAGATGATGATCAAAGTCCACCTTGATGTTAAACAAGAGCATAAAACAACACCCTGTCTCCCAGAGAAGAGAAGGAAACGTGAGATCAAATGCTGAGGCACAGGTCGCCACTAGCACATCTCATTAAAAATGTATTACTCTGGCAACTTTTCTGGACTTGCTAGACGTGCATTACTTGTTCGCTCAACAACCAGATCCTTTCTTTGTCTTTCCCCTGCCGTTTTCTCCATTATTAACTGAAAGAATTAATATCACGTTTATTGTCATTTTTGCCACGCCAACTCCAACATATTTTAACATTAAATAAAATGCATGACAGTGTAACGTGTTTATTTTGGACACAGAAGAGTTATGTGCAGAACTCGCTTATTCTAATACTCTCTGCCAGCAGGAATGAACCACTGTCAAAGGAAGTCAGCGTGATAATGGAGTGCTCAACGTGCTAAATCACTGTTAATCAATTACCTATTAATACATAGACACAACTTGACGAGCAGTTTTGCTAACTCTACAGCTATTCTCAATAAAGAATACGCCCATGTACAAGAAGGGTCGGAAGGAGGATCCAGAGAACTACAGGCCTGTCAGCCTGACCTCGGTACCAGGAAAGATCATGGAGAGGATCACCTTGAGTGAGCTCTCACGGCAAGCGCAGGGCAGCCAAGGGATCAGGGCCAGCCAGCAGGGGTTTAGGAAGGGGAGGTCCTGCTTAACAAACCTGATCTCTTTCTATGACCATGTCACCCGCCTTGTGGATGCGGGGAAGGCTGTGGACGTTGTCTGTATGGACTTTGGCAAGGCCTGTGACACCGTCCCCCACAGCATTCTCCTGGAGAAGCTGGTGAATCATGGCATAGACAAGTGTACTCTTCGCTGGGTAAAAACCTGTCTGGATGGCGGTGCCCAGAGAGTTGTGATTAATGGGGTGAAATCCTCTTGGTGGCCAGTCACCAGTGGTGTCCCTCAGGGCTCAGTTTTGGTGCCAGTTTTATTTAATATCTTTATCAATGATGTGGATGAGGGGATTCAGTGCACCCTCAGTAAGTTTGCAGATGACACCAAACTAGGTGGGAGTGTTGATCTGCTGGAGGGTAGGAAGGCTCTCCAGAGGGACTTGGACAGGCTGGATTGATGGGCCAAGGCCAACTGTGTGAGGTTTAATAAGGCCAAGTGCCGGGTCCTGCATTTCGGTCCCAACAACCCCGGGCAACGCTACAGGCTTGGGGAAGAGTGTCAGGAAAGCTGCCCGGCAGAAAAGGACCTGAGGGTGCTGGTGTACGGCCAGCTTCAAATGAGCCAGCAGTGTGCCCAGGTGGCCAAGGCGGCCAACAGCATTCTGTATTGTATCAGGAATACTGTGGCCAGCAGGAGCAGGGAAGTGATGGTGCCTCTGTACTGGGCACTGGTGAGGCCTCACCTCGAGTGCTGTGTTCAGTTCTGGGCCCCTCTGTCCAAGAGGGACATTGAGGTGCTGGAGCGTGTCCAGAGGAGAGCTACCAGGCAGGTGAGGGGTCTGGAGACCAGGTCATATGAGGAGAGGCTGAGGGAGCTGGGCATGTTTAGCTTGGAGAAGAGGAGGCTGAGGGGAGACCTCATTGCCCTCTACAACTCCCTGAAAGGAGGGTGTAGAGAGGTGGGTGTTGGCCTCTTCTCCCAGGTGAATAATGACAGGACCAGAGGAAACGGTCTGAAGCTGCGGCAGGGGAGGTTTAGGTTAGATATTAGGAAGAATTACTTTAATGAAAGAGTGGTCAGGCACTGGAACAGCCTGCCCAGGGAGGGGGCTGAGTCACCATCCCTAGAGGTGTTTAAGGAAAGTCTAGAAATTCTGCTCAGGACAGCGTGTGACTAAACAATACTGATGGCCATGCACTCCGGTGGGTGATCCTCAGCGTGGCTTTGTCAGCTGTCCTGGGCACATCAGAGGTCTCACTGCAACACCCCCCCCCGGGGGAAGGATGCTGCCATTCAGGCCGCAGCTCCAGGGAGTGCCTCTCCCTGGGACTATGGGTCCAGTGGCCTCTGCTCTGGGAACTGAAGACGAGGTGCAGGAGGCACCTGAGGAAGGGAACAGACTCTGCACCCTTGAGCATGACAAAGAGGAGAGGAATTGGGTCGTGCAGAGACCCCGCAGAGGACACATCCCGATCCTGTGGAGCAGGGAAGGAGGCACAGCTGGAGACCACCCCAAAGCAGCCCTGAGTGGAGAGTCCTGCCCAGGGGCAGGCTGGGGACTTGTGGGGCTGGAGGAAGGCTCCTTCTAAGCCACAGATGTGCAGGTCCAGGGCAGGGACGGTGCTCTGGCAAGAGGTGAAGGAGCAAGCAGGGCTGGGGCAGGCTGGAAGGCGGCAGACGGGCTCTGCAAAAAGCAGAGGGAGAAAAATCACTGCTGAAGCCCATGGCTGAACCAGGCACCTTTAGATCTTCAGTCTAACGCTCTCCCAGCTGAGCTCCTTCAGCCCTGCCCCAGCAGCCCTTGTCCCCGGGCCACCCCTGCCGGGCCCCAGGCTGACACAGAGGAGGAGTGCTCCTCAGGGAGGTTCCCAGGGAAAAGCTGTGGCCAGCCCCAGACAGAGGGGACCGGGCCCCTCCCTGCCTCCAAGGCCAGGTGGGCTCCAGCTTTGGTGGAGGCCACGTTACGCTGGGCGTGCCAAGATGTGTGTGGGCCTCGTACAAAGGGGACAGGAGTGAAGGTAAGTGGGCAGGCCAGGCATGTACAACTGCAAAGGCTGAGGGCCAAAGAAGCATAGGACCGATGGAAGACCTTATCACCTGGAAAGCCTCCTCCCACACCTTTTTTCCCTTGCTGAACGTTGCTGCTTCCTTCCCAGCTCCTCTCCCTCCTTCCCCCTGAGCAGTGCAGGGCGATGGGGAATGGGGGTCCTGGTCAGTCCATACCAATTCCTCTCTGCTGCTCCTTCCTTCTACCAATTTTCCCATGGGGTCCCTCTTACAGGCTACAGTCTTTCGAGATAAACCTGCTACAGCATGGGCTCTCCTCAAGCTGAAATTCTTTCAGGAAATATCCAACCTCTCCAGTGTTGGGTCCTCCACCAAGTGCAGGGATTACCTCCTCCGCTGTGCTCCTCTCCTTAGGCTGCAGGGAAATGCCTGCTCTACTGTGGTATTCTCCACAGGCTGCAGGAGAACATCTGCTCTGGCACCTGGAGCACCTCCTCTCCCTCCTTCTTCACTCACCCTGGTGTTTTCAAGGCTGTTTCTCACACTGGTTTTTCCCTCACTTCTCTCCCACTCGAGCACTTGTGTCCTTTCTTAAATACACTCTCACAGAGGTTCCACCATCCTCGTTGACGGGCTCAGTTTTGGCCAGCGGTGGGTTTCTTTTGGAGCCGTCTGGAACCAGCTCTGTCTGGCACGGAAGCAGCCCCTGGTCTCTTCTCACAGAGGCCCATCCCTTCAGCCCCACCACTACCAAAACCTCGAGACGGACACCAATTCCACAAGCCCTGGCTCTGCACCACAAACACTCTGGTGTGAGTCCTCACCCCGCATGGTCACACGGTACAAGCTGCACTCCGAGGATTTTCCCTCCTGGGCACTTTCCAGCCCAGCCCAGCTCCCTCCAAGCTCTGCCACCTCCCCTGCCCTCTCTCCATCCCAGCCCAGTCTGCGCTGGCCCAACAGCAGAGCCTGCCCCAGGGTGCTGCAGAGCTCTGGGCACTCACTCCACAGCCACAGCCCCTCTGAAGGGCACCGCAGCTGCTGGGGGGCAGAGGAGGGTCAGCCCCAGAGATGGGGGGCATTTGGGCACAAGGTAAAGGCAGTCAGTGGGCCCCTGTGTCCTCCTCCCCAGGATATTCTGAGGGGTCTGCAGCCCCTCTGTGCCATCCCCTCTCCCCAGCCCAGTACAAGAGCCCTGGCCCTGGGGACCCTCAGGCAGCTCCTGCCGCCCCAGTGACAGAGTGGCACTGGGACAGCCTGCCCCAGGCTGCTGCAGCCAGAAAGGTCTTCTCATCTCCCGTTTATTCAGCCCTGCTGCTGATGGGTCTCAGGAAAAGTAGTTGGAGCTGGTTCATGTATTTTATTTAAACACACTCTTCATTTATATAAATTTTTGTGTCACAGGCAAGAGGTGAAAAGTTAAGGAGGAGGGGAGGAATAGTGAATGCTTGTCGGAACAGATACAGAGAATCCTTTGCAGAGGAAGGCACACAGTCTATGGCTGATGAAAAAATGTCCAATCAGTTTCCTCAGGGCATCCTTGAGCTCCTGGTTCCTCATGCTGTAGATGACGGGGTTCACTGCTGGAGGCACCACCGAGTACAGAAATGACAGAACCAGATCTAAGGATGGGGAGGAGATGGAGGAGGGCTTCAGGTAGGCAAATACAGCAGTGCTGATAAACAGGGAGACAATGACCAGGTGAGGGAGGCACGTGGAAAAGGTTTTGTGCCATCCCTGCTCTGAGGGGATTCTCATCACAGCCCTGAAGATCTGCACATAGGACACCACAATGAAAACAAAACACGTAAAGAATAAACAGGCACCAAACACAATAAGCCCAACTTCCCTGAGGTAGTCCGAGTCTGTGCAGGAGAGCTTGAGGATCTGGGGGATTTCACAGAAAAATTGGTCTAGGCCATTCCCTTGACAGAGAGATATTGAAAATGTATTGGCAGTGTGCAGGAGAGCATAGAGAAAGCCACTGCCCCAGGCAGCTGCTGCCATGTGGACACAAGCTCTGCTGCCCAGGAGGGACCCATAGTGCAGGGGTTTGCAGATGGCAACATACCGGTCGTAGGCCATGATGGTGAGAAGATAAAACTCTGCTGAGATCAAGAAGGCAAAGAAAAAGACCTGGGCAGCACATCCCGAGTATGAGATGGCCCTGGTGTCCCAGAGGGAGTTGGCCATGGCTTTGGGCAGAGTGGTGGAGATGCAGCCCAGGTCGAGGAGGGCGAGGTTGAGGAGGAAGAAGTACATGGGGGTGTGGAGGCGGTGGTCACAGGCTACGGCAGTGATGATGAGGCCATTGCCCAGGAGGGCAGCCAGGTAGATGCCCAGGAAGAGGCAGAAGTGCAAGAGCTGCAGCTCCCGCGTGTCTGCGAATGCCAGGAGGAGGAAGTGGGTGATGGAGCTGCCGTTGGACATCGCATCCCTTTGTTCCCGAGGTACTGCCAAAGGAGGAAAGCACACTCACAAGTCAGGACACCTCTGAGCAAATCTCTTCCCATTGCCTGCCCTTCCAAACCCAAGCCCCGGAAACACACTTTGCCTGTGTCCTTTTTTTGCGGGAGCTTTCTGCATTGCCCTTGTTGGAGCTCTCATTGTTGCTGGCCAAGTGTGCCGTGAGGAGCAGAGCTCTGTTTGTGGGCTCCCAATGAGTCATCCCTGCTCCACAGCAGTGGGGATTGGTGAAAGGTGTTACAGCTTCTGCCATTCACTAGTTACCTCATCTGTAATCCACTTGTAACGCAGAGGAGCTGCTCAGCATATTCCTGCAGGAAAACCTCAAGGAAGCTCCTGGTTGTCCTCAAACTGCAGTGACATGAGCAGAGCCAGCTCACTCCTCAGCCTTGTCGGGGGGGAAACACCACGCAGCTCCTCACTCACTGCCCCCCGACCCCCTGCAGAGGGATAGGGAGAAGAGGGAGAAAAAGGAATAAATATCTCATGGGTTGAGATACAGACAGTTTGATAGACCAGTAACGGGAAAGAAACTAACAATCATTGTAAAAGAATATAGGAAACCAGGAGTGATGCAGTACAATTGCTTACCCCCCGATGCCCATCCCGAGCAGCGAACACGGATTCCTGCCGCCCGGCCAACCCCCATTTCTGTACTGAGCAGCACCAGCCCAAGGCATTTTATTGACCTCTCTGGGGGTTTTGGTGCTGAGCCCATGAAGCTCAGACACAGGGGAGGCTGATGAAACCTCTCCAGAAGTCAATGTCAGATGTAATTTTGAAAGTTTCTTGGAGCGTTAATGGGTCCCACTGAGGGCCATTACTGCCAAAGGCTCCTGGGGGCTCGTTCGAGGGAAAACTGGAGGCAGTGAGGGCAGGTAGGCAAAGGCAATGGAGAGGTGTCTCTGATGCTGGCTAATGCTGAATGTGTGAGAGGAAGGCAAAGGGCCAAGCCCTGGCCTCCAGCCCCTGGGAAGGGAGATCCTGCCCCACAAGCACAGCTCAGGGCTCTTGCTGGGGCATTGTGATGGGAGGACGTGCAATGCCAAGGGCAGAAAGACAGAATGATGGCTCCCGGGTGGGGAAGAGGAGGCGCTAAGGCCCTAGTGCTGTAAGGATAAGGTGTCTTCTGGTAGCCTTGGTGGCACGGACAACAGCCACAGCCAAGAGGAGAAAGACATAAGCACTGTTGGGGGCTTTCAGCCTTGCCAACTCCCTTGATCGTCTCCACTACAGGCTGTGGCTGGAGAGCTGCCTTGCAGAAAATTACCTGGGGGTGTTGGTCAACTGCCGGCTGAATATGAGCCAGCAGTGTGCCCAGGTGGCCAAGAAGGCCAACAGCATCCTGGCCTTTATCAGGAACAGTGTGGTGAGCAGGAGTAGGGAAGTGACTGTCCCCCTGGAGTCAGCACTGGTCAGGCCCCACCTCGAGTACTGTGTCCAGTTTTGGGCCCCTCACCACAAAAAAAGACATTGAGGTGCTGGAGCGCGTCCAGGGAAGGGCAAAGGAGCTGGTGAGGGATTTGGAGGATAAATCTTATGAGGAGTGGCTGAGGGAGCTGGGATTGTTTAGCCTGGAGAAATGGAGGCTGAGGATATTTGGAAAAAATTTTACACTGAAGCGGTTAATAAGCATTGGAACAGGCTGCCCAGAAAGTGGTTGAGGCACCACCTCTGGAGGTATTTAAAAAACGGGCAGACATAGTGCCTAGAGCTATGGTTTAGTGATGGTTTTTGTAAGAGTTAGGTTGATGGCTGGACTAGGTGATCTGAAAGGTCCCTCCTGTTGCATGAAAAGGGGCCAAGCGGTTTTGGGACAAGATAAACCCCCTTGCGTTCTAACACTCCTCACTGAGGTGGGGGACCAGGTGCGGCTGGGTTTAAATTCGGAGTGATGCCCAATCCAGCACTATCAGTCCAATCGCGTTTAATATGTATTAAACTGTTACGATTTGGACACACTGATAGTGGACTGCACCTTCAGTCTAGTCGTGCTCCTGAACCAGCACGGCCACTCTTGAGTGTTTGGTCGCGTTCAGTGAGAAACCAAAATGACCAGCTACTGAAACAGCGCAGTTTATTTAAACAACAGGTATATAGGATTGACGGTGATAAATACACTGTCTGCAAAGCACGTGCAAATAACGATATTGTTAAATATAGAAAAGGCACAATGAAGTTATATACAATACAGCCTGGCTATAAATGTAGGAGAGAGATTCTCTACAGAGATTTCTAAGTTTCCCGAGGAAGCACTCGGTATGATCTAAGTCTTACCCAAAGGCGTCCCTATGGCGGGGAAGAAAGGCTCAGCCAGTCGACTGGTCCCAGAAGTTAGTGATGGAATTCTCCTGACTTGTTCGCGATGGTGTCTTCCCCGATATCCCCCCTCTCTCGGGCTTTTTTTATACTATTTATTTTATCTTCAAAGTGGAGTTTGAGTGACTTTAGTCATAAATTCTTTTATTATGATTGGTGGACTCAAGGAGGAGTGGTTGCACCTTCCAGGTGGGTAGCCTCTGGGATGGAGGTGTGTTTTGGTACGTTGTAATGAGCAAAGTTCGCACAAAGGACAAAATTTCATCAAAATTTGATGAAATGTTGGCTCAGGTAGTGAGTAGGCCGCTTATCTGTTTCGTAGTAAGCAAGTAGGCAGCTTATCTGTTCCGTAGTACTATCTCATTCCCATATCCGCTATTCGTCACAAGGCAAGGCCACGGAACAATAATATAAGACGGGCAGACATAGTGCTTAGAGATATGGTGTAGTGATGGCTTTTGTCAGAGGTAGGTTGATGGTTGGAGTAGGTGATCTGAAAGGTCCCTCCCAACCAAGTCAATTCTATGATTCTATAAACGTTTCGTTCCCTTTTCCACTCTTCTTCCACTCTCAAGTTCTTCTCTTGGATCATCCTCATCCCCTCCCATACAAAGAGCCAACTCTTTTTCACCGTTTCCTTGTTGGCCCTTCCCTTGGTGTTTCTGAGTTCGTGACAGTGGCACTTTCCACCTTCCTCATGACGTCCATGACACTAGTAAACCCTTTTCTGACCTCTGCTGTCCTACAGCTACTCAAGTTGTCTCGTTAGAGGAACCACGACTCAGCATGAGCCATCTGCACATGCAATTTAAATGCTGACGTTCTGGAGCTTCAGTTCACAGGGACCTTGAGACACCTGGGGATGTGGCCAACAGAAACATCCTCAAGCTTTTCAAGAAGGGGAAAAGTGGGACAGGACGAGGTGAGGAGTGAGTCTGAGCAGAGGGGCCTGGGCATTTTGAGGGATGCCATATGAGCCTCTGGTAAAGGCTCAGCACCATTAAGGCCAGCAGCATATGGGGTGGTGTTAGTAGGACTGTGGACATCCAAAGAAGGGGAGTTATTGTCCCACTCAACTCAGCACTGGTGTGGCCACGTCTGCCCTCATAGTATCCCAGAATGGTTTGGGTTTGAAGGGACCTTGAAAGGTCATCTAGTCCAATCCCTGTTTTTTAGGGACATCTGCGACTCAATCAGGATGCTCAAAGCCCCACCCTACCTGACCCTGAACACCTCCAATGATGGGGAATCCACAACTTCTCTGGGCAACCTTTTCCAGTGTCTCACCACCCTCATTGTGAAAAATTTCCTCCCTATGTCCAGTCTAAATCTACCCTCTTTCAGTGTAAAGCCATTGCCCCTTGTCCTGTCATTACTGGCCCTGGTAAAATCTCTCTCTCTCTCTCTTATAAGCCTCCCTCATGCATTGAAAGGCTGAAAGAAAGTCTCCTTGGAGCTTTTTTGTTTCCAGGCTCAACAACTTCAACTCTCTCAGCTTTTCTTCCTAGGAGAGGTCTTCCGGCCCTCCAATGATTGTTGGTGATCCATCTCTTGACCCGCTCTAACAGGTTTAGGCGTGAGGCATGTGGTGAGGGTTTCAGCTTGGCGTTAGTGTTCAGGGAAGGGCTACAGATGAGAGCTGCAGGTGAGGGATTAGGGTTAGGGTCCAGGCAAAGGCTTAGGGGGAGCTGCGTCGTGCCGAGTCTGAGGGGCAAGAGTGTGGAAGGCACTCAGCGTGTATGGGCCCTGGTGGTGAGCAGAGGGAAAGCTCATGTGGTGATGGCCAAAAGCATCCCCATTGCAATGAGCTGGGGATTAGCACTGGGCCCCTTGGCTTGACAGGGCACACGCAGGGGGCTACAGCACACAGGATGTCTCTGCCTCCTTTCTTTGTCACCCTGAAATCACTGCCTCTGGTTTTCTGCTCCAATCAGCCCCCAGGGAGGCACGCTTCCATTTCCTGAAGCAGCTTCATCACCCACAGCCCTCAGCAGACCCTGATGAACCTCCAAGGCTCTTTATTCCTGCCAGGGCCCTCCACACTGTGTGACTTTCCCCTGGGAGCTCGTTAACGTGAAGGAACTGTAATGAGTTTATTCTTGCATCTCAATTCACCGTATGGTTGCAAGGGGACTTTGAGGAGAGACTGTCTCCAAGGAAGAGTTTTGCTAGAGTTTGCTGGAGAAGAAAAGTTTTGTTTAACAAGCACATAATGTAACATGGGCCGGGAGATCACTAGAGACATGAGTTGGTGACAAGGCTCTGGGATGGAAATTTGGCCAAGAACAAGGCAAAGTTTACTTAATCTGCCACACTCTCTCTTTAGCCAACTCACTAACTGTGCGTATATTTAGAATTTCCTATCAAGCTCTCCAACGTATTTCTTTTATGTTGATGGTTTGAGGAAGGTGGAGCTTATTGGAGGCTTGGACTTGGCATATAGTGGAGGAATGCATTGGGTTTCTTTAATTAATTGGTATCATTTTTTCCTTCTGGCTGTTCAAATTGAATAAGAATCCCTTGTCTATTTACAGCCAAGTCTCCGGGGGAATCGGGCAGGAATTGGTGCAAAGGAGCTGTGAACATTCAGCTGCAGACTCAGCGCACAAGTCTGATGTAGGAAAAGAATGCAAGTCCCAGGCAGCCCCAAGAGAAACGGTGGGGAGGAGGAGGTGGGGGGGCAAGTTGTCCATACAGTGGGGGACCTCGAGGAGATGGCAGTTGCTACCTCTCCGGTCCTCCTTAGGAGACCCTCTGGTTCAGTATCAGTTGGAGAAAGCTGCAAGCATTTCCTCTGGAAAAATAAAAAGACTAATGAAAATCCCTTTCAAAATGAAAAATTACCTTTTTATTAAGTGCTTCTTGAAACCTTCCACTTTAAGTAGACTCCTGAGACCTCTCCACTGAGCTGTACCAGGCTAGAAGCCCTGAAGAAAATCATGGCAGAGCTGTGGCTCCTTAGGGCTTTCTGCACTTTAACGAGCCCCATGGGGCATTTGCTGCTGAGCCCAGGAATGCCAGATACTGAGAGGAGCTTGAACAACCTGTGCAGGAATTCAAGTCCGAAGCAAACGCCAAAGTGTCTTGGAGCATTAATTGTCCCCACTGAGGGCCATGACAGACCAAGCCTCCCCATGGATTTGTTCGAGCAGGCAACTGGAGGCTGTGATTACAGGGAGGCAAAGGCACTGTGCAGGTGGAGCTGATGCTGAGTAAAGCCTTGATGTGTTTTATCCCGCCAAGCGGCCAGCCCTGGGAAGGGGGATCCTGTCCCTCACACTGGCTCAGGGCTCCTCCTGGGGCAGTGAGGTGTGGGGTAGGCAATGCCGAGTGAAGGACAACGGCAGCACACCTCCCGGCCTCCCTGGGGGGTGCGAGGAAACAGTGAAGCCCCGGTTCCATGAGATTAAGGTATCTCCTTTCAGGCCTTGGTAGCAAAGACAACAGCCACAGCCAAGGGGACAAAGACCTGCAGGCTGTGGACACCCAACCTCTTTCCTCCCCTTGCTCCCACTGGGGCATCTCCTCGCCTTTCCTGACAGCTCTTCTTCCTCCCTGCCTGTTCCTTGGAACACCCAGCGTTGCGCTGATCCAGGCTCCCTCTGAGTGACCTCAGGAGTCACAGCACTGTCCTTCATGGGACATTAATTTCTCCTCATGTCCAGTCTCGTTGTGAATGTTGATTTGGGATCCTGCCCAACTTTGAGGTGGCAGCAATTTCAGTTTTAGTAACACGGGGTTATGTTGTATGATGTTAACAATATTGATCACCTGGCAATTATCAAAATGATTTAACAAAATTTGCTATAACCACCACAGCGACTTATTGAAAGATTCAAACATGGCAAGGTTCACCTGAGACATACGACAATTTATACAGTTTAAAGGGGAGTTATACGTAAGATAGTGACTGTTTACCAAGGCCTGCAGTGACAGGATAAAAGGCAACAGTTCTAAACAGAAAAAGAGTAGATTTAGAATAGGCTTAAGGAAGAAGTTTTTTATGAAAAGGCTTGTGAGATGATGGAACAAGTTTTCCAGAGAAGTTGTGGGTGCCCCAAGGTATCGAGGATATCAGGCTATCAAAGCATGCAAGAGGATAAGAGGATATGAAGATATCAAAGCGTGGATTTTCCAAGGATATCAAAGTGTAGGTTTTGCAAGGATTTCAAAAGTAGATTTCACGAGGCTTTCGAAGATTAGATTTCAGAGTAGATTTCACAAGGATTTCAGAGATCATCTGCTGACAAATGCAGACGAAGGAAAAGAGTGAGTCATTCACTACTATTGGATTTCTCGAGGTGACCAGGATCGTTTGGTACCAGGAATGTACTACTTTTTGCAAAAAGAGAAACATCTTCATTATATAGGTTAACCTCTGTATCTGTTCGTGTGGGTGCAATTCAATTTAAAAAGCTCTCTTGTAAGCCTTGTGTTTGTGTGCGTGTGTGTGATTTGATTTTTGGGAGTTCATTAGAATGATGATGCCTTTGGTCATCAGCAGCTGAGGTTTCCCCCTGGTCATCATGAGGGCAGAAACACGCAAAGTGGCTACACACCCTTCCCCTCTGACCCAGCACTGCCCAGCTCACACTGAGACTTTGCCTGGACCCCAACCCTAATCCCTCACCTGCAGCGCTCATCTGTGGCCCTTCCCTGAACATGAATGCCAAAGCTGAAACCCTCATCAGACGCCTCACGCCTAAACCCAAATCCAGCTCCCTAATCCTGTCCCTCAACACACTTCCATCTCCAACCCCTCCCCTAAGTGTTACTCATGTTTCCCAGGATGCAGAAGGAGGGCAGGGATTGTGAAGTTCTGGAGGGAAAGGCCAGGGAGATGATGAGATGTTAGGGGCAGGCAAGAGGAAGATGAAGGCAAAGGTGCCATTGCTGGTGAGTAGATCGTGATGCCATTATTGCTGGAGGAAGCTGCGTGTGAGGAGCAGCGTTGGGAAGTGCTCGACATGCCTGAGAGTTTCATCAAAGAGAGAAGGGAGCATGGGATAGGTGAAGGGAGAAGCGTGTGGGAGGGACAGCACTTGGTGAGGTTCCTGCTCTTGCAATGCCTTAACTCTGGCCTAACCCTAAGCCTCTAGCCCTAACCCAACCCCCTAACCCACAAAGCTGAGCAGGACTCAGATCAATTACAAGAAGCCCTAAGAAGAATCATCCTGAGCCTCACCATGAGCCCTAGCCCTAAAAGGGGAGCTCTTAGCCCCAGTCCTACCCTGATCATGAAGCAGAAACTCTGACCAGAGTTTTTGGTTCGCATGGAAGAAAACTGGTAACAGAAACCCCTAACCCAAAAGCCCTAGCGGCCTCCCTCGGAACCCCTAACCTTCCCTTGCCCTCCAAACCTCTCTCTAAACTGTTTTTCCCCCAGAGGCAGAGTGAATGCAGAGCCTGTGAGGTCCTGGAGCAGTCACCTGACATTGGAAGATGAAATGTGAGATGACGTGTATCAGATCAGCTTGTGGGTGACAAGGTGGGTGATGGTGGGGAAGCTACTCTTATGTCAGCTGTGCCTCAGAACCTCACAGGTGAGTAAGAGGCAGGTGTCTGTGAAGGTGCCTGAAGTCAATTCTGTCTGAGAACCTCACAGGCCAGAAGTAGGAAAATGGCTTGGCTGTTGATTGTGCTTTGGCACGGGGTTGGACTAGATGATCTCGGAAGGACCCTTCCAACCCCTTCCATTCTGTCATCTGTCTCTGCTGGTGATAGGCAAGAGAAGTCTCATGGCTGGGTCAAGCACTGGGATAAGCTTGGCCTCAGCCTCGGTGACCAGGCAGGCCAGCCAGGAGGGCAGGGCATGGGCACAAAAGGACTTTCTTTGGGTATTTTGGCCCTCTAGCAATGCTGGAAATCTCCATGGAGATCCCTCCAGTGGTAGTGGTGGGAAGGGATTCCGCTGTCATGGGGAATCTTTGGCCAGATTATCTCCAGCACCTCCAGCTTCTCTTCATGGAGTCAGAGCTTGGGCTTTCTCCTCCTCTTGTTATCTTGGACTTTGCTGGGAAACCCTCTCAGTATTGCTGCAGTCTCCACAGAGTGCCCTTCCTGGAGAGCGAACAGCCGAGCCTGAACTGGGGGCCATCTAGAGCCCTAACGCCCACCTGGGAGAAGGAGTTAACATTAAGGGGAACAGGCCATTCACCACAAACCACAATAAGGTCACCTGCCTAGTGGATGAAGGGAAGGTGGTGGATGTAGTTTTGCTGGATTTTAGTAAAGGTTTTGATAGTGTCCCTCAAAGTATCCTTCCGGACAAGTTGCCCAACTTGGAGATGAGCAGGTGGAGGGTGCGGTGGGTGAAGAACTGGCTGAACGGTAGGGCTCGACCCATGTGTAGAGTTGCAGAGTAAGAAATCAAGGGCTGCGTGAGCCTCACAGGAGGGCAGGAGATGCTCTCTTCTGGAAGGGTCATTTGTGCTATTGGCGATAGAGCCACGCAAGGCTGCCTTGGTCAGACACACTCATCCGTTGTTCGTGTCACGTGAAACTGTACCAAAATAGACATCTGCAGTGCAGTGACAGGACACAGGCCTTCTAACCTTCCCATGAACCTCCGACCTGAGCTTTCTCTCTGCACCCCCTTTGGAGGTGAACCTGAGCACAGAGCATGAGCCATTGGACTTCGACCACTCAAGACCGTCTCCACCCTGGAGCTAATACGGGGCACAGCCAAGGTGGAGGCCCAGGGAGGAGGTGTTGTGGAGCAGCCTTTTCTGTTGCTGCAAACTAACCTTGGTAGCTCTCTGCTGCACCCTCTCCAGCAGTTCCCTGTCCTTCTTGATCTGGGAAGCCCAGAACTGGACACAGTGCTCCAGGTGTGGCCTCACCAAGGCAGGGTAGAGGGGGAGGATGACCTCCCTCCACCTGCTGGCCACACTCTTCTTGATGCACCCCAGGATGCCATTGGCCTTTTTGGCCACAAGGTCCCGTTGCTGGCTCATGGTCATCCTGTTGTCCCCCAGGACTCCCAGGTCTCTTTCCACAGAGCTGCTCTCCAGCAGGTCAGCCCCCAACCTGTCCTGGTGCACAGGGTTATTCCTCCCCAGGTGCAGCACCCGACACTTGCCCTGGTTGAATTTCATGAGGCTCCTCTCTGCCCAACTCTCCAGCCTGTCCAGGTCTCTCTGGATGGTGGCACAGCCTTCTGGTGTGTCAGCCACCCCCCCAGCTTTGTGTCATCAGCAAACTTGCTGAGGGTGCACTTTGTCCCCTCATCCAGGTCGCTGATGAAGATATTGAAGAGGACTGGACCCAGCACTGACCCCTGGGGAACACCACTCCTCACTGACCTCCAACTAGACTCTGTGCCCCTAATCACCACCCTCTGAGCTCTGTCTTTCAACCAGTCATCTATCCACCCCAATGTCTACTCATCTAACCCACACTTCCTAAGCTTCCCTATGAGGATGCTGTGGGAGACGGTGTCGAAAGCCTCGCTGAAGTCAAGGTAGACACCATCCACTGCCCTCCCCTCATCTATCCATCCAGTCACGCCATCACAGAAGGCTATTGGGTTAGTCACACAGGATTTCCCCTTGGTGAATCCGTGTTGACTACTGCCCATAGCATTCTTTTCCTCCACATGCCTTGAGATGACGCCCACAACGAGCTGTTTCATCATCTTTCCAGGGATGGAGGTGAGGCTGACCAGCCTGTAGTTCCCCGGCTCCTCCTTCTTGCCCTTTTTGAAGACTGGAGGGACATTGGCTTTCCTCCAGTCCTCAGGCACCTCGCCTGTTCTCCGGGACCTTTCAAAGATGATGGAGAGCGGCCCATCAACAACTTCCACCAGCTCCCTCAGCACTCTCGGGTGCATCCCATCAGGACCCATGGACTTGTGGATATCCAGCTTACTTCCCTGATCTCTGACTTAATTCTCCTCAACCGAGGGGAAGTCCTCCTTCGTCTAGACTTTCGCTGTCACTTCCAAAGTCTGGGGCTCCTGAGGGCTGGCCTGAGCAGTAAAGACCGAAGCAAAGAAGGCTGACCTTTGCTAAAAGTCACTGACCTTTGCTAATGTTCAGCTATCTCTGGAAATCTCACATTGGACAGTTTACCGAAAACGTTTTATTCTCATCAAAAAGTGACATAAGAGGGCTGTAATGTCTCTGCAAATCATTCCACTGGTATTTTATAACTGATACCAGCTGCTTCTGCCAGGCAACTAAAAAAACCTTCAACTAGGAAAATTTTCACAGTACAGAAAACTCCACCTAAACTATTTAACAGTGGCTAAAAAGATGCCCCAGTAAACCTTTTGTGTTACATGGTCACAACTAACAACTCTGTAGAAAATACTCACTCTTACAAAGCTCTGATGTAAAAATGAAATAATCAAGCAGCAAAATTGGAAGTGCAGCACAGGCTCTTTCCGTGTCATTATTTGCAATGCCCAAATTTGTTTACATTTTAGGAAAAATTAGTACAGATCCCTTGGGAATTCAGTCTTTTTTAAATTATCTGTCATTCTGTGTAGTGACGGATTTCACTTTTTGGTCCTCTTTCTTTCTCTTTGCTCATCTTCATTGTTTTCTTCTTGTGCTTGTGTTTTTGCCTCTTTCCCAATTCCATGTTGTTTCCAATGTGTTTCTTGTGCTTCTTGTGCTGCTGCTTCTCTTTTTTCTTTTTCTTTTTCTTGCTGCCGTGATTCGCTGCTGAGCTGGCACTGCCCCTGTGCCTTCGAGTCCGACTCTCAGAAGGGCTTTGACCGCGGCTGCGGCTAACACTGGGACTGCTTAGACTGTGACTTCCCCTTGCTTCAGGCTTCAGCTTCACGACGTCTTCAGCTGGGGCTGGGATATCATTACTGTGCTCCTCCATTGCCTCAACGACGCCTCCTTTTGTATCTGGCTCTTCTTCGGTCTTTCTAACGGCACTTCCTCCAGTAGAACTACTGCTGAGAGGAAAAAAGCGTACCTCAATAATGGCTGGGATACACTATCTTTTGTAACATTTTATAAAAGAGCTTTTCTTTCAATTCTCTGTCTGCAGCACTTCTTCAAAGGATGTTCAATTAGGGGAACAGGCAAGAGACAGAACGAGTCCACTAGCTAACATGAGGAGCAATCAATTAATTTAGTGTCTTCCTACTCCACATTTCATTAACAAAGACACAGGATTATCGGATTGGGGTCTGTCTGAGCTGCTAATTCCTTCACATCCCACTTCTACCAATGGTAGATGAATTAGATACACGTTCCCGTTTCAACGTGGAAGCAAGCAATTATGGAGAGGTATACGCAACCCAAATTTTATCCTCAAGTCCCATGTTCTTCTTTAGAAAAAATTACGCTTTGGAAACTTTTTAGACTATCAAGACACTGTCTTAAGCCTACAGCGATGTCTTCAGTGTTTTGAGTTTGCTTTGTTGTGCTTCTTTAGGCGCTGGACTGTAAGGAACAGCAGCCCCACACCAGATCACTTTCGTGTTTTTCACATGTCGCACAATGGAATATAGAAGACTCATCTCCAAGGTAAGAGCCAAAAGAGTCGGCACTGAGCTGGAAGCAGTGCAGCTGTGTCGCCGTGGCACTGTGCTCAAAGCTAAAATCAGTGCAGTGTGTTGGCGACCAAGCTGCTATTTCTGCAAGGATCGATTTCATGTCACACTGACAAAGGCAGATCATTACAGCACCCTGCAATTGTTAATGTCAAAGTATTGCACGGTATAGACGTGTCTGTTATCCTTGCCTTTAGCAGTCAGCTGGATGGGAAGGAAGACATGGGGAGGACTCCTCAGAGTCACCATGTAATGAATAAGAAGAGGGGGAAAAAGTCCCAGAGGAAGGGTCAAACACGTCAGCAATGAATTAACCTCATGAGCTTTCTGCGCAGTACAGACTGTTTGTTTTCTTTAACAAAATTTGATTCTGACCCAAGGACCGTTTAACAGGAAAAGTCATGGATTATTCACTCATGTAGCATGGATTTAGCTGTTCCTTTCATTAGTCACCATAAATAATTTGACATTTTTGGGGTGCGGGGAGGAGGAAAGAAAGAATAGGAAAAGAAATGATGAGGTACCTGGTGTAATTTACAAGAGCTGAACTAGATCCATCAGCTGCTGTTACTTTTCTTCTCACTTGTCCCTTTGCTCTTTTGTTTAACTTTGCTGCTGCTCGGCTCAGGTTTCTCAGCAGGTTCTTTCGCAGGTGGCACATTTTCTCCACTCACCATCATTTTGCCAGTTTCTTGGTTAAGTTCAATCTTTTTTGCGGGGTTGTTAAGAAAAGCAGATTTATCCCCTTCTGGAGGTCGCTCTCTTTTTCACCATCAGGCTCAGTCTTCCCCTTCGGCCATGTTTTCGATTCAGCAGTTTCTGGTTTAGAGGCCTTTATGTAGGTAGCTTCATGATCTTTATCAACCTTTTCATCTACTTTTCTTTTCCTTTTTTCAGGTTTTGCATCAGAATAGTATCTTGGGTATGGGGGTGACCTTGACTGTGAACAGTGATAACTACGGGACCTTGATCTAGAACGATAGTTACGACTCTTCCCTTTGCCTCTTCTTGGACAGGGTGGCGATCGCGAGTAGGAACGAGAATGGGAACGTCTAAATGATCGAGAGTAGGAGCAGGATTGGGAAAAACCCCATCTTGACTTGGAGTAGGTATGTGAACTTCTGCAGTAGGATGAAGCACCACAGGGAGACTTGGACCTTAAAACATAACACCAAAAAAAAAAAGTAGTTAATTCAAAACCGTCACTCTCCCCAGTTTTTTTTCCTCCCAAATTTGATTTATTTTTTTTTCCCCCTCTCCATATGCTTACAGCAAAGCTTTTTTCAGCTGCTGACGTAACGCTACTGTGAACTGAAGAACTTGATAACACGTAGAAGTTTCTGCTTACAAGACAGAACACCTGCTGCCTTGTTAGTGTAAAAACATACCGGAAGGGGAAGTCTATTTCCGCTCACTTCTACCACGTGAGCTACTGTAGCTATTGACTGACGTAAGGCGATGTATACTGGCCTATACTGGTAGGTGAGCACACACACTTTTCACTACCCAGCAACCACGTGCAGCGCAAATCACTTCTGTTGCAGCAAGATGCAAAAAGTGCAAGTCTTTATGGCTACAGTGCAGCATCAAACATCAAGAAAACACGATTTAGCCTGATGCCAGGAAAGCTTAATTTTAAAATACCAGCTTAGTCGATTTAACCTCACTGCTTATTTGGCAAGGATGCAAAATGCTCGTACTGCAATCTTACATACAGGACTATTCAATCAACACCTCGAGACGGACGTCCTGGCAAAATTTTGCACAGGCCTCTAGCTCTGACCAAGGGTAGTGACCACATTTCAAGAAAAATCATACCTAAAAGCTTCTAAACTCAGCCTCTAGTAGTACGACCCAATGCCATTCCTCCAGGAAATATACTGACCGCATTGCGACTAAAGAGCTATTCAGACACCTGCCCAAGTCATCTTTTGGGACAGAAACCATCAGCTACCCTGAGGCTTTTCTTCACAAGCTTTTCTTTTCTTATTTTTTAAAGAAGCGTTTCACATTATCCCACATATGTTCATCAGCATCATTCCTCCTCTCAACGTCCCTCACAAATTTTAGATTTCCTTATGAACAAGCCAGATCTTTTAATTCCTAAGGAAAATTTAACAGTGTCAACAAAATAGTAGCGAAAGCCACCAGTTTGCGATCCAGGTTAAAAACTCTCCGTGTATCCACATGAGACAGACAAAAGAGGAAACAAAGACAATTTCCCTCATGTATCTCCTCCAAAGTGCTTTGAGGTAATGGTTGCAATCAGACCAGGGAGACGCAGAAAATCCAGCAACTGCTCCTATTCGGTCTCGAGCCCTCTCAGGTTGTCAGGAGGTGAGGGACGTCACTGCAGCTAAACTTTACTAAAAGAGACCCTTGTTCCTGAACAACAACTGCCAAATTATAACTGTCAGCCAACTGCAACCTCTGCCATGTATCTGAGCTAGTAAGCTACATATGAAACTCCTGTCACTGCTAACGCCTCGAACCATCCAGTCCATCGAATGACCGAGGGGTGGAGCGGAACACCTCCTGATTCTTCTAGACAATCTGCTTCTCCATTATGGACATGTCGAGCACTTACCTGGAAAATGAACGCCTGCGCTCCTTTTGCACCTTTTGTATTCCATCAACTCCTTAGCAAAAGCATTTGTTTGACCTTTATTACAATTAGAGTTTGACCTTTAGGACAAAACGACACCAAGAAACAAACCGTGCCCAACATGAGAAAACGTATACTGCATGCAAGCGCAAAAGGTGCATGTCCTATTTAAGCAAAACCAGTTTAGAATTCCTGTAAGTTGAAGGGACAGTTTTAGAATTACGTTTGTCTTCTTTTAGTTTTGCACGTTTGCCATCTGCAAGAAAAAAGCCTGTTGAAAAAAATACTATGTCATTTTTGCTTATGTCAGATGCACTTCAGTGTAACTGCAGTCCAGTACGCTCTCAAAATACAAAAATGAAAAAGAACAAACACAACTTCCTTGAGCCAAGTACTTACTCCTCTTCCACTCACTGGTGTTCTCTGTAAAACTCCTCCCTAGATAAAGGAGGAGCTTGTGTCACTGGGATGGGATCGGAATGCGCCGTTGGTACTGCTGTTGGTACCCAGGCTGATGACGTGTTTGCAGGAGCTGGGGGATATCCTGGAGGGGAGTCAGTGTAGCTGGCAGATGGAGGCTGACCAGGTGGAAACTGGGGAGGAAACTGTGGTCGTAGTGCCCCCGGTAGAAGAGGAAGTGCTTGGGGTGGTGGAGGGTACAAGGAAGGCGGAGGCGCTGGCACGAAGACTGCTGTTGATGCTGGTAGCGTTGGGGCTTGGGTCCTCTGGGTACGTTCACCACGCAGGCGTCCTCGACTGGAACTTCTAAAGAAACCCAAATACACGTGTCACCGTTTGTTACACTCTGCTCTGATTTCAGAGAGGAAAGCGAACGAAGCCGGAGCGTGGTGGCGAGCACTGCGTGTTCTCAGCCTCAGCATTTTTCTCCCTGCTTCCATTTGAGACTACGCTCATTTCTTGATCCTCACACTTGCCTCCCACATCCTCACCCCCAGCAGTTCCCTCAGACTTCCCTCCCTATATGCAGCTTTGCGACTGTGGATGGAGGCTGCCCGTGCTTAGGAGAGACTCCCACGTGCCAAGTGCCCACCGCTCCTCTACCAATCCTTGATACACCTCATACTTCACACTTCTGACCTTCAAAGTACTGCACAAATAATAACTAATCTTCTCTCAAACGTCTTTGGACTTCTTCCACGTACGCTTCCTATGTTGCGGACTCATGATGATGTATTTGGCCTGTTCTCACCCCCAAATTGTTATTTTCTTGCTTACTGAATTTGAGATTTTTAGATAATCTGTGGCATGGACCCTGGCTTTTGTTTTCATTTTTCTTCAAGATTTTACAAACACAATGCACCCTTACAATCTGTCTAGAACAAATATATACCAAAAGGAAGGACTCACTTGACGCGGCAGTAATAGATCAAACAGACTCTTCTCTCTCTCTCCAACTGAGAGAAAGCAGCTTGGCTATTTGAGATGACTAAATGGAAGGAATTCAAAATTGTCATCACATAAGAACGTTGACTTTTCCAATAATTTGCTCAATCCGTATCAACTAGGTTGTTAAAAAAAGAATGCTGGAGGCCGAATTCTATGGGGAAATCAATTTCTTCAGCCCGATTCAGCCAGTAATCAAGAGGGCATCTTTCCACCCGATTCTTTAATTGTGTTTCATTTTCAGATGTACTTACGGTTTCCTCAAAAAGTGTTAATTTTTCAGAGTCCTCTTTTCAATCGTGTACTGGAGTTTTACTTTAAATCATCTTAGTGCCATCACATATGCCCTTTGTCAAAGACAATTAAAATCAAACCATTTCAAAACTAATTGGAATCACAGAATCATAGAATGTGTTGGGTCGGAAGGGACCTCTAAAGGCCATCTAGTGCAACCCCCCTGCAGTCAGCAGAGACATCCACAACTGGATCAGGTTGCTCAGAGCCTCATCCAGCCTGGCCTCGGATGTCTCCAGGGATGGGGCCTCCACCACCTCTCTGGGCAACCTGGGCCAGTGTCTCACCACCCTCACTGTAAAGAACTTCTTCCTCATGTCTAATCTAAACCCCCTCTGCTCTAGTTTAAACCATTGCCCCTCATCGCTACATGCCCTTGCGAACAGCCCCTCCCCTGCTTCCCTGTAGGCCCCCTTCAGGTACTGGAAGGCCACAATAAGGTCTCCCGATTACCACTTGTATTCTCCACAGATATCTGGGCACACTTACCTCATTATAAATCAGCTGTTATCTAAGTTACGTGCTACGGCCTCATTTAACAGGTTACGAGCAGTAATATACTGAATTTCTGCAGAACACTTACAGGTCCCAGCCTGGTCTGCCACCCGCTGAGCGAGGTGTACTGGCTCTCGTTGGATGATCTGTCAGAGTGGGGAGAGGAAACAGAAAACAATCCCGTTCAGTTTATCTGATGATAATTTCTGAAAAGAAATTCTAAAGTTTTAGTTACTTACCAGTCATGGGCATTGATTGCCCTTGGGGGCCCAGAAGACTTGGTAATGCTGGTTGTCTTAGGACAGGAATCCGACAGCCCTTGTGAATAAACGCAAACAGTTGGAAAATGTTTGGAGCTCTACTAAAATACAGGACTCACTGCATATGTTGAAATAAAATTTACCCTCTCTTCCAACAAACTGCTGACTGACAGAGAGGAAGATCTAGAAAGCTCAGCAGCAGTCACCAGAGCACCAGGAGGTATAACAGTATCAGCACCGCTACAAAAAACATGAATTTTTGTTATTCAAACAGTGTTTTGATGTGCTACTGGAAATATAAAGTCCAAGGTGAGAAAAGGCTGACTACTGTAAATGGAAACAAATAAAGAAAAAGTAATCTTCACCAGATCTACCAATCGGAAGTTGGGCGATTCCACATGAAGCCCTGAAGAGAAGTCTACGTGGAATACCGGCATTCAAAGAGACAGCTCACTGGAAACAGAATTTGTTAAGCTGGCTGCACATGGGAGGATTAGAGTACGTATAACCCCCATGCTGAACCTCAGTTTTGGATGATGCAAGAACGGAAATTCTATTAGGAATCAGCTGTGTTCTAGTTCGGAGGCTGCCTGAGAGGTTCTTTTGAATTGTGAGCCCCTGTATTCAACGGTACGGCGGAGCCTGACAGCCTTCTGGACAGAGTGGCTGTTTGCATTCAAGGCATCGAGCTGAAAGAAGATAAACCCTAGAGTTCAGATTTTTCACGTGTTTTCATATTAATTCACTGGGTTGCAAAGTTAGACTGTCATGTTTGTAAATACTTCAAATGTAGTGTTTTAATGTTTGTCATCCAATCTGCATGCATCACTGACTACCCTGTGACTACTGAGGATGGCTCTGACTTATCGTACCATTGATGGCAGAAATACTGTAGGAAAAAGTAACATGAAAACACCTGATCAATGTTACCTCCAGCTGGTTTTACACTTTTAATGAGAACATGAGATCCTCAGTACTACACAGAAATGAATGCACTCAAGAAGGTCTGGCATAACCGAATGGTTACTTTAGGAATTCCTAGCCACTTCAAATCAGAGGGCTCCTGGGGAAGAAAGGTTCCTTTCTCGGGGTAAACCTGGACTGAACGACTGATAGGGGAACCAAACAACAAATACTTCTGAGAAGCTTCTTGCATGAGGTGTACTTCCAACTTATCAAAGTGTCCTCACTCAGAGTAAAAAAAAATAGCTGGAACTGTCACTGATGTCACTAATGAATGTCACTAAACGTCACTCGCTAGCAGAGGAGCGCAAGAAGAAGAATCTAACTTCAGCGTTTCATATTCATGTTGCTCTATAGCTTTACTTACCGAGAAGGTCTATCTGGCTTTTCAGCACGGAGAGGTAGGGGCACTGCTGGAGGGAGATCAGGGACAATGACAGAAGAGGGACTTACTGGCAGCCAGGCTGCCACAGGTGACGGACCAGGGGCCAACAATGCCAAAGCAGAAGGAGAAGCCAGAGAAGCTAACGAAATCATTAGCGGCGCCTGCTGTCTGGACATTTTTGGCCGGAGCAGAGGCTGCAGGTTGCGGGTTATTGCTTGTCTCACGAGTGGTGGTGAAGGTGGTGGCGGTGGCGGCTGCCGCTGCTGTTGCTGCTGAATCCGCTTTCTGTAGCCAGTTCCACTTTTGAAGTTGTTCACAGCCTAGAGGCAGAAAAACATTTACAAAAACGTACTACGAAACGTCAGTAGATAGGCGAAGGAAAACCTCCACAGAGTAAAATTACTGGTGTATTCCTGGAAATGCCACCAACCCTGAAATAAATCAACGTGCGGATACACAAACACGGGACGTTAAACAGTGTCAGTAATGACTGGCACCTCAGAGTATCTGCACTTAAAGTAATTCTGTGTTAACATCGAATTGGAAAGGGAGGCAATCACGTTAAACAAAAGTGTGACCCGAATTTGCCAGACTGTCTCTAAAGGTGTAAGCTTCTGTAATAACAGATGAAGCATTTGAAAAGTAAATTTAGCCTCATTCAATTTAGCCTTTCTTAAGGAGATGTAAAGTACTATTTTCTTCCCTTTCAGCTTTTTACAAACAGACTTTTCATGCAAACAGTTTACATCAAAGTCATCACGTTACCTGGCGTAGGCACTTGTTGGCAACTAAAGCATCAGGAGAAACATCTGCCTGATGACATGCTGGGCACGTATGTTCCTCCGATTCCAGTAATGCTGTTCTAATACCTGCGAATCATTAGAACCATCAAAATAGTTTTTAGCCAAACGAAGGAAATGTTGAGGGTTCTAATCATTTATAAAAAGACGTATATGCTTAATGGGTGAATCTGCTCTTGCCCTGAGAGCATCAAGCTATAAATGTTCCAGAGTGCAAAAAATTCCTAGTATGCAGTAAATAGCTACGCAGTTTTGGTACTTCACTATTGAACATTTGAAGATGTAGGGCAGGCTGCGTCTTGATGGTTCAACTCCTCTTTTTTTCCAGGCTCTACAGTGACAAGTCACCAACCTCAAGGTTCTTGAAAAAAACTCATCTCAAAAAAACGATAGTAGGGTTGAGTTCTGCCGGCTTTAACCAACTCTCCTGTGGAGAAGAATGTGGATTAAATGCCTAACTATCCGCTTGTTGCAGACCACAGCAAGTCACCAGAGTTGGCCACATAATTTTGTGTGAGAGAAAGACACTAAAGGCATTCCCTATCTAATCCTGTAATCACCTGCACAATTACGCACTCTTCTCATAATCATCCCTCCGCGGGTAAACAGGTTTTAACTACATGCATAAAAAGCAAAAAAAGCTTTCTGCCTATTTTTCTTTCCTTTATGTGAGAAAATTCTTTTCCTACTCAGGGGATACTTAAGTAGTAAATAGAAGTGGTAACACAATCATTCAGTTCTCTCCTGTTTCTGCTTTCAGAAGATCAGGTTTTGAATCAACAATCAGGGGAGTAACACTTACATTCGCCACAAAAACTGTTTCCGCAGCAGGCAATAACAACTGCATCGGTCATCGTATCTCTACAAATGGGACACAGCAACTCATCTGGAATCGGATCATCAGAGGATGAGGGTAAAAAGGGCGGCTTTTCCTTCTTTCCTCTAGCAGAAGCTTCCCTGGAGGGTGGGGTGGGGAAGGAAAAAGAAAAAAGTTAAAGATGTGGATATGAAAACTGTTCCAAGCTTTTAATTTTATCAAAGGAAGACAATGGATGGAATTATTCTCACTCCGCATTAGCCTTATAAAACATAGGCATTTAGTTTCAACTGCCAGAGAAGGGAGGGGGGAACAATTTTCCTTCTGCAGAACTCTACCATTCATTGGATCAACTAAGAAATTAGATCAGACTAGAAAAATCATATTTTGACGGCTAGAAATCAGGGGAAATGAATCCCAGACCTCCTTTGCCAGAGGGTAAATATAAATTGCAGGCTCAGGATAGAGTTGGCCTTCGAGTAATTGCATTTTATAAGTGAACGAAGTCTATGTTACAGCTCCTACCAAAGGAGATCCATGACAGAAAAACAGAAGTGCTACCGATTCCTTTTTAAGAGAACCACTCTTGTCAGCACACGGTAGCATTTTTAGTTTGGAGCAACAGGAAAACTTCAGTCTGTTTCACACGTGAGATTTGATAAAAGGCAGAGGGGAAGGAAATCTCAGCCCAACAGTCCAATTTGATAAATTTTGCAAGAAGCCTTTGAAACATAAACCAGATGCAAAACGAGCTTTCTGAGAGAACGACTCCAACTGTAAACACTACGGAAATGTTTTGCAGAAATAGATTCTCAGCCTACCACACATTTAACCAACTTCCAGGGGCACAAACAGTAGGACCACCCTGTTTTCATATTAGAAAGTATGGCAGAATTTAAGATTAAGATACGGTGACAATGCTTCCTCCCCTGCAATTACAGATGCCGGCCAACTCGGCTGCATTGCCACTCAGACATTCACTCGTGGTTTCTCTCCTTCAGTTTTTGGTCAGTCCAATTAATTCCATACTTACGCATTAATAGTTGGTATGGCGTATTTTCCAGTGTTTATCAGCATAGCACCCTTTGTTTTGGGATCTTTCACCTCCATCGTGAAACTCCTTGGAATTCCTGTGCTCTTTTTAATTCTGGGAACAGACTCCAAACTTTTGTCCTGCTAAGAAAAGAAATGCAGACACGTCTCATCTCAAGACCCACACTTAAAGTGATCTGTCAGTGATTCTGTTAAGCGGCAAAAGCCTTTCATCCTCTCCTTTTACCCAGCAGAAGGGTTGCTTGACTCAAATACTTATGTTCCTAAATGAAGATAGCCAGGATGTTCCAAAGGCTTGAGCAGTGGTTTGAACTCATTTGACACCCTTTGCCTTAACTTCAGGTTCCTTAAGGGTGAAATATCCCTTAGCTCACCATCCACTCCGAGAAGAGACACAAATCCGCTCCTCCTCCAAAGCACAGTTCAGAGGGAGATCTCAATTCAGGGCTCTGAGCCAGTCACTGGGGAAACTTAGATTCACCATCTCTGTAGGAAGGCCGAGTTCATGCCTCACGCACATACGTTCAGTGACTAACATTAAATGGCATGAATACGCAACCAGAGGCTCGTGTAATTAAAACATGCAAATATTCAACACATGGCGTCAGGGAATTATTTGACAGGCACATTAGAAACACAGTTAAGCTCACACAGATTGTCATATCGACCTTATGCAGAATCAGACTTTCAAATTATTGAAGCCATCTGATTAGTAGAGACGTATTAGTTCAAATGTTCAAATTACACACTAGTCCAGATACGAGCAGGGTCTAAGGGAGTGACTCTCAGTGATCTGGACCTTCAAGCACCTATCGGTCAGATCAGCCACTCATGGTTTTGGTTTTAATGGCATTCATGCACAAAAGCAGCCAACTAGTTTCAACATTTTCTTAAATGCTTGTTTCACATACACAGCTTTTGCTCAACAGTAACATAATCCAGATCGACATCTATGAAATCACTGCCATTTACATTTCCAGAAAACTTTAGAGATCATTGACTAATTTGTTTGAACCCAAACGGTTTACAAAACACGTCCAAAACCCACAAAACATTACTGGCAATACACCAACATTCAATTATGGCGTTTAATGCACAGTAATAAAAAACCAGAGAACTCTGAACACCTTGCCTCCACGCTAAGCCAGCCTGCACCGAAGAGGTTAGAGTAAGTAACGGCTTTGACCTGCTTTATGGTATGTTCCTGCATTTTTCTGAAATAGTTAAATTCTCTCAAAAGCTTAAATGTGTACACCGCTTGGACGGTTTTTCACTCTTTCGAGCAAAACTTCACAGGAGTTTACAGAACCAAGGACACATTTAAGGACAGCACTAACGGAGACGAATTTCTTTTGTTGGCTGCTTTCCAAACTATTTTTTTTTCTCAATTGTACACAATTGAATTTCTGCAGTGAGAGAGGGAAGACGTTACCAGCAGGAAGAGATCTCTCCTTCTTGGAAATGAATTCCGGCCTTTATTTTCAGAAGGAAGAACTGTCTCCTCTGCATTAGGCCCTGCCTCCTCTAATCTTTGTGCTCTTTCAAGACGAGTAATTTCATTGCACAGCACTACGTCTGTGCACCAAGGGCCATCACTAGTGCTCTCCCGGCCAAAGTCACACGTTATTGAGCCAAAAATGCAAGCGATTCCATAGCCAAACATGGCATTACAACAGTTTCAGAGGGACACATCTGCTATTATGCCACACAGACACATTGGTATAATCTTAGAAACAACTGGGCACATTTTCACAATTCACAGTTTGCGTTCAAACAAATTAGATTGCTTTCTCCACTGTACATATACTACAATTTATGAAATTGTGCAGCATTCAAAGAATGGTTCCGTGACTACCATCACTAGAAATTCAAAAATAGTGATGCAATTGTCCACGTTACAGAAACACTTCTATTTTGGCTGTTCAAAACCCCCCTTAAATGTCCACAGCTTACAGACAAATCAAGTCTTCCATAAAAATTGTGTTTGTTTCCAACGCAAAATTAACAAAACTTATCAAAAATGGTAGACAGCTAAAGTGCTGCTCCTCTGGGTCCTGAAGAAGACCAATACTACAACATCATCTTGAGGCTGATAAGGTACTCTGCTTTTATCTTCCAAAATGGGAACTACTCTTTACAGGATGGTATCAAAATATACACACATTTTAAAGTTAAATACTTTAAATTAGTAGAAATTTTATTAAAGTCTTGTTCAAATTACAAGTGCTAGCCAGATACAGATGACAGTATAAGATTTAAAAGTACAAAGAAAATGCTTTTTTATTTTTTAAGTGTTTGACGAGAATATTCATATACCTTAGTAAGCTGGGCCACAGAAATAGATGCAGGAGAGTCACCAATCTGTTCACAAGAAAAGAAACACACAGTCGAGTTCTACAATCAAAACACAGCAATAGCTAACCTCTACTGTAGTCCCAAAGCCTGCACTATCGCCTCTGACTGTCACTGAAAGCGGCATTTCCAACCCACTGGAACTTGTATTTGTTCAAGGCAAAGCCCAGACCTACGACAGCTTAAGAGTGTGGTTAATGAGGTTAATGAGAAGAAACTACAATTACCAAACCCGTTTGAGATCAGCTTACTGCTCCAGAATATCTCAGAGAGGGACCCTTCTCAAATGCTCACGACTGCTTAAAAGTCAAAGGGGTAAGGAAGCTGTCAATTTCCAGCTAAAGAGCATTCAGAAAATAAATTCAAGTTTATTCAAGAAGGAAGCAGCACTACAGGAAACTTATCTTCGGTGTAGTTTGAAAATTAATCGGTTCATGTCTCATCATTTATAAATGCACACGGTTACACTTGGATGAAGACAGCAGGTGACTGTCAAAATAAAGCACCGGCATATCAGCCCCGAAACGTGAACTCTGCCTCTCCTGTCAATATGTTTAAAAATGCCAAACTCACCATACCCCACGAAACCCAAATAAAAACACCAGTCCAAAACATCAGCCATAAAAGTAACACACCACCTAGTCTAGAAAAAAATTTACTGCTCCAATTATTGAAATAAAGGTGTTTACCAGGACAGAGCAGACACTGAGAAAACTGATTTCTTGTATTTTATTAGACCACAAGCCATACTACCCAAATCAGTTTGGGAAGTGTGAGAAATTAGTCTAGTCTGCCAATGAGTCGCTTTTTGTAAAATATGAAAGCTTACAACGTGTAAGCCAAGGTGTGCTAGCTTTGTGGAGCTCCCCCCAGCCCCCACCTCTGCGCAGACACGAAATAAACACCCGTCTCCACTCCGTGTGTGGCTCAGCTCTTCGCACACCCAGATTTGGGCCAACAGCTTCATGCTCCGTCTGCCACTCTCTTTCCCATGCGCAAAACAGGCCCGTGCTCTCTCACGGCAGGCACAATCACCACCTTTTTGCAGTTTTTCAGAGAGTGGGAAGGTGCTCTGTTGGAGTCTAGCATTAAACAGTCCTGTACTGACCAGGAACTGAAACATAACCGTTCATAAACTATTAAGTAGTTCCGGTATTTTTTTAGGGAGCAGTTATTATATGGCCTGCAGGCAAGAGTCTGATTTCTTAAAGGTGGCGATAGCACTCCTTTCTACTAAACAGTTATCAAACGCAGGCGATAGATAATTCGTGTACTAGTTAGTACATCTGCCCAACAGCCATCTTCCTCTTCCAATGATCCTACATTCTCGTGAGTTTTTTTTTCCCTCTAAATTTCTACTGAAGTATTTCCTGCCAGTCCCCCAAATCAATCAAGCAGAAACAACACCTCCATGAAACTTGTACACAGCCCTAAGGTAATACTGCAGAAGAACTGGGGGGAAAAAATCCAAACCCAACCAGCCAACGCAACCCTCAAAAACCAAGAACTGACAGTGAATTTATTAACTCCCATTTCAAACACAAGACTAGACAGAAACTCACATGATGCACGTGGGAAAGGGCACCAAAAATAGGAGGAAAAGGCTAGTCGTGCTGCTGGAACGTTACGTGTAAATTACAGCGGTTTCCTAAAATCCGATTGCTTGGCTGAACTAAACATTCAGCCAGGAAGGATAACAGTTGTGCCTGACGGTGCTAAAACAATGGGCCCGACGCTGCGTTTCTGCAGCCTTTAAGGACAAGCCCTAACTAGAAATCCTCGCAGTTACCGCAACAGTAATACTAAACCAAAACGGAGGCACTTTCTTGCTTTGGCTGTAGTAACAGTAGGACAGCAGCGCAAATTTGGACGTATAGAATGACAGCTAATACAAGAGCGAGACAAGGAAGAAATACTCAAAGTAAAACCTTTTGTGCTTCCTGTTCAGAAAAATCACGACTAATTTTAATTTTGCTGCTTTACTGTTCAACAGTGATTGGCAAGCTTTTTGGTGATTTCTTCCTCCCACACTAAGATCCAGGTTCGTCTTTGAAATACAGGCAGAAATACAGGTATTTAAAAACCCAAACCGAAACAAAAAGCCCACGCTTTGAACCAAGAGTGAGTTAGCTTTAAGAATAAAGTTAATTGTGTCTCCAACACCAGAAGCACCCGAGGCTGCAGTGCTTTTACAGGGAGAGAGAGAGAGAGGATTTGTAAAGAGCGATGCAAGGCTTCCACCCTCCCCACGGCTACCCACAACCCAAATCAGGTCCAGGCAGAGCAAACTAGAAAGGAACGTTTCTGCTTCGTCTTTCATTTACTTTAAGTAGTTCTAGCTAACACTGAGGCTTCCCTCCCACTCCAGGATTTTTCCTTTTCTTGGAGACATCTGTGCTAGCGGATGGCGAGATGCTACTCAGAAACGTGACACAGACATGCCAGGGAAGACGCGAGGCTAAAAGAACGTTAACCTTCTTTTGGAACATGTGATTTGTGTTTATGCACATGCTAGTAAACAACAAGAAAAATAACCCTTTTCAAGAAATAAAAACTCATCTGAATTAGATGAAATACTATAAACGTGGTTTACATAAATGCATAAAATTAACTACTTGGGTCACTGGGCCAGTAAACTAACTCAAACTCACAACGCGAGGCATTCATGCATTCATGGCCAAAAAGGAATTCGAACCACTCGGTGACAGAATTACAGGTGTCAGATTAAGATGTAGTGGTTTTAGACCTACATACAACAAGCTTACAATTTTAAGTTGATTGGATACTATTCCATGAGCATCAGAGGCTGCATTCTTCACAGAACACAGAGCCAGAGCTCATCTGTTTCTAGATTTAGGTGATCCTAACAGCTTATCAAGGCATCAGATCCAGTGGTCCAGGGTTAGTGTAATGCCTCACACCACAGCAGTGAAGTACTTAAAATAAAGATGAAAAATAAAACCCACCAAATAGTGATTTTTATAGTGTAGGGACTATTTTGAAATGTGTAGTTACGCATAGCATTCAACCCAAGTGGCAAATCAAGATCTAGACCATTACCAGTCAAGTATTTCCTTGTGTTACTTAATTATATTTCAGCAGCCGAATGACAGTGTTTTCAAACCTGTAGAAAAATGCTGCTCCTTCTCCAAATGTAAAAAAGTGAGATTGTGATTTTACATACCACTTTTGATGTTCCACTCACTGGCTCAGTTCGACTTCTAGAAGAAGAAAGAAAGGTGATCAGAATTTAAAATAAAGCACTTGTGCCCAGCATCAAGCAGCAAAACCAGATTATAAAAGTGGATTGTCAAAACATTATGTTCTGATAGTCTACCGAATGTGGAAATTTATCCGTATACATAAACTGTTCTCTCTTGTACACTCAGTGCAAAGAAAAAAAAAACCCAAATCACATTTCACCTTTGTCACAAATTACTCCAAGACTTACAGATACAGAACACAACAGCACAAGAGGAAGTCCTCAGGTATTTCGTCTCTGCTACCTAAGTATCAAAACCATGATGTCTGTCCTATATTTTGTGTTCTTAAATAATCAACCATCAAAACAGGAAGGTAACGTTAGCCAGTCTGTATATCCCTAGTATCACAAATAGGGCCATACACAGTACTTTAGTTTCTAAGCAAGAACAGTGATGGTCTAGACCCTTCAAAGTGCACCTTTCCTTAAGCGAACCAGAAATCAGTCATCCGACAAAGACATAACAAAAATGTCAGCAGCAGAGTCTTTACGAGAGCGTTTCTTTGTGGAAGCCCAAGCACTGTGCTCAGACGGCTACCATATTTAGCCACTAAACGTGTTACATATGCTATGTGGATTCAAAATAGTACTAGAAATGTCACCTGACAGCAGTTTCTAGAATTTTGTTCAATTGAGGAGTCCCGTGACAAAAGAAAATAGAGGCCTCGATTGCCAGAATTTGTTTTAAGATGGTCTTGAAAATGCTACAATATTTTAGGAACCATTTATTACGTTTGAAAACTTGCTGAGATTCCACATACTCATTGATCCGTATCGCAGAGGCAATTCAAAGGCTGCTGTGGAATTCACGTACAAAGAGAAAGGCTCATGCTTCCTGCCACTGCTAGACCACCACCAGGCTCACAATTACAGCCACACAGCTCCCGAAGGGGAGCAAGTACAAGGAAACACTGTCAATGACCACCCAATGGTTTCTTCATCCACTTACCTCAAAGAACACACTACAAGGTGAGTAACACATTTTTGAAGGCCTCTCCACCCTTACAGCGTACGTTCATCATTCCCAAACTTTAGCCACTCTGCCAGTGGCTTCTGCAATGTTTCCAGCTGGAGGAGCAGAAAGCTCATCTGCCTGGTGAATTGTCAATGCTAGAACAGCAGTGCCGTTCTTCCCTTATCCCCACGTACAGGTATTTACCTGATCTTTGAAGCTAGCAGCATCTATCCTCTCATTGTGGGGCAGCATTACAATACCAGGAGAGGGTGCCGCCCAATCAGAAACGGAGGATGCACTGACAACGCAGCACTAAGCATACACGTTTTAATTAACCCCCAGTGTTTAGAAGCACAACTCTGTAGCCTCCAGAATTACTAGGGAGTACCTGAAAGCACTGCAACAACTACGGCAGTAACATGCCCAAAGCTGACATGCAGAGCCACGTAAATTCAGGGGGTTTTGCTTGCAGACACTTCATGAGTACCAGGATGCTGCTGTACTGTTGGTGCGAGACACGCTGTAACTCATCACTCTACTCTGTTGAGAACCAACACTAGAAAGACATGGCAAAACCACAATTTAATAACATCTTTTAATTGTGGGGGAGAGGCATATCTTTAAGAAGGCCGGAAAATATGACCATTCAAACAATGCTAATGTAGCTGACATAGAACGGGTCTGTATGAATGCAGAAATGACAGCAATAATCCTGTAGTCGGGAGTGCATTTGAGCATCTGTAATTTTAATCAATACACCCGATTCTCTGTCCTCTGTAAATCTTAGGAATACAGAATTAAAACCTGGAGCACAGACATCGGCTTAGGGTAAAAACAGACTTAGAAAGATAACTAGTAACATTTGGTAACCTGCTCAACTGCTTACTGAGTTTCAAGTTTGGAAAGGATTAACTATTCCTTCATCGTACTCACACAAAAGGCTTTAGGACACTGTTCTTTTTCTCTGTCCTTAAACGGACATTGTCTTTAGGAAACTACAGGAATCCTTTATGAATGAAACTTCTTGTTTGCATTGCTCGCCAGCTGGCAACCCTGGGTCTTTCCTCTATAGCTAGTATGCAAAAAACCCAGATTTGGGCCGTAAGAATACCCTCCAGCCCAAATGCAAGAAACAGTCAAACACTGAGATGCAGGCTCTTCTGAGATGGGAACAAAGCCTAAGATGACACTACAATGTGTATCTGCCTGTACTATAAAAGCAATAAAAGCAAACACATATAATAAGGAATTTCTCCATATGGAGATCCATGTAGAGACCATGGGTCTCAGAACAATCAGCCCCAAGAACAAACCCAGTAGAGGCATCTGAAAAGTTACAATTGGTGGAGTGTGAACCCCATGTCCCAACAGCACTAAAAATGTCAGCCTGCTTTGGGGCAGACACATTAAAATCTAGCCCATGACAACAAAAATTAACAGCAGCTTTAATAAGAAAGATACAAGCTGAAAGCCCCTGTAAACTAATATGAATTTAAAAAGCTATCACACCAAAACCCCTTAGAAAGAATACAATGGTTTATGGATACTTACCTAACAGAGGTTTTGCTGGTAGCTTTAACTCCTCCAACAGGGATTCTTCTGACAATCACCGATGAGTTCTTAGGAATCAGGGCATTGTCATCTGTGTATTCTGAAAACAAGAGAAACACAGAAAAAAACCCTAGTCCATTCATAAGGATTAAGGATTAAGGATTAATACGTAATTACACAGCACTTCAGAGAATCCCTTGACAGATAGAAAAGCAAACTTTTGTATGTCACATCGCGCTTTTATCGTCTCAACACACTAACAGTACATTGCAAGAAATCTTCAGGTTTGAGAACCAAACACATACAGCAAAATTTGTCTCCTTTTTTAAAAAAAGTTGGAATGCCAACAGCAAAACGGTCTCAATGGTCACTAAAAGAGAGTCTGCTAATGCATGAGGTTCCGTCCTGATCTAACTCAAGCTGCTTTTGCTTCTGTTAGGCTACAAAGCCAACAGATCTCTGGAGCAGAACAACCCACAGCAAAGTCTCACCTGCATAAAACAGAGTCTAAAGTCTGTCTAGCTTGCCCTGCAACAAAACAGGCACCGAGCTAAAGCATGAAAACGCCATTGCTTCCATAGCTGTTAACTCAAACGATTCACCTAATGCCACCAGTGCTCAAGACTGACGGAACGCAGAAGAGACCCTGCCATCTCTGTCTATTTCTTGGAGCATCTTCCACCAACAACCACACTTCTCGGCCTCTCAGTGCTTTACATTTGAATGGAACCCAAACTGGCAGTGCTAGAATTCGCATCACAGAACTTTTGGCCTTTTTTGAGCTTGCTTTCACAAGTAGGGCAGAATTGGCTCAAACTAAAGTGGTATCTCCCCTCTGAAGCTAATCATCTCCTTTGAATTAAACGTGAAGGGACGGGAACTCTTTCAATTCCCTTCTTGCAGAGCAGAGAGACTCAAACAAAACTACATACGAAGACAGCCTCTAAAAGCCTTTAGAAAACAGTGTGTGCCTGACGCTACCCATGCCTTGCCTTGGCTTACACCCTGTCAGTCTTTTGAAACGGAGGAAAGCCTTCTGACCTTTTACATACGACCCAAAAAACCCTGCCCTTACTACCTGAGACACTTGGACTGAGCAAGCTTAAAATGCAAAGACCTTCCCATGAGAATGGTTGTCTATTGTACTTACACCAGCTGGATATGACTAACTGTTTTAAAGCACTACCAGCAGACATTCCCCGTCATCTGCCTACAGTTTCAAATGCTAAAAGCCCTTACCTTTGCAGAACGATGGCCTGAAAACCAAAGATACTGGATAGCAAGCCAAGCTCTGTCAGGGAGATTTTGCTCAGGGATCAGACCCAAAATAGGAATAGTTGACAATTTAGGCATCGTTTTTCAGTATATTCTTCCTATGGGCATGACTTCCTTTGGAGTTAGCGGGAGTTTGTTTTGAAGACATCGCATCACAGCATTACTAAAACCGTCAAGTGCGTGCTGTAACACTGAACTCGAGCAAGTTCCGAGCTGCAGAGACAATCTTAGAAGAGCACTCTTCTTCCTTAAAACTAATCACCCAAGAGCGTTCAGAGTCCCATTTTTGGTTTTATACTTTTTTGTCTTTTGCCTGATAAGCAGAATAGCACATTCTCCAAGGGGTTTGAGACAGAATGTTACAGGGCAGGAAAGAGTACTCAAGAAACCTGAGTTCTGGAGTTTACTGTTCTACCACGGTATTGTGAGAACATCTATGATAAGAAATTCAGATCAAATTAAAAGGAGGCAAGTTTAAATGCGCTATTCTTGAGTATGGGCTTTTTGAAGGGAATTCTGCCCTTACAGAACACGCCTCTAGAGTAAGCGTGGAAGAGGACATCCCCCCACCCCCTCTGTAAAATAGGTCCCAACCATCCCTTTGCCTTCCTGGCATCTCTAAAAGCATCATCTCATATTTTTCCACTGAGCTTTAAAATCCTCTTTACTTTTACCTCATACTAGCTTTGCTTCTATTACTAGATTTCCATTGTGAAAAGTAGCAGTTACTGAACTGTAAAAGCTTGGAGTACCCAGAAAAATCTGAACAAGGGGGCCATCTTCACTCAAGCTTCACTTTGTTCTTTCCAAGATCATTTCAACATTTTGTCAGGACTGCTGCACAGACAAAGGTATAAAATGCAATACTGTATGTCCGCATATAGGAATTCCAAACATCCCACTGAGGCAGAAAATCCCTGGTTTTTTTTCCCCTTTTTTTCCTTAAGGTGAGTTTAAGCATCTACATCTGATGAATAACAACTGGAAGTAACGGTTATGCATATAAACCAAAAAAGTTGGCATTCATACATATTACACCAAAACGTATTCTCTAGCTGTGCTCTGAAAACCACTGGGGTATTTTGGTGTTTTCGCATGGAAAACACCCTCACCTTCACTAAGTGTCTGTGCCACTAGTGTACCAAGTTTAAAAGATTACACTCATTTTACAAAGGTCAAAGTGCAACACAACCTACCTAGAGGAGGATCGCGTCACTGCCACACACGACTGACGCTCTTTGAAGCAGGAAAGTTAGCCCCTTTAGGCCCTTTAGGCAAAGCCCCTTTCGGCAACCCCACGTTTAAGGGAACCTAGTGAAGCACATGCTTTTTCCTCACTGCCCTGAGGCCCCGCGCCCCCACGCACCTTCGTCGGTCTGGGCGTTGCTGATCTGCAGGTCACAGTTGGCCACCTTCAGTTTCTCATGGCCCATGATCCGGCACTTGAGGTCGCGGAGGGAGATGTGGAGGCCGTCAAAGGTGACTATATCGTAGTTCAGCTTGGAGAAGAACTTATAATGCACAGCAGACATGGTCGGGGGAGAAGACTCGGCTGGGGGAGGCCTCAGGAAGGCCCCGCCTCCCAGCCCCACAAGGTCTCCAGCCTGGGGCTGTCAGCAATGGCGCTGGGCTGTGGCGGCGGGGCCAGCCCGGCTCCTCCTGGCAGCCCAGGCGGAGGGTGGGCAAGGGGGAGCGGCCCCCGTGGCCCTGGCTCGGCCTCCCCTCCCTCTCTGGCAGCAGACAAAACCAGTATCTGATGAAACACAACAAATTTATTCCATGAACTGGGTGCGGAGAGCACAGCCCCGCAGCTCAGGGCTGGCACCGGCTGGGGCTTTGCTGGGAAAAACCAGGCGAGAGTCACCCTGACGTCCCACACACGTACCTCGTGCCGGGACCTGCCAACCCGTCCCTCTGCCCAGCGCCCCCACGGGATGCAGAAAGCAGCGCTGCTGGCCCTGGTGTGGTCCTGAGCCATGTCGCAGCAGACGAGTCCTTAACCAGCAGGCCTATCATGTTAAACTGACATTTGAGAAGTGATGAGACCCTAGTGGTGCACGAAAGCCTATTTTAAAAGTCGAGTTCTGTACAGGACTGCCATGGAAATTGACTGTTTGGAAAACAGTCTGTTCCCCCGCTCAATTTGCCAGCAGTCCAACAAACCCACGCTCGGATTTCTGTGCCTCGGCCTACCTTCCTTGCCCGCTAGAGTCTTGCAGGGCATTACCAGCTCAAGTGATCTAGCCCCAAAGGTAACCCTACTGAGGCGAGATCTTTCTATGAGAAACAACATCTTTCAAGGTCTTGTACATAATGGCACAGGAGGGATAAAACCCTTTTCCCATGTCTAATTGAAAACACCTGGGTAGGTCCGGCTGCTGGCAGGAAACGCCCCAGAATTGCCCCTAGATTGTCAGCAAATCAACAGTCAGGGATGGAGCACCAGCCACATCCCTTGCCTTTGGGGATTCACAAAAGCCCAAGCCTGCTGGTGAAGTCGTTACTCACAGGAGTCATTCCCCATTGCGGCCATGGCTCTTCGTCAGGAACAGAACAGAGGGGAAAGCTCTGGGTGACAAAGGATGCCAGGACGTGCTCCAGAAAGAGAAGATCAGTGCCAGTCCCCTCACCTGAGTGCAAAGAAATAGTTGCACCCCTACAAAATAGTTAAAAAAACAACCCCAAGCCAAACCCACAGCACAGCATCCCCCTCTACAACCGTTTCAGCGGTAGTTACAACCGCTGCACAGCTGCAGGCTGATGGCCCTGCTGGCCCTGTCACAGGACTCTCACTGACAGCAGTTACCAAGGCCCTTTTGGAAGACTGCACTGTGCGTCACCTTCACTGGAGAGGACCTGCTGCTTCCCTGTGGCTGCCTTTAGCAGCAGAGCCCTCTGGTTCTCCAGCCCACACTTTCCCACCTTGGATGCAGGAGGGACCGGCTTTCAGCCGCTGCTTTAACAGCTGCCTTTGCTGTGCTCCTCTGCTGTCTCCCTTCCCACCACATCAGTCAGGGTGGGCTTCTTGTCATTCCAGACTGAGCCCCCAGCACATGCTAAAGAAACAACAATTAGCAAATAGGAACTCTACCCATAGCGCCTATCTGGACAGCCTGTCAAGGTGTAATAGCTCATCCTACTCTTCCCAAGGTAGAGACCAGCCTATACTTTGATCCCGTATCTACCTACTGTACCATCTGTCCTAAAGCTCAAATCGTAATTACCTTTGCAAGAGGATGGCCGTTGAGGAGCAGTGGGCAGTAAACCATCACTGGCTGGAAAAAAGTAGCCAAGCAAGTGGCAACGGAAGGAGCCGAGTTATCCCGAAGGCCAGCTCAGCCCAACAAAGCTCAGGGAGCTTTGGTCCTCCCTGTCTCCCTCGCAAAGCTAGAAATGGCGCTTTCACCATCAAGCTCCTGTGGGATAGAAGGCAAACTTTTCAGGCAGCAGCTGTGTCCTGCTGCGTAGGCTCTGAACTAGCCCTGCTGAAAAAGCTGACCAGCACATTGGGCTACAAAGAAGAAGCTCCTTGGTAAAGATGGCTTCCGAGACACGCGCAAGAGAACTTGACCAGCAGTGAGCTCACCTATGCAAGTGGGTCTATTTTTACAAGAAACCAGACGGAAACGAGCTGAAAGCTGCCAAGGTGCAACGAAAGAGTGCAAACTCAGCTACTAAATATGAATTAAGCGTGCTTGCAAAGCGGGTCACGTCAACAACTCCTCCAAAGTGAATGGTAACAGGCGACCTCATGGCAAAAGCCAATAGGTTTCCTAGACTGTGACAATGCATATGTGAATCGCCTTAGGGTGGCACATAAGGGAGCAAGAATTGTAACACGGGGTCCTTCTCGGGCTCCCAGCCGAGAGGCACCTTTACGGCTGGCAATAAGAAGGGGGTTTAGCTAATGTGTACATCTGCTGCCTTCTTCCCTGTACCCACGCAGGAACTAGAAGAGAAGAAAAGTGCAAGCGTTTTACCATTTCTGTAGAAGTTCAGGTCAACATTTAAACAGCCAAAGCTCTGAAGAGTTACTTAGGCACTTCTTTTGTCTCCCTTTGAGAGATAACTAAGCACATTCCCTCCTAGCCACAGTCTAGCATCCAGAAGCATGCAGAACACGCAGACAAACCTCCACCATATTTTCAGGGATGTTTCAAGTCATGCGATACTTAGTGCAGGAGTTCACCAAATGTCACTAAACTCGGAGACTTTGACCCAGCCGGCCATGGCCACGGGGCTTCAGCTCACCATTTGTGTGTCAGAGCCATCAGACGGACGACCCCGTCCTCCTTGAGACACCCCTTGGGGCAGCCGTACCCAGCGCCGGGTGGCTGAATATGGCCTTTGCTCCATGGGGAGGCGCTTCCTGGGAGCAGGATCTCTCACTGGGGCACTGGGAAGCCCTCCTGAGGCCTGCATGCCTGAGGGACGGCTCTGCACTGCTCCATCGCTCACCAAAACCAGGGGCGGAGGAAGGCTGCCCTGGTGGCCTCCAAAAGAATCAGCTCCCCTGGGCTCCTCTGCGGCCACCGGGCACCTTTGCTGTCAGGCGGCTCTCCGCGCTGCTCTGCCAGCTTAACCAGCACCTCTTGCCCTCCATCTCTTCCCGCTCCTCACCAGCACTTCTCCTCCCTCCCCTCCCTGACCAGCTCCCCCCTGCTCTCCCCGGCCCTCTGGCCCTTCCCGCCCCTCTCCCCCCACCCGGCCGCCCTCTCCCAACCTTCTCTCCCTCCCTGACCTCCTCCTGCCGGCCCCAGCGGTGCCGCAGGGCCTGGCTCTGGGCGAGGGCAGCCCCGGGGAGGCGGCCATGGTTCCCGCGGGGTCAGAGGGCAGGAGGGGGCGCCCCGGGGCACGCTGGGAGTTGTGGACCCGGCAGGAGGCTCCCGGCGGCCATCTTGTGTCGGCTGAGGGGAGGCTGGCACAGGCCGACAGGACAGATCTGCAGAGCCGGGAGCTGCGGTGAGTCCTGGGCCCTTGGGCTCCTGTCAGCCCTCTTCTGCCTCCCTGTTCCTCCCTGCCCTTCCCCTTTCCCTCTGGGTCCTGTTTTTCGCCTCCCTGTACCTCCCTTCCTCTCTCCTGCTGTGCTCTGCTCCCTGTCGCCCATTCTCTTCTCTCCAAGTCCCTCTCTCTCTCTGTCATCCTTCCTCTCCCTCTACTTTCCCCGTCGCCCTTCTTTCCTGCTCCCTGGGCCTCTTGGTTTCTCTCTCTCTCTTCTGCACAGAGGCCCCAGGCTGAGTGTGCAGCTCGCACTGTGCAGTGAGGTCAAACCCATATGGCTACTGGACAGACCTCTCCCCCTGCTGAGCACAGAGTAACTAGGTTTGGGGGTTTTTTAGCTGCCTCATTTAAGCGACTCCAGTTAGATAGGATGAACCCTGGCTTCAAAGTTTTACTCTGTTTTTTTTTTTTTTGTTTACTCTGGGACCAGTTAATGAAGATATGCCACTATTATGTACTGGTAAACAGTGGGTCCACTCATTTGTCTTCCTGTTATGTCCACAATGAACAAACAGGCTCTATTAAGACTAGCTATATAACATGAGCTTTACAAAGTAGCTTGATCAGTCACTGTGAGCCAAATCAGGCTTGCTTTACTTGCAGGATTGTCCCCCAAATCATTCTGCCTGCATGAGAGGCCCTTCAGATGAGCTTCTATTTTTGCATTTTCCCTGGGCTATGCCATTAGCTGGGATCTGTTTGTTAAGTAGAAGATTAATGTCAGGCAATTTTAACACGTAATCTGATCTGGAATACTTGTTTACTGGAATTGTTTACCCAGTAGTAGATTGTGAACAAGATCAAATGATTTTATTGTTGTATTCAAAAAAAAAAGGTTCTGAATGTGAATGGAAAACCGTTTCCTGTATTCACTTACCTTTCTGTCCTGATGTATTTACTGATGCCTGTCTTTATTCCCAGTCATGGAATTCATAGAGTCGGTTCTGTGTGAGTAGCACGCAGTCAGTTTGGTTTGAACTAAGCCGTGGGCAGACCACTAGCGTAAGGTTTGGACCCAGAAATGTGCACTCTTGTGGGCCTTGTGTCAAATCATCTATTTGTGCACAGAAATAAACCACACAAAATCATTTTCTAAAAAACTTCAGGCTGCTCTTAGTTTCACCTTTGCCTCTTCTCCGCTAATCAACATTATTTTTCTTGCTACAAGGTGTACAAGGAGTTACATTCTGGGTAAGAGCTAGAGTCAGGGGGATTTGTGTTTTCATTGCTGTTTTGCCCTCAGAGGGCTGCTGAGAGTCATGGTCAGTGTCTTGTCAATCTTCTCAACCTCTCCTCTTCTGGGGAGGAGCAAGTAAGCGAGCCAGTATCAGGATGTCTTTTTAAGGGAAGAAGCTTAGTTGAAGACAAGAGGATGTATTTACACTGAGACTGACACAGGCCCTTTTCTGTGCCTTCATTAACTTAAACAAAGTCTGAGCTGAGCGGAACAGAGCATGTGCCTCTCATGTTCCTGCACAGGGGCCATAGGGTAGAAAAGCGTGGAGCTCACAGCATCGGGACGGACAGTGCCTGACAAGAGAGTGGGATTTTCCTGAGAAGGGAGGAATGAGCTGAGAAAATAAATAAAAGTGGAGGGAAGGATGGGGCTACTCCCACAAGAAACCTTTCCCTTTTGTCAGATCTACGGGTGCAAGTCAACAAAACCCAAATCCTTCGGCAAGTTGGAAGGCACCTTGTGACCTTTCACTTCCACAAGTTTTATGCAGAGTTTTGACTTCCTTAGGGGGTGAATGATGAGAGGGAGTAGACAGCTGAGATCAGATTTAATTTACTCATTAATTACTTGCTAAACTTTGTGTCAATTAAGAAGTAGCGCTGTTGTGAAGACAGAGGGGTCTTGTGGCCAGAGAGGAGACTGCTAAACTAGGTTGATAGTCTCTCCTAATCGGTCTTCCTTGTCCTTTTGTCCTTTTCACTGGTTCCTTTGACTCTTCCTGGTGCTACTTCTCTCTTCTTAAAGCAAGGATCATTTGAATTCATATTCTTGCAATGCCAGTACCTCTTTCTGTGATGTTCTTCAATGGAAGGGTTTGAGGCAAGTGACAAATACCACCATGAAAAGTATATATGCAGTGGTGTTATGCACATGCCTGGAATATTGTTGCCATTTCTGTCGTTATAGGTACTAGATATGGGGAGTGTCTGTTGCCAAGATCATATGCATAGTTAGCATCTGATATTTTGCCTGTAATCAATCATCCGTCCTACGAGAGTATTGCATGGACCTTTCCAGTGCGTCTCTAATTGTGGTGTTTAAAGCCTGGGTAGCTCTCTGTTGGAATGGGAGCCATCGCTGGCAGAGCAATCACTACCTTTGTTTGATAGTATTTGCCCTTGACATTAGGATGAAGGGTGTTTGGCATTTCTCACCAGCTGGATGTGTTAGAAGTGTGGACAGCTGTAATGTGGTGGTGCAAGCATAAGAAACTGATAAGTCGTTTTGTTTGTTATAGGAACTGCGTGAGCTGATGGCTGAGCACAAGCCTCATATAGGTAGGATGGACAAACCTGGGCCTCAGTTGCTGGAGCTGAGCCCAGGAGAAGGTTTTTCTATCCAAGAGGAATATGTGGCAGCACTACGTATCAAAGGCACCACATAACCTATGGAGCCAGAATGAGAGGTTGTAATGACTTGCATTTTCTTCCTTTGAAGTTCTAAAACACCTCGTCTCATTCATTGAAGTACGAGTACAAGGAAGCCCACTGAATGTACCAACAATTCTAAAATTTAATATATATATCTCCTAAAATTGGACCTTGATAGTGCCAATTTAATTCCCATCTTTACCACTTTTGTAAGGTTTTGTTGCTGCAATCAGTTTTCCAGAAGTCCGGAAGGTGGGAAGGCTACTTATCTTCCATAACACATTTTGCTGGCTCGTATGATATTCGCACTTCTAACAAAAACACTGGGTCCATAACGTTGGTCACAGTGTCTGATTTGAAGTGGGTTGTGTGGTGGGAAAAAGTCATTATATTCGCATTGCCTGTATTCCTTTGAATAGAAAGGATGTAGCTATTTGTTTCCATCAGGCAATCTTGTTTTGCTGTGCTCTTTCTGGCACGTTTCCCAAGTGTAGTCAAGAGTGCTTTTTGTAGATCCCGGAGGGATCGTTAAATGCACCCAAGGTTTACTAATTTCTGTAAATGGAAAGGGGCACGGTGGTGAGGTGTTTTTAGGAGTCTCTAGGGATCCAAAAGCATGTAGTAAAGGCTGTCTTTGGACCTATACCAAAGGGTGAACCATGTTACAGAGCTGTAATTGAGTTTCTGGACACCTCCCTGGGCTCCGTCAACTGTGGGTCAACATAACACGCGCTGTTGTGTGCTTTTAGTTGCAGAAAGTAACGTTCCTTTACTGCAGTAACAAGCATCACCTGGGCACTAAGAGACGTCTTTTTGAATGACCAGACATATCGCATCTTAACCAGTGGTTATATGCCAGTATATTGGTCCTGATATGAAAAAGTATGTATTTACTACTCAGGTAAACAGCTTGCTAAAATGATGGAATGGCTCATGAAAGAGCCAACGAGTCATGGCTCTCCAAAATAAGGTACAACCTACTGTATGAATGACACAGGAGTAAAGGCAAGAAGATTCTGCTCTATGTATAGTATCTTCAGATGGAACGTCTCAGGACTGAAACCGGATTTCACAGTAAAATTCTTCAATCTGAGAGGAAGTACCATTTTGCAAGGTCATTTTTGTAATGTAGATATTGAGAGAGGGGAAGAACCACGAAGGGCAGTATTGCAAGTGGCACATACGTCTGTTGGCTAGAGATGTTAAATATGTTAATTTTAAAGTACCTTTTTCCAAGAGAATTTCAAATGCCATTTTTCAGTTGTTTTTTTTTTCCTAATTTCTCTGCCACTTCTTTCTGTCCTTTACCACCCTACCAGTTTCATGACAAGATAGATTTGACTCTTGAGAGTCTGAAAGGCACAGTTGAACGTCTGAGGCAGCCACCTTCAACCTCAGCAGAGGTTGAGAAGATTAAAGAGCAAATCAGTGAAAATAAGAACGTGTCAGTGGATCTGGAAAGACTTCAGCCGGTGTATGAGACGCTTAAACAGAGAGGGAAGGAAATGATTGCTCGCTCAGAAGGAGCCGATAAGGATATATCTGCTAAAGGTAATAGATGGAGGAAAGTTTCATGTAGTGGAAATGCAGCAAGCTGCAGCATATAAAAATGTTAATTTCTGATGACCACTGCTCTGGGGATTGTGTTCTCCTGGAGAAGCTGGAGAAGATGTATAAAAGCAAAGTATTTGTTTAAAATAATTCATCGTGGATATGACCTTTGTTTTATTTTTTAAGGCTATGGTGGTTGTTTCCACTTAAGGTTATGAGTCGTCCTGTAAAGAAACAATTTTACAGTCTAAATTTTAAAAGATACCCATATGTTTCTGCTGTAGAACTGTAGAGAGATTTTTGGCCAAGAATCGTTTGCCAAGGTAGTAATCTAGTTCCTCTGTTGTTTAGCTGTTCAAGATAAACTAGACCAAATGGTCCTCATTTGGGAAGACATCCAGACCTTGACTGAGGAGAGGGAGGCCAAATTGTTTGATGTAATGAAACTAGCCGCAAAGTTGTGGTGTAGTCACGTGGCTCTTGCAGCTACTATTAAAGATACTCAGGAGCTCATTGGAGAACTGGAGGGACCTGGAGTTGACCCATCTCTAGTCAAGCAACAGCAAGAAGATGCTGAGGTCAGTAGAAAGTATTTTGTTGACTTAAAGTATGTTATTTACAGTATGCAGAGAAAAGACAGAATTACTATGAAATACCACAGGAGGCTATTTTTTTAGAGACCAAGAGGGATAATTGTGTAGGAATTTACTATAGCGATATCTCGAGAGTCTGTGTAAATAACATGTACCAGTTCTGAATTGCAATGAGCATGCAACATGTGCCTGTCCTTATATTTGCATATCTGCTTATAAACATGTATATAATAAGCACATCACTGAGACTTTTGAAAGTGATACGTACTTGAGATTCCCTGAGTAATAGGTAACATCTAAATGAAAGGTGTACGCATGTATCGTGCTCTATGTATTATGCTCTAAGCCTGTAATTATTCATGATGATAGTTAAAGATTTGAGGGTTGACTGACAACCTCTGAAAAAGAAAACACTCTGATTAAAGAAATCTAATTGAAAACTTCCTGTTTATTTTTTTTTCATCTCATGCAAAGTGACATCATAAGCCATTGTTCTAATTTAGACTGGTGTCAGGTGATTTCACTCTGACCCTGCAAAGGGATGCTTGTGTTTTAAGCATCAGATTGTAAGTCCAAGGGACTTTAAAGAAACCACAGGCCGAATCCTGCAAAATTACATTTTGCGGCAAATGTAAGATACCCCTGAAGCTTTTATGATAACATCAGGGTTGCTTTTCAAGTAAATGGATCTTGGCTCGTATTAGTTTAGAATGTATAGACAATTTTATTGTATTGATTTATGGGTTAAAAGTTCTGTAAAAGACAGAAAGGCTTTTTTGTGGAAATAGTCACTGATTACTGCAATAGATGGCTACTTTTTGCAATAGGAATGCTGGAATAAATTTGAAATGTATCTGGTTTATGCCAAGTGCGACATCTTGACTGAGACAATGCTGCTTGGATGACTACAGAGTACTGACAATTTCTCCAGTGTTCAGCAGTGTGTTTCTTTTAAGCTACCTTTTTGATAAGGATGCAATTCCAAATGATTTAATAATAGTATTTCCCATATTGACTGTAATCCGTAGGTTAATGAAACTATTCAATAATCAGTATTGAATTTTACAGCTTTTGCCATCCAGAACGTCGAGTGCATTCTGAAGGAAAGTAACTATGCAGTGATAAGGGGAACAAGAGTTTTAACATGGAATTAATGTGAACTATTCATGCTTAGTTTATTGGTGTTATTGATGAGTGAATAATGAGTGAACGCACATTATACAGCAGCAGTAACATTCTTTTGTCCATTGGAGTGAATTTCACCTATTTGCAGCCGAATTCTGACTGGGATGCCTTAAGAAAAACATGGAAAGACCGGGCAGATAAGCTTGTTGAAGCTCTGCAGGCAGCTGTTCCATAGCAAGATGGACTGCAGGTAAGATGGTGTGATACACCTAACCCAATCTTGAGTCAATAGGACTTAATGTGGTTGTAGTCAAAAATGTTACGTGATAGGGAAGGTGACATGTGTCACTGATTCTAGCGACTGTTTTCTTCAGTAGGCAGATATTTTTTCTCGGGGTTGGTTGGGTTGGAGGTTTTTCTTCCATTGAAGACTAAGTCTGTTTGGGTTGTTTTCTGCATGTAGTTGTTCATATACTCTATGTATAGATTCGAAATTGATGTCCCCTTTATTGGTAAGACACAAGTTTATAGTAATCCTGCTCACATTTCCTGGTGGCAGTCAGTACGTAACATAATAGGCGAGTTGAAGGTGTGACACGTTTACATGATCGGAAAGGAACAGAATACAGGTCCGTATACTCACCTGCAGCTGTTTTCTTTGAGTGGAGGACAGTGAAAGAACTTCAATTTTATTCCACCTTTTTTATAAGTGAAATATTTCAGTTTGACTATTTTAAGCCCAAAATATTAACATAATGTTACTGGACCATTACACGAATTATTAGCATAATTATACTAAGAATATAGACACACTGGACCATCATACTAATTCTTAGTGTAATTTATCCAATCACAATACTTTGGAAGATGATTCACTTTTAAAATCAGTAGGTAAACTTTCCAGTGGTTTTTTAAGATATCTTTTCTCTACATGTGCTGTATTTTATTTCATTTTTTTGCCTATCCTTTGCAAGTTTTGGCTGAGTGGCAGGCCTCATGTCTTTTGTCAGTGAATGGCTGGAAGATGGAAACAGTAGAAGGGTTTTCATGGTCAGATTTTGCAAAGCTCTCTTTTTGCCCAGTGGAATTACTGTCTGTCTTGGTTCATTGGATCTTTAAAAACAGAGTTTCACCTGACACTGAGGGCAGTTGCGTGTGTGTTCGGTGCAGACCAAGCAGCAGAACACATCTTAATAATAATGCAATACCTTGTTTTCCATGTTTTTTTCTCCAAGGTCTCTTATTTTCATACTGCCCAGAGGTTGACTTGTAGGGTTACATTAGGAACATTGCCGTTGCTTTAGGAGCTTTGTATTTCCTGGGGCTGCACGTTGTGCATCCTACAAGCTTGGTACTTTGTACAAGAACTGTATGTAACTGCCGCCTTACGCTCATTTCAATAGACAATATTAAAATTATTTTGGGCAGATTGTTAGCTACAGGTGCCTCACCCTGTTGAGCGTGTTGGGGGGGTTAGTTCTCCTTTTCCCAAGGAGTTGTGTAGCAGTGGGCAGCTCTGAGAAGCCGTCCTAAGCCCTTCTCCGTAATGAATCACAGATAACAGGCAGGAGGAAAAAGGGCCTGGCAGAGGTATTTTTTCCTCTATGTAATTAATTGCCCAGAGTGCTATAGTGTTCTTAATCTTTAACTGGCGTGTTCTTGAGGTTGTTCTGCATTATATCAGGAGTAAGGGAAGTACCCACAAAGCCTCAGATCTGGGGAGACTTCATGTGTTTTTTGAAGTTCCAACTGCCTCATCCTGAGGAGATTCAGTCAAGCTCAGGTATTGGCCATCACTGTCTAATCTGTACTGAATGGGTCGTGTTCCATCTTCCTGATACAGATACCGTTATCCTTCAACAGAAGTTCTTTTGTCATCATCATTTAAAGTGTGTTATCATTCAGCTACCACCTTCCATCTTTGCTCCGAAGGAGTGCAGAACAGAGTTTGTCTTGTATTTACCTTTTGGGGTATTCATAAAAATTGCTGATTTTACTCCAGAAGTAGAGTACTAGTCCGCAGGAATAGTACTGGCAGGATATTGCTGCTAATAGGGGTTCAGTCTTGCAGCATGTACATTCTCGTAACCATTACGTGGAATACTTTAGATAATACTGGATCCCTTGTATTGCAAAAACCCCTAGGTTCCGCTGGAGAAAGCTGTTTGGTTTTGTTTTGCTTTGTTTTGTTTTCAAAGCGCACAGCAATCTTGTTCTCTGGAGTAAAAAATTCTGGTATTTTTCTTAATGCAACTTTGAAATCTGACACTATTTCTCTGCTCATGCTTCAATTTCATACTGTGATTGTCAGGCAATGTTTGACTGGGTGGACATTGCTGGCAGCAGGTTGGCATCTATGTCCCCAGTTGGAACAGGTCTGGAGACAGTGAAGCAGCAAACTGAGGAACTTAAGGTATGAACTAGCAATTTATTTTATTTCTATTTTCATCGGTCTGCATTTTCCTGTGGTATTTAGTATTTTTCTGTACTTTTCAAGAGTCAAAAGCAATTTTCAACTTCTAGTAGAAAAGAATCTGTATGAAAATTTCAGATAACATTTCATTGCACACTTTTCATTTAAAAATGTGTTTAATTTTAAAATCTATTCCAAATTTTGGTGAAAGTACATTTTATTTTGTGACTGTGTTCCGATAGCCGAGAAATACTTGTAGTGGCATTCCTTGTCTTTCACAGGCTGTAACGTTATTATGTGCAGGGTTCTTTTGCTGTGACTTTTACGTGTTCTGGTTTCTACCGTGAACAGCTTCCTTGAGGCTCTGAAAGAATGCCTCCACAGCTTCACTTCTGCAATTACAGGCTTTACCTAAATGCTCACACAGATCACAACGTTCCCAGCACATTAGTAAGCTGGAAATCAAAATTTCAGGCTAACTTAGACCTTCAGAAGCCTGTCTTTGTGGATCTGTGACTTGAGCGTGCTCCTGACGTCGGTAGGCTGTTATGCGATATATAAAAACCAGGGATGTATAACGATCAGGTAATGTCCTTGGTTTCATGGCTCGCTTGTACTTTTTTTGGCTGTGGGCAGGTTGTTTAGTCTATCTATTTTATGATGTAACTTCAAATGACCCATAATCTTACGTACTTCAGAAGAACACACCTAGGCGAGTTGCTCAGAGTGCTGTCCCAGTTGCATGTACCAGAGAGGGTGTTCTGCTGAAGAAAATTTGCTTTCCGGTCTTCTGAAAAACAATTCTATCTGAAGTTTCAAGGATGGTGTTATCACAACCCCCAGAGCTAGAAGTGACTCCAGATGCGTTCTGCCTTTTGTACAGACCAGAGAGATCGTTGGAGAATACTTTCCTATTAGCCATCTGTGGAATAATTACTAAATTGGCCAAGAATACAAAGATACAGCATTGTTCACACATTAAGGAAAGTCATAAAATCAAGAGGCTTCTGAGGTAGAACACAGCTGCAGCTCGCACACGAAGAATGCAACATCTGTGATTCCCTGTACAAGGTTGTTTGCGAAACTACACGAGGGATGGAACGGAACGCGCTTGTTCCGTGGCCTTCCCTTGTGACGAATAGCAGATATGGGGACGAGATGGTACTACGGAACTGATAAGCGGCCTACACGCTACCCGAGCCAACATTTCGTCAAATGTTGATGAAATGCTGTCCTTTGTGCGAACTTTGCTCACCACAATGTACCAAAACACACCTCCATCCCAGAGGCTATCCGCCCCCGACGTGTGAACACTCCTCCTTGAATACACTAATCATAATAAAAGTACGTATGACTAAAGTCACTCAAACTCCACTTTGAAGATAAAAAATAATATAAAAACAGCCCAAGAGAGAGGGGATGTCAGGGAAGACACCATCGCGAAGAATTCCACTGCTGATTTCCGGGATCAGTCGACGGGCTGAGCCTTTCTTCCCCGCCATAGGGACGTCTTTGGGTAAGACTTCGATTACACCGAGCGCTTTCTCGGGGACTTAGAAATTTCTCTAGAGAATCTCTACCCTACATTTATAGCCAGGCTGTATCGTTTATAATTTTGTCGCGCGTTTGTATACTTAACAATATCCTTATTTGCACGTCCTTTGCAGACAGTGTATTTATCACCAGCAATCCTAAAGAACCTGTATATCTGTTGTTTAAATAAACTGCACTGTTTCAGTAGCTGGTCGTTTCGCTTTCTCACTGAACGCGACCAAAACTTGAGAGAGGCCGTGCTAGTTCAGGAGCACGACTAGACTGAAGGTGCAGCCCACTATTAGTGTATCCAAATCGTAATAGTTTAATACATATTAAACGCGATTGGACTGATAGTGCTGAATTGGGCATCACTCAGAATTTAAACGTGGGCGCACCTAGCCTCCCACCTTGGTGAGGAGTGTTAGAACGCAAGGGGGTTTATCTTCTGCCAAAACCGCTTGGCCCTGTTTCACGTAACAGAATTTGGCGTAGTCCGGCGGGATTGCCATGGATAAACTGCTGCAAAAATATGATTGTGCCCCTTCCCAGGCTGGGAAGGAGTGGGCCCAAAAATTTTGGAAGGATGAAGAGAAAGTGGTGGAACGTATTGAAGAGTGTCGGGTTTCACAGAAGCTCAGAGCGGGGAAAGGCAAGGGTGTGATTTGTGCTGTGTTAGGTGCCTGTTTATCTTGTGCACAACAAGAAGCTAGAGAAACCCCTGCTCCTAATCTGATTTCAGCTGTAGAATATGCAACCCTGAAATCGGAGAATGAGGTGCTGAAGTCACCATTAGCCTTGCAAAAGGAGACAGGAGAAAAATTAAGAACTCAAGTTGATAAGCTTGTGAGTGAGAATGAATATTTAGGAAACCAACTTAAAATGTTATTAGAAAGGGTGACTGGGCTCTTAGATAAAATGCAGCCCTCGACCCAGGTCCAACAGATTCGTAAGTTAATGTGTTATCCAAATTCCGGAACCCAGACCGGAGATTTTTTGTCAAATAGTAAGGATGGCGAAGAAGATGAGGAGGAAAGGACTTTTACTTTGAAATCACAAGTTTTTCCTTTACGTCCTCTGGTTAAAACTGAAACTGCGGTTGATGACGATGATGAAATTCACACCACTGTGCGTACCGTTCCATGGACACCATGCCATTAGCCTGAGGATAATAGGGAGTATGAAATACCCATCGAATCCCTTCTTCTTTGGCCCAATCTTGTACCACTGTAGTGGTAAAGTGTGAACCGTTATCACTTTGGATTTCCTCAGGAAGGGGAAGTGTGCTGAACCACCGTTTTAGGCCTTTCACTGTGTTGTCCCCAGTAGCTGATTTGAAACTGCTGGCCATACTGAGGCTGGAGATAATCTCTACTCCTACCAGGACATATCTTTTCCCACCTGATGATCTCAAGGGCCCAATATAATCAATTTGCCATGAATGCCACAATGTTTTCTTGTCCCGAATGTGTAAGGGAGGTGCGTTACTCGGATGATATTTACTGAGTCATAGGCAACATTGTGAACAGGCAGTCACTACTTGTTCGCACAGCTTAACCGACACAGGCCACCCCCGGGCTAGACCTTCCTGATACAGGTCAGCACGGCCTGTGTGGCCACGCTTAACATGTAACCATTCGAGTAAGCGTTCCCATTCCTGACCATCATCTACAATGTCAATTTGCTGCAGCCACATGAGGCTATCTACCTGTTGGTTGAACTGAGCAGTGATCAAACTTGAATGATCATGGCCTTTTACCCAACCAATGTGCAATGTTCTCTGTCCTCCTATTTCTAACAGTTGCTTCCAACTGTCCGATTCCCAAATCTGGACTCTATTCACCCGCCAATCGTTGTCTGCCCAGTGACCTATCCATTCAGTGGCTCCTTTAAAAACAGCATATGAGTCAGTGTAAATGTAAGTAGCCCCATGTTGTGCCGCTATTAGGACAGCTCTGAGTTCCCCTACTTGTGCACTACCTTCTCCTGTTTCAATTGCTCTTTCTCTCGTTGCTACTTCCAGTGCTACGGCCTCGTACTTCCACTTATCGTTCTCACGGTGAGATGATGCATCAGTAAACCACACTCCTGTGATACCACTGCCTTCCTTCAGAGGAGGTGCTTCTTGGATTGGAGATGGTCTGTTTGGTGGGGATTGGACCAATAGGGCACCATCTATATTCTTTTGGAGCTTTGATACTTTAATACTGCCTTCAGAGATTGGCATGATTTCATTAATGCCTTCTAAATAAGCATACCACTTTCGAACTGTAGGTTTCTGGGCAATGCCAGCTGGTGGTGTTGTCCCTTTACAGACCACATCTAGGAGGCAGAAAGGTCCCTGAATGATCACACTCTGTTCTCTTCTTATCTGCTCTGTTCGTTGCAATGCTCGCACCAGGGACAGTAAACCCTTCTCAAGGTCTGAATATCTGCTCTCAGTATCATTAAAGGAGTGAGAGCTAAATTCTAATGGTCTCTTCAGTCCTGCTGGTCCCTTCTGCCATAAATTACAATGGGAACCATATTCACTGAACCTCCATTCTATGTTGACGTGGAAGGCTCGGACAATAACACAACGACCAATATGATCAGGTTAATGCCAGTTTATTGCACAGATAGCTCAGTTATTATAGACGTTCTGATTCTGTATCACACGCCGACAATTTGCCGATTGGTTGCACGAGCTGTGCATGCGGTAAGCAACATATTATAATTGGCTTAAAGCATCTGTCCACGCAGACAATCACCCCTCCTATATCCTGGGTGAACTTCTGCATTTGGCACGCTGAGTTCAGCACACTTTCTCATATCTTAGTTGTCTCAGCATTTCTAACATCACTACAATGTTTTCACATAACCTTCAAACTAACAAAGCCTACAGAGTTTTTAGCAATTCTTCGGTGCAAAGCCTACATAGTTGTTAGCAATTCTTTGGTGCTTGGAGTGTTCACAGGATGACCCCTTTGTACTAAAAATCCTCCAACAATTCTACATGGACAGGGTCAGTTGGATGTATAGGATCAAGCTGTTGGAATATCCTTAGCTCCTTTATTAGCAATTCCAGAACATTAGTATGTTGTTCAGTCCACTCCCAGGATTTAGCCTTTTTGAGCAAACAATAAAGGGGGCAAGCAATGATGGAAAAGACAGGGATGTGTTTACGCCAATAGCTTAAAGTTCCCAGAACTTGCTGTAACTCCTTCATGCTGGATGGATTCTGTCCATGCTCTATTTTTTCCAGGGTATCCTGAGGGACAGAAGCAGCTCCCTTAATCCACCAGACCCCCAGGAATTTAACTTCCTGTGCAGGTCCCTGACACTTTGAGTCTGGAATTTCCAATCCCAAATCCAGTAATGTTCTTCGGATGTTTTCCATCATGTCTTTTATACTTTCTTGGTTCTCTCCCCCTATTAGGATGTCATCAATATATTGGTATACCGTACATCCCTGTGAAACAGGAATCTCTGACAGCACTTTAGCTAAAGCATTATGAGCAATGGTGGGGGAATGTTTGTATCCTTGTGGAAGTCGGTTAAAGGTATACTGGACTCCTTTCCATGTGAATGCAAACTGCACTTTGTCTTGCTCAAGGAGGGGAATCATAAAAAACATGTCTTTAACATCCAAGGCAGCCATCCAAGGATGGGCAGCTCCTTGTGCCATTGTCACAATTTCTGCGATATTTGGAACTGCGGCGGTCAGGGGTACAGTGCTGGCGTTTAACTTTTGGTAATCTACTATGAAACGCCATTGCCCGGTTGGTTTCTTTACTGGCCACACCAGTGAATTATAAGGTGAGTGAGTCCTCTTAACGATGTCTCTTTTTTCTAAATCTGATACCACCCCGTCTGCTCCTGCAAGTGCAGCTGCAGGCAGTGGATACTGACGGACATTAGTGATTTTAGAGGGAGGTAAATGTAGGGAAGTTTCCAATAGACTCAGTTTCACTGTGTCTATTCCTTTTTCGCGTCCTGCAAAACTCCACACAGTTCCATCTGTGAATTTCCACATTCACCCACACAGCACGTCAAATCCTAGGAGGTTAGTACGCGAGGCACCCACTAACACTTCCGCCCTAGTCATTCGCTGCTCTCCCAGTAACCAGAGGTTAATTTTTGCAACGGTGCATGTTTTTACCACACCATCAATTCCTGTGAAGTTGACTCTATGTCTGGTGGGATTTATACCTAGAAGTTGTGCTGTTTCGTTAGTGATTGCAGACATTTGGGCTCTGGTATCAATAATAAAGTTTACCGACATCCTCCAGGGTCCGACAGGAATGGTGATAATAGGTTCAGAATCTTTATGAGAGAGCCATTGAATTGCTAGTACCGGCCGGACAGGGTGGCTCACTGCCCTCCCTGGGGATAGGAGTTTTTTGACTGGGACTCTGACAAATCAATCAAATTACGCACCGATGCAGAAGGCACAATTTTCTCATGGCTTGGGGATTCTCTGGTTAGACTTTTCTCCCCAGCCGCATTATTCTTTCTAGTTAGAGATTGGACCAGCGTACGGAGATCTCCCGTAGGGACACCGTGCAAGAATTGTCGGGGTACCCCTAATTGTAGGGCTTTACGCCACAACTCGTTCTGGTCCTTATCAGGCTTAAACCTTTCCACCGGTTCGGGGTTTTGAGTGTGAGTTCGGACTTGGTGAACCTTTCCGGGGTGTTCAGAGGATTTTTCACTAGTTAGGCTGGCCCAGCCCATTCGGCACCCATATTGGTCTATTTCCTGTACATATTCATTCCAGGTGGGCATGTAGGGACAATGGCCCCGGCCATGAGCATCCCGAGCATCTCATATACGATCTTGAGTGCGGACAAGGAATGGTTTCAGGCAATTGGGAAGACCACGGATGAGAGGGGATAGTCGATTGGGGTCGATAGCGGTTGACATTGGGGATTTCCGAAATTCCTCCCTGTATGACATGGCTTGCAGACAAGCTGCTTTCCGTATTGCCGCAAACAGATCAGAGTAGCCTGGAGCTCTAATCTCTAACGACTCCCCCCTCTCTCGCAGATCAATACCACCTGCCCAATAGGCTGCTCGAGCAGTTAGGGAATAATTATGATCCCCGTCCATTGTAGTTAAAAACACTCCTGGTCCCCAAGAGTCTCCTGCTTCTTCCTCACTCAACATAATTCTATCTCCTCCTTCAGAAGAAACTCGCCACACATACTCAACAGCCGACTCTTCTGGCTGCCTCGAATATTTTTCCCTTATTTTCGCTAACTCTGTTCATGTCCAAGGAATAGTACGCACAGTGTTGCGGACTTCATCATCATCCTCATCAACTGTGGTTTCAGTTTTAATCAGAGGTCGTAAAGGAAAGACTCGGGATTTCACAGTAAAAGTCCTTCCCTCCTCATCTTCTTCCTCATCTTCACTATTAGACCAAAAATCTCCGGTCTGGGTTCCGGAACTTGGATAACACATTAACTTACGAATTTGTTGGACCTGGGTCGAGGGCTGCATTTTATCTAAGAGCCAGTCACCCTTTCCAATAACATTTTAAGTTGGTGATCTTCATTCCCGAGTATAGCATTAGGGTTTCCTAAGCGTTCATTCTCACTCACAAGCTTACCAACTTGAGTTCTTAATTTTTCTCCTGTCTCCTTCTGAAAAGCTAGTGATGACTTCAACACCTCATTTTCCGATTTCAGAGTTGCATATTCTACAGCAGAAATTAGATTAGGAGCAGGGGTTTCCCTAGCTTCTGGTTGTGCATGAGATAAACAGGCACCTAACACCGCACAGATCACACCTTTGCCTTTCCCCGCTCTGAGCTCTAGTGAAGCCCAACACTCTTCAGTACGTTCCACCACTTTCTCTTTATCCTTCCAAAATTTTTGGGCCCACTCCTTCCCAGCCTGGGAAGGGACACAATCATATTTTTGCAGCAGTTTATCCATGGCAATCCTGCTGACTACGCCAAAATTCTGTTGCATGAAAAGGGGCCAAGCGGTTTTGGCAGAAGATAAACCCCCTTGCGTTCTAACACTCCTCACCAAGGTGGGAGGCTAGGTGCGCCCACGTTTAAATTCTGAGTGATGCCCAATTCAGCACTATCAGTCCAATCGCGTTTAATATGTATTAAACTATTACGATTTGGACACACTAATAGTGGGCTGCACCTTCAGTCTAGTCGTGCTCATGAACTAGCACGGCCTCTCTCGAGTCTTGGTCACGTTCAGTTAGAAACCAAAACGACTAGCTACTTAAAAAAGTGCAGTTAATTTAAACAACAGATATATAGGTTCTTAGGATTGCCGGTGATAAATACACTGTCTGCAAAGCACGTGCAAATGGAAGTATTGTTACATATACAAAACACGTGACAAAGTTATAAAGATACAGCCTGGCTATAAATGTAGAAAAGAGATTCTCCAGAGACATTTCTAAGTTTCCCGAGAAAGCACTCGGTATGATCTAAGTCTTACCTAAAGGCGTCCCTATGGGGTGGAAGAGAGGCTCAGCCTGGCGACTGATCCCAGAAGTCAGTGATGGAATTCTTCGTGATGGTGTCTTCCCTGGGTATCCCCCCTCTCTCAGGCTATTTTTATACTATTTGTTATCTTCAAGATGGAGTCTGAGTGACTTTAGTCATACATACTTTTATTATGGTTGGTGTAAATTTTTCTCGCTTCATAATTAAAGGTATAGTTTATGAGAAATTCAGGGCGCAGACTCAAGAAGGAGTGGTCGCAGCTTGGAGGCATTAGCCTTTGGGATGGAAGTGTGTTTTGGTATTATAATGACATTATAATGAGCAAAGTTTGCACAAAGGACAGCATTTCATCAAAATTTGACAAAACGTTGGCTTCGAGTATCGAGCGGGCAGCTAATGGGCAGCTTATCTGTTTCATGGTATTGTCCCATTCCCGTATCTGCTATACATCATAAGGTAAAGCCGCGGAATAATTGCATCCCATCCCGTACCTCATGTAGCTTATCAGGGAACCACGGGTGTTGTATTCTTCATGCCAGCTGCAGCTATTTTCTACCTCAGAAGTCTCTTGATTTTATACTGTTCCTTAATGTGTGAACAATGCTGTACTTTTGTATTTTTAGCCAATTTAGTAATTATTCCACACCCTGTCTGTGCCTCACTCCTCTCCGCTCGGTGCCTGCAGGCAGTGCCCTTGGCCCTGCTGCACTTCGCAGAGGCGTGGCTCCTGGGCACAGCTGTCTCTCTGCAGCGCTGCCCACTTGCCAGGAGCTCCCTCCGTCCCAGGAGCCTGGCCCAGCTCAGCAGCAGAGGACCAGCCCAAGGCAGCCCTTTCTCTGCCCCCACTGGGCTCCCTCCAGGTGTCCCTGGAGCTCCAGGGGAAGGTGCTGGGAAACAGGCTGAAGGAATGGCTGATGTTTCCTCCTTCAGCCAGGGACAGAGGCTTCTTTCCAACAGTGTCATTTCTCATATCGGGAAAACAACTGGGCATGAGAACAGCCTTTCCTTGTGCCATCGTTACACAGGGCACCCAGATAGTGCTAGGGAGGGATCTCTGTTAGCCCTGCAGAGGGAAGGGATGCAGCTGAGTCAACTGAGTCACCTCCTCCTGTGTTTTCAGCCCTGGAGACAGAAAGGGACTTGACTCCCTCCCATGCACAAATCCCTTTTGACACAGGTGGTGCAGGAGCCAACCAGGAGAGGAGAACCGAATGGATGGTCACTGAGCAGCCAATGATTGGCAGGTGAACAGAGTCCCAGTTTGGGAGACAGATAGTTGGAAGTAACTGTTGGAACACAGGAGGACAGAGAATGTTGCGCATTGGTTGGGTAAAAGGCCATGATCGTTCAAACTCGATCACTGCTCAGCTCAACCAACCGGTAGATAGCCTCATGTGGCTGCAGCAAATTGATATTGTAGATGATGGTCGGGAATGGGAACGCTTACTTGAATGATTACATGTTAAGCATGGCCACACAGGCCGTGCTGACCTATATCAGGAAGGTCTGGCCTGAGGGTGGCCTGTATGAGCTAAGCTGTGCAAACAAGTAGTGACTGCCTGTTCACAATGTCGCCTACGACTCAGTAAATATCATCCGAGTAAGGCACCTCCCTTACACATTCGGGACAAGAAAACACTGTGGCATTCCCGGCAGATTGATTATATTGGGCCCTTGAGATCATCAGGTGAGAAAAGATGCATCCTAGTAGGAGTGGAGGTCATACAAGTGGTTCCCAGAGAGCTTTAGAACAAGCCACCGTTTTCCCTCCTGGATCCTTGGGCATGGGAGCAATCTCTGGACATATAGAAATTTTGGAGGCTGGTGCTGCGCCAAGTGAGAAAGTGTGGTTTTGAGGACAAAGGTGCCAGGAAAGCCTGCAGCCCCAAGGTTTGTGGGCTTCTGAGGTAGAAAACAGCCGCAGCGGGCATGAAGAATACAACATCTGTGCATCTGTGGTTCCCTGATAAGGATGCTTGTGAAGCTACACGAGGTATGGGGCAGGATGCAATTATTCCATGGCTTTACCTTATGATGTATAGCAGATACGGGAATGGGACGATACCATGAAACAGATAAGCTGCCCATTAGCTGCCCGCTCAATACTTGGAGCCAACGTTTTGTCAAATTTTGATGAAATGCTGTCCTTTGTGCAAACTTTGCTCATTATAATGTCATTATAATACCAAAACACACCTCCATCCCAAAGGCTAATGCCTCCACGGTGCTGACTGGGAGCTGACTGGGGACAAACCGCAGAACTAGCGGAAACTGGCAGATGTAAGCAGAATGAAGAAGAAAAGGACCAAGGAAACAATTCCAAGAGAAAGAGGTAACATCAGAAAAAAGGCCAGCCCGGTTACCAAGAAAACCAGTAAAAAAGCAGGAGACCACCAACAAGGATTAAGTGGTTGCAGTTGGGGATCAGATGATGGGTGGTACGTCCCGGGAAACCTGACTGTAAGGGTACAACTAGGGGGTGAGATCTGCAGTAGGCGTCCCTCGTTGGAGGCACCCATCTCGACCTTCTCTGCCCTGTTGAGGTGGCACCTGCAAAATTCCTACCGTGATCTAGATGGCAGCTGTGTGCACTCCTGAAACAACGAGCCAGGGGCCTGCTTCCACCCTATCACCTCCTCATCCACCGAGCCCATAAAGAGCAGCTGGAGAAGCGGCTGCATACTTCTTCTAGCTGCAAGGCCACCACTGACATCACAAGCACCTGCAAAAGCCAGGCGTTCATCCATACCCAAACAGCTACTTAGCCACCAGGGACATCAGGAGCAGCTGTACAAGCCAGGTCCTGCTCCTGCCCCACCACCTTCTCATCCACCTATGGCATCACAGGCACCTGCACAGGCCAGGAGTTCGCACACGCCGTGTCAACTACTCAGGCACTTGTGACACCGTAAGCAGCTGCACATGGAACATTCTTGCTCCAGCTTTGTCACCTACTCAGGCACATGAACAAGCCAAGTGCCTCCTTCTACCCCATCACCTGCTCATCCACCTATGACACTGCAAACAGCTGCACAAGACAGAAGCCTGCTCCGGCCCTGTAACAGCTCAAATCCATATGACATCCCATGAACCTACACAAGCCAGGAGCCTGCTCCTGCCCTAATGCCTACTCACCCACCCATGGCATCACAGGCACCTGCACAGCAGGAGCATCCTCACTGCCAACACCCTGGCTTTTCCGCCTTCATCTGTCTCCCATTCCCATCTCCACATGCTCTCCTTTCTCCCAGGCACCTTTCTCACCCACTCCACAACCTCCCAGTGCCTCTGTCTGTCTTTGTCTTTCTGAGGCAGATGCTACCTCAGAAGCATTGTCCCAGCGAGGTCACCTGATTGTCTTTCTCCCTCAGCTGTTGTTGTGACTGTTCCAGCAGTCCCAGTGCTTTTTGACCTCATGGGCCCTCTCGTCCCGCCTCCCTTCTGCAGTTCAATCCTTTTCCTGTGACAACCAGTCGGTGCCCGCTCTGTGGGCATCTTACCTACATCTTCCTGACCTGGACAGCTGGCAGGAACGGTGGCCATCAGCCCCAATTGTGCCTGACATCTTCTCCTGGCACAGGCGCAGCTCTGGGCATGCTTGGTGCGTACCGTGCTTCCTGAAGGAGAACAGCACCAAACAAAGTAACTCCTGGGCAATGTCCTGCTGGGAAGAGCTGATTTCATGGCAGGTTAGACGCAGGTCCCAAGACCGGTCCAGGGTCTTACCTGGCAGAAGTCTTCTCCCCCAGGTCTTGCTGCCTTCTGCCTGGACTCTGGCTTGACAGCATGGGGAGGGAAAACTTTGCAGCAGCTTCTCAGGATGCCACACTCTGCCTGGGAAAGGAGGAAGCTCTTTAGAGCAGCCCCGAGGGGAGTGCGTTTCAACCAGGCTGTGGTCACCCAGCATGGGGAAGGGCCCCACCTGGAGAGCTGCGACCCATTCCCATACCTCTTCTGATCCTCTGCTGTTCTGCAGCCTTCTTGTGCTGGTTGGCGAGAGCCTCCACCACCACGGTGCTGATCACAACGAATCGAAAACTGGAAAGCAAGTGATGACACAGATTTGAAGAAGGGTGACCCCTACCCTCTGCAGCTCCCCAGCACCAGTCCTCCTGGCTGTCGTGCAAGGCATGGCACCCCTTTCCCTTTGTGGCCATGCAGAGGTTTTATTTGCAATCTCCACCCAACACCAGAAGATGTAGCTTAAAGTCCTCTCCATGTGCAGCTGCTTCTCTCTGATGGGAATGATGCCAGGCTGGGCATGAGAAACACGATCACAATGCCTGGCCACCCTGGGAGAATACAGGTGTAGCCCAAACTCAGCATTAGTTCACCAGAAACCAGTCACTGCAGGACTGATCCCTGACTCAATGCTGAGTGCTGAGCCCCAACAACATGCGCTCCTGAGCAGGAGCTGGGAAGCCGCCTGCTCAGTCAGTCGAGGGCTGCAGAGGAACCGCACTCACCTTGGGAACATGCGGTCAGGAGCAGCCTGCATCCCCCAAGTGGTGGCCGCTCCACCGGAGACCACTGCACATCGCACCCACAGCCTCTGCAAAGTGGCACAGAGCTGTTAGAAGCTTCCCAAGGCAGTTTTTTCTTGGCTCCCAAACGAAGCGGGCACTGTGTCCTACTTCAAAAGAAAGCCACTTCTCAACAGCCCTCTCCCAAACCTTCCTCCATGAACATTAGCCCTTGCTCTGCTCTGAAGAAGCTGCAGAGCAAACCCTGAGACTGCGCAATATAACACTGCCAGGATTTTCACAGGGCAAGGACCCAGAACCTCAGAAGAAACTTTCTTTGCCAAGGCAGAAGTCAGTGGCGGTGAGCATGGGGAAAGAAAGGCATGTCACTGCCCTGCCACATCCAGGCTGGCCAACGGCGATTGGCTTCCCAAAGACACTGAGGCGTCCTCAAAAGTGGAGCAACTTACAGTGTGAAGCAGTGCCATGCGGCTGGCCTTGCTCTCCAGCCCTGTGACGTAGTCGTAATAAAACCGCATGCACAGGACACCGTCTTGGCAGGAGAGAACGCCAATGTCTTTGAAGGCGAAGGAGAGGTGCTGCTTGTTCCTCAGTTGGAAAGAGTAGAGGAGTATGGTGTCTCGCATGCAGTCCTCCACCATGTGGCGCGGGAAGGAGGTGGCTTGTGATAGTCACCTGTAGTTCAGCGGCTTGATCTCGACATCCTCTGCAAGGAGGAGAAACATCATCGCTGCCACAGCAGGCTAAATTTCCATGTACGATTCGTAACAAAATGCCACAGAAAAGGTCATTTATCAACACAGCTCTTGGGGAGTGGTTTGTTTTGGGGGCGTTCAAGCCATCCCTCGACCTTTGGAGGCAACTCTTTGTTTCTCCCGGCCCTTTCCAAAGAGCAGAGAGCACACACCTGCCCCTAGACACGGAGTGGGGAAGTGGCATGTGGCCTCTGGCTTCTCACCAGGGATAACCCCTGTGGGGAACGTGAGCTCCTGCAGACACGCCTTGTCCATGTTCAGCTGGAAGACTGGTCTTCGAGCCATAAACACCTCTTCTTCACCCTGGAATCGCTCTTGGACCATAGTGAAGGTCCCGAGTCCTGGGAGCAGGGCGCCCTGCCCGGGAAAAAGACCAAAGGCTGGTGAGTGAGGACTTCAGAGAGGGGCAAAGGGAAAGCTGTGGAAAAGGCCCATGTTCTCCATTTGTTTTCTTCCCCTCCTCAAAACTTTTCACAGAATCACAGAATCTTAGTGGTTGGAAGGGACCTTTGAGATCATCGAGTCCAACCACATAAAAAAAAAAAAACAAAAAACCACACAAAAAAAAAGCACCCACCAACTAAACTCCACACCCACAACCCCACACACAACACCCCACCACAAACCAATAATCTTGGGCACTAGAGCATGCCCTGAAGAGCCATGTCTACACGTTTCTTAAATACCTCCAGGGATGGTGACTTCACCACCTCCCTGGGCAGGCTGTTCCAGTGCCTGACCACTCTTTCAGTAAAGAAATTCTTCCTAATATCTAATCTAAATCTCCCTTGCCGCAGCTTCATACCATTTCCTCTGGTCCTGTCGTTATTCCCTTGGGAGAAGAGGCCAACCCCTGCCTCTCTATAGTTTCCTTTCAGGTAGTTGTAGAGGGCAATGAGGTCTCCCCTCAGCCTCCTCTTCTCCAAACTAAACATGCCCAGTTCCCTCAGCCTCTTTTCATAGGACTTGTTCTCCAGACCCCTCACCAGCTTGGTGGCTCTCCTCTGGACACGCTCCAGCACTTTAATGTCTTTCCTGTAGTGAGGGGCCCAAAACTGAACACAGTACTCGAGGTGAGGCCTCACCAGTGCCGAGTACAGAGGCACGATGACTTCCCTACTCCTGCTGGCCACGCTATTCCTGATACAAGCCAGGATGCCATTGGCCGTCTTGGCCACCTGGGCACACTGCTGGCTCATGTTAAGCCGGCTGTCCACTAACACTCCCAGGTCCTTTTCTGCCGGGCAGCTTTCCAGCCACTCAGCCCCAAGCCTGTAGCGTTGCCCGGGGTTGTTGTGACCAAAATGCAGGGCCCGGATTTGCCAACATCCCTTAGCTAGAGAGGATCCCAGGCACTTGCAGCACAGGGAATACCCCTGGGACTGATTCCTATGGATTATCCTTGGCATCACTGGCCCAGCATAAGGCCCTGTGTCTCTGACTGGTCTCTTCACTCTGATCACAGCAAAGGGCAAAGCCCTATCGTCTGCCAGACGCTTTCTCAGGCTAGATCTGGACATGGTTTCTCCCCTGGTTGACCAAGTAGCAGCTCTTGGCGTATGGGGTCTTCTCGGTGTGCTGCCAGGATGCTCAGGGAGGGATTGCTCCCCGGGGCCCGGGCTCTCCGGGGCAAAGGGGGACCAAGACGCCAGCCCACCTTGTCCAGCTTCAGCTGTCCCAGGATGTACGCAGACACAGCATCCCAGATAGTCACAACCTCTGTAAAGCGAGGGAAAGAGGTGTCAGGCTTGGGGACAGCCAGCTCACAGCCTCTCGACATGCTCCTCGCCCAGGGGGTGACAGATGCAGGCATCCACAAACAGCCCAGCCAGACACTGCCATCACGGCTGCGGACCTGGGCTGTGCCCCAATTTCAGACTGCCAGCCTTACTCTTCTCCTGGGGCAGGGCTGGAGCAGAAATGGGGACATGGGAAGGACTCACGACCAGGGCTGTGGCCACCTAACCCCCACAAAGGAATGGCACCCCAGAGGCCAGAACATGGTCTGCCAGCCTGGTGGACCCCGTGGAGAGGAAGAGAGGTTCTCCCAAAGGAGACCAGTCCAAGGTGAAGGGCTAATTTTTCATCCCAGGGCCAGAACCCTTAGAGGTACCAGCGCCCAGGGAAAGCTGGCTGTGGATGGCTTCCCTCGCAAGGGCACCAAGACATTCCCACGGGAGCCTCAGGGCAGCCCCAGCATCACAACCCAGGAGTCTGGGATGCCACACTGTGCCTTGAGCCTTCAGGAGGGGCTCTCGCTGCACCCCCCAGCCCTGCCCAGCCACCCCCACAGTCCAGCAGCTCCAGCTTTTGACACCAACAGCCCCAGTGCAACCCCTCGGGAAGCAGCTCCTAAACCTCTTAGCCTGGGTGGAGAGATACAGGAGGGAGGGGAATAAGCTGCTCAGCTCCAAACTGACGGCCACGGTGCAGCAGCCCTCCATGGCGCTTGCCGCTTGCTCTCAGCTCAGAAAAAAGGGCTGCTCTTTGCAGCTCCTCACCCAAACCTCCTCTCTGACGTGCCCCTGCTCTGCCTGTCAGCAAGAGTCCCCCAGCGCAGCCCCGATGCCTCCCGACCCTGCTCCTGGCCGTGGAGCAGCTCCAAAGGGCAGCAGTGGGGAGCCCCTGAGCAGTGCCCAGGCCTCACCAGGAAGTGCCGGCACTGCCACGGCACTGGGGAGACCCTCACCCTCCCCAATAGCAACCCCCAAATCTATGGGAACCCCCCCAATAGGCCCCCACCCCCCATCTGTGCCCCCCTCCAAATCTGGGGACACCCCCCCCCCTTGGTGTGCTCGCTCTGCTCCTCTCCAGGGGACCCAGGCATCTGGGTGCCCCCGCCCCGGGAGCGGGAGGGAATTGAGGAGGGATGGGAGTTGCCTGGGTGCCTGGGGCCCTCCAGGACACCCCCCACCACCACCCTCAAGGTTATGTGTGCCTCAGTTTCCCCTGAGTGCGTGCGGGGCAGTCACTCCCCGGACGACCAGGTCCCCGCCAGCCCAACGGGCGCTGTCGCAATGAGGCCGGAAAGCGCGGACGCAAAGCAGCCGTAAAGCGCACAGCGGGGTGGGGCCGAGGGGTGGGGGCGTGGCTCAGGCCGCCGTTAACTTCTGGGGGCGTGGCCACAGCGGGGAGCACACGGCGGCATTCGGGTGGGAGTGGCACACGGCGGCGGCTCAGCGTCCTCAGGCTGGTGTGCCCCCGGGTCCCCCAGCGTCCCCTCACCCCTCCATGGGCCCCCCCAAGGTCCTCCTCACACCCCACCGGGTACCCTCAGACTCCCGAGCACCCACAGCCCCCTCAGCGGCCCCGGGTCCCCTCAGCCGCCCCACCCCAACGGCTGCTCAGCCTCTCCAGTGTCCTCTCAACACCCCCATGCTCCATTAAACACTCTCTGGGTGCCCTCAGGCCCCCTCGCCCCTGCCAATGTCACCTCAGCCACCCAAAATGTCCCCTAAACAACCCCCAATGTGCTCTTAGCCCCCCATAGTCCCTCACCATTGTCCCCTTAGCCCCCCGTGTCCCCTTTAACTCACTCTGGGGCCCCTCAGTCCCTGCAAGGCCCCAAAATGTCTCCTCAGCTCCCCCATGCCCCTTCAGCACACCCCACTACCCACAACACCCCCAGGCCCCTACGAACGCTCATGCAAACCCCCGTGCAAAGTCCCCTTGCATGACGTCTACCTCCCCCAGCCCCTGAACCCCACCTCAGCCCCCTCCCCACACCCCAATCTTCCACCCCCCACAAGCCCTGTGCCAACGCTCACATACCATCATCCACCCCCTCCCACACCCCCCAAATTCCCCCTCAGATACCACCCCGAAGCCCCCCCAACCGCTATAAGCCCTTGTGCCAGCACTCGTGTGAGCCCCCTCTTTGACCCCCCAACACCCCCAGCTCCCGGTGAACCCTAGTGCAAGGCCTCGTGCGAATCCTCCTGAAAAATCGCCTCATGGGCCACCATCCATCCCACTCCCCCAACCCCCTAAGTCCCCCCTCAACCCCATCCCCAGCCCCCACAAACCCTCGTGCAAATCTTTGTGCAAGCCCCCTCATGCCTCACCCCCAACTTCCCCCACCCCTCCCCCACCCCCAAAGCCACCCCACCCCACCCCAATCCCCTCTAAACCCACGCTCCAACCCCTCCAGGCAGAGACACAGGGAATTATGCGGGGCCAATGCCGAGGATAATCCATAGGAATCAGTCCCAGGGGCATTCCCTGTGCTGGAAGTGCCTCTAGCCGAAGGAAACGTTGGCAAATGTTTTGAGGAGGGGAGAACTCCCTACCACAAGCCCTCCTGGAAATCCTCATTCAAACCCTTGTGAAAAAAACCCTCACACGACATCTTTCCCCCTCTCCCAAATTCCCACTAAACGCCTCCCCCACCCCCCCCTACAAACGCGCATGTAAATCCTTGTGCAAACTCTTGTGCAAGTCCTCATGAAGGCCCTTCATGTGCCACCCCCTAAATCCCCCCTTTCCCACACCTCCAACCCCCTGGTCCCGTATGAACACTCCTGTGAATCCCCATGCAAATCCTCCACTCCCTCCCCAACACCTAAATCCCTCCCAACCCCTCCCCCACCCACCCCCCATCCCTCCCCAGCCCCCTACGAACCCTTGCACAAATCCTCGTGTGAGCCCCCTTGTTCCCAACCCCCAGCTCCCACACCGCTCCCCCACTCGAAATCCTGTTCCTATCCAACCTGCAACCTGCCTCCCCAACCCCTCCCGGGAATCCTTGTGTGAATCCTTGTGCAAGGCACCGTGTGAAGCCTCATGCGAGACCCCTCATGCCCCATCATCCACCTCCCTGACCCCTCCCCCCTCCCTAAATTCCACCTCAACCCCTCCCCCACACCCCAATCTTTAACCCCTCCACAAAAACCTCGTGCAAATCCTTATGCGAGCCTCCTCATGTGCCAACACCTGACCTCTCCCCCTCCCCACCACCAAATCCCCCATGAAACCCCTCCCCCACCCACCCAGCCCCCTGCGAACCCTCCTGCAAGGCGTCCTGTGAATCCTTCTGTGAATCTTTGTGCGAGCCCTCATGCGTAAATCGTAGTGCACCACACCCTATCTCCCTCTAAGATCACGCCCCCCCGAACCCCCCCAACTCCTCCCCAAAACCACCCCTCACCACGCACAACCCCCTCCCCCACCCCCCCACATGCCCTCCCCCCCCCTCCCCCCAGCCCTCTCCAACAAGTCATCATGGAAATCCTCCTGTGCAAAACCCCCTCGTATGACCCCCCGCCCCCACATTTCCCCTCAGACCCCTCCCCCACCACCCACAAGCCCAGGGAACCCTCACACAAACTTCCAGGTGAACCATTGTGCAAGGCCTTGTGTGAAATCCTCATGCAAATCCTCGTACAAGCCCCATCACGTGCTGCCACCCAACCCCTCCCCCCTCCCCAGTCTCTCTTCCCTTCCCAAACCCTTGTGTGAATCCTGGTGCAAGGCCTTGTGCAAATCCTCATGCAATTTCTTGTGTGAAACCCCTCGTGTGCCATAATCCAACCCCCTCCCTCCTCCCCCACCCCCAAATCCAGCATCAATCCCTCCCCCACGCCCCCAGCCCCGTGAAACCCACGTGCAAGGCCTTGTGTGAATCCTCGTGCAAATCTTCATACAAGCTGCCTCGCATGACCCCTCCCCCACCTCCCAAATCCCCCCTCAACCCCCCCATCCCTCCCTCGTGCCCCACAAACCTTCGTGCAAACCTTCATGTGACCCCTCGTGCGATCCCCCTCATGCGCTACTACCCAAATAAATCTCCGACACTCCACCTGAAATGCTGCAGCTCCTTATGGAGTACGCCTGCACCGGGACAGTGCTGGGCACGGCTGGCAATGTTTAGAGTCCGCTAATGGCGGCAGAGCATTTCAATGTCATGGGCAACATCAGACCGTGCAGCGAGTTCTTAAAATCCCAGCTGTGCTTGGAAAACTGCGTCGGCATCTGGAGACTCACAGATTATTATTAGTACTGCCCCGACCTGCAAGAAGCAGCCCAGGTGTTCACCCTCCATGGCTTCGAGGAGACGACCAGGGTGTCTGCAGAGTTTCTGGGGCGTTCCGATGGGTGAGTGTGACAGGAGGAGAGATCCCCCATGCACCTGGTGCTGGAACTAGACTAATGTCGGCTTTCTAAACTACAAACCTAGTTTGGAGAGTGATAATTTTGTTACGGACTTTGGTAGCATCATGAGGCCCCTGGTGCCTGCCCCATGATGTCACAAAGGGGAGCTCTGACTGCACCGTGATATCACAAAGGGGTGCTCTGACTGCCCTGTGATGTCACAGGGGGGTGTACTATAAAAGGGGGCGCAGGCGCTGCGGGAGCTGTCAGTGGGTGCTGGGCACCACAGTCTGGCATCGTCTGGGCAGAGTGCAGCCTCGGCCTCTGCCACCCCAGCAGCATTGGGGGTCCCGTCACTGGGGACCCAGGAGGTCACTGGGGATCCACATCGCGGGACTGTGCTGGTGACTCGGAGCTGCTGCCAGGGGGCTCTCCAACGTCCCTCCCCGGCTCACCTGGCCTCAGTCCTGATGCTCGTGACGGGGCTCAGCATGGTCTCTACCATCTCAGTGCGCCGTGGCACGGGTTGGGGTGGGATGGAGTGATGTGGCGTGGCGTGGGGGGATGCGGTGGGGGGCTGGGAGATGCTCCTGGCTCTGGCGCTGCTTGAAAGTTTGTAGGATGGTGTGCTAGCGAGGTCCTTCAGTCTGTTGTCCCAGGGGAGGTAGGGGATGGAGAGACACGCGATAGCAAAGACACAAGGGATAGTGATGGGCTAGAAATCACCAAAGCGCCTGGGAAAGGTCAGGTAGGAATTAGGCCTTCTCCCTCCAGAAAGGTGACAGGTTCAATAGCAAAGCTGAAGTGCATCTACACCAATGCACGCAGCATGGGCAATGAACAGGAGGAGCTGGAAGCCATTGTGCAGCAGTATAACTGATAGAGCTGCCATCACAGAACCGTGGTGGAGCATGACTGGAGTGCTGCATTGGATGGCTATAAACGCTTCAGAAGGGCTTCCGGGAGACCTTATAGCAGCCTTCCAGTACGTAAGTGGCTCCAGGAGAGATGGGGAGGGACTCTGGATCAGGGAGTGCAGTGACAGGATGGGGGGTAATGGTTTTACACAGGAAGAGGGGAGATTTAGATTAGATCTGAGGAAGAAATTCTTGGCTGTGAGGGCAGTGAGCCCCTGTCCCAGGTTGCCCAGAGAAGCTGTGGCTGCCCCATCCCTGGAGGGGTTCAAGGCCAGGTTGGACGGGGCTTGGAGCAACCTGGTCTGGTGGGAGGTGTCCCTGCCCATGGCAGGGGGTGGCACTGGGTGGGCTGTAAGGTCCCTTCCAACCCAAACCATTCTGTGATTCTATGATTAATTCTATGATAGGCCAGGAAGGAGAGGCGGTAGAGCGGCCCTCTATGTTAGGGAGTGTTACGAATCTTTCTTTTACGTGCGCACAGACAAATATTTGGATCCAGTAAAGCATGAGAACACCCACTCTCGTAGGAGCTGATGTGTATAGAGAGAGGGGGATGAACGAGAGGCTTGCCTATAGTTAAAATTTCCCTCTTTGAGTTTAAATACTCGCAATACACTGGCATTCCTCAGTAGGTGATAACTGGGACTCGAGGGGGGTTGACTTGCGCTGGCTGCCCAGTCCTCGAGGTGTTTGTCTAAGCGGCTCCCGACTCGGGGGAGGTGCTGGCCACAGCCCACTGTAATCTGGGAGAGCTGAAAGGGTCTCGCTGGAATTGCTCCTTACAGGGTCCAAGATAATTGACTTTTGTCAGGTATTTTTCCACTCTGGCCCAACTCGGACACTGGGATATGCTGGTACTTTTCCACTCCTGACCCAGAGTCGATGACTCAGAGCAGTCAGGATCCTATAGGCCCGGAGCGGAGACACCGCTTTAGATGGAGCCAATTCTGCCCTACTTGTGAAAGCAAGCTCAAAACCCCCCAAATTTTCTGTGATCCGAATTCTAGCACTGCCAGCTTCATTTCCGTTTCAGTGTAAATCCCTGAGCAGCTGAGAAGCGTGGCTGTTGATGCTCCAAGAAATAGAACTGAGATGGCGGGGTCTCTTTGTTCTGCTGGTCTCAAGCACTGGTGGCATTGGGTGAATGGTTTTTAGGTGACAGCTCTGAAAGCAGTGGTGCAGAGTGTTCATGCTTTAGCCAAGCATTTTCATAGAATCATAGAATCATAGGATTGGAAGGGACCTCTGGAGATCATCTAGTCCAAACCCCCTGCCAGAGCAGGGTCACCTACAGCAGGTTGCGCAGGAACGCGTCCAGGCGGGTTTTGAATGTCTCCAGAGTTGGAGACTCCACCAACTCTCTGTGCAGCCTGTGCCAGGGCTCTACCACTCTCAAAGTAAAGAAGTTCCTCCTCATGTTTAGGTGGAACTTCCTATGCTCAAGTTTGTGCCTGTTACCTCTTGTCCTGTTACAGGGCACCACTGAAAAGAGCCTGGCCCCATCCTCCTGACACCCACCCTTTAAGTATTTATAAGTGTTGATAAGGTCCCCCCTCAGCCGTCTTTTTTCCAGACTGAAGAGACCCAAATCCCTCAGCCTTTCTTCATAAGAGAGGTGTTCCAGTCCCCTCAGCATCTTGGTAGCTCTCTACTGCACCCTCTCCAGCAGTTTCCTGTCCTTCTTGAACTGGGGAGCCCAGAACTGAACACAGCACTCCAGGTGCGGCCTCACCAAGGCAGAGTAGAGGGGGAGGATGACCTCCCTCCACCTGCTGGCCATACTCTTCTTGATGCACCCCAGGATGCCATTGGCCTTCTTGACCACAACGGCACATTGCTGGATCATGGTCATCCTGTTGTCCACCAGGACTCCCAAGTCTCTTTCCACAGAGCTGCTCTCCAGCAGGTCAGCCCCCAACCTGTCCCGGTGCATGGGGTTAGTCCTCCCCAGGTGCAGCACCCTGCACTTGTCCTGGTTGAATTTCCTAAGGTTTCTCTTTGCCCAACTCTCCAGCCTGTCCAGGTCTCTCTGGATGGTGGCACAGCCTTCTGGTGTGTAAGCCACCCCTCCCAGGTTTGTGTCATCGGCAAACTTGCTGAGGGTGCACTCTATCCCCTCATCCAAGTCATTGACGAATATATTGAAGAGGACTGGACCCAGTACTGACCTCTGAGGAACATCGCTTGTCACTGACCTCCAACTAGACCCTGTGCCCCTAATCAGGACCCTCTGAGCTCTGTCTTTCAACCAGTTATCTATCCACCTTACTGTCCATTCATCAAGCCCACTTTTCCTAAGCTTCCCTACCAGGATGCTGTGGAAGACTTTGTCGAACGCCTTGCTGAAGTCAAGGTAGACCACATCCACCGCCCTCCCCTCATCTATCCATCCAGTCATGCCGTCATAGAAGGCTATCAGATTAGTCAGACATGATTTCCCCTTGATGAATCCATGTTGAGTACTTCTGATAGCTTTCTTTTCCTCCACATGCCTTGAGATGACACCCAGAATGAGCTGTTCTCTCATTTTTACAAGGATGGAGGTGCGGCTGACCGGCCTGTAGTTCCCCGTCTCCTCCTCCTTGCCTTTTTTGAAGACTGGAGTGACATTGACTTTCCTCCAGTCCTCAGGCACCTCGCCTGTTCTCCAGGACCTTTCAAAGATGATGGAGAGCAGCCCAGCAATGACTTCTGCCAGCTCCCTCAGCACTCTCGGGTGCATCCCATCGGGTCCCATGGACTTGTGAGTATCTAATTGATCTAACTGGTACGTCACTCGATCCTTCTCAACCCAGGGGAAGTCTTCTTCTTTCCCCATTACTTCCCCCAACGCCTGCGACTCCTGAGGGCTGGGCCGAGCAGTAAAGACCGAAGCAAAGAAGGCATTCAGTAACTCCGCCTTCTCCGCATCCTCTGTCCCCATGGCTCCTGTCTCATTCAACAGTGGGCCCACAACTTTTCTGGTCTTCCTTTTGCTTCCGATATACTTGTAGAAGCCCTTCCTGTTGAGCTTGACATCCCTAGCCAGGTTTAATTCCAAGGCGGCCTTGGCTTTCCTTGTTTCATCCCTGCACGCTCTGGCAGCATTCCTGTAATCCTCCCAAGCGGTCAGTCCCTTCTTCCACGTATTGTAGACTTCCTTCTTCCACTTGAGCTTTTTCAGAAGCTCCCTGCTCAACCATGCAGGTCCCCTGTGTCCCTTGGGTGATTTCTTTCTCTTAGAGATGCACCGATCCTGAGCTTGGAGGAAGTGGTCTTTGAATACCATCCAGCTTTCTTGAGCCCCTTTGCCTTCCAGAGCCCTAGCCCATGGGATCTCTCCAAGCAGTTTCTTGAAGAGGTCAAAGTTAGCCCTCCTGAAATCCAAGGTTGTAATTTTACTTCTTGTTGTTTTGTGCGTAGTACCCATGATCCTGAACTCTATCAATTCATGATCACTACAACCTAGGGTGCTCCCAACCTTAATGTCCCCCACCAGTCCCTCTGTGTTTGTCAGTACCAGGTCCAGGAGTGCTCTTCTCCTTGTTGCCTCCTGCACCACCTGTGTCAAGAAGTTGTCATCAATGCACTGGAGGAGCCTCCTGGACTGTGTGTGCCTGGCTGCGTGGTCTGCCCAGCAGATATCGGGGTGATCGAAGTCCCCCATGAGAACCAAGGCCTGCGATTGCGAGGTACCTTCATCTGTCTCTAGAAAGCCTCATCAGCTTCCCCATCCTGATCAGGTGGCCTGTGATAAACACCCACAACAGTGTCCCTCATATTTGCCTGCCCCTTAATCCTTACCCATAAGCTCTCAACCCTCTCTTCATCCTCCCTAAGTGGGAGCTCGGTGCATTCCAGTTGCTCTCTCACATAGAGTGCAACTCCACCACCACGCCTCGCTGGCCTGTCTTTCCTGAAAAGGACATAGCCATCCATGACAGCATTCCAGTCATGTGAGCTGTCCCACCATGTCTTAGTAATTGCAATGAGATCGTAGCCCTGCGACCGCACACAGATCTCCAGCTCTTCCTGTTTATTATTCATGCTCCATGCATTGGTATATAAGCATTTCAGAGAGGGAGTCATGTGCGTAGTTTTGACCCTTGAGATGTGGTGTGCCTTCTGGCTAGGTAGATGTTCTTCAAGGTAGATGGATGAAGAAACCATTGTATGGTAAGGTTATCTTAAAGAAAATTCTGGCAATTAAGACCTTTTTTAGGAGGTCCCTGGACTCCTAAGTCACACAAAATCCTAGGAACGGTTTACAGGTGACATTGCTACTATTGTTTAGTAAATGTAGCATATGTAACACAGTATTTTGGCACTTTCATGGCTAAGTGTGCTAGATATCTGAACACAGTGCTTGGGCTTCCACGAAGCAACACTGTTCTAAAGACTATGCTGCTGACATTTTTGTTATTTCTTTGTTAGAGGACTGACTTTATTCACTCCTGTAAACTTGCACTTTGAAGTGTCTAGACTATCACTGCTCTTTCTTAGAAACTAAAGTGCTCTATCTGGTACCTCTTTGTCATACTAGAGATAAACAGATTGGATAAAGTTACCTTCATGTTTTGATGGTTGATTAGTAAAGAACACAAAAGTAGTACAGACTTCGTATTATTGATACTTATATAACATAAACAAAGTATCTGATCATTTACACTTGCACTGCTGTGTTCTATGTCTGTAAGTCTCAATTTGTGACAAAGTAGAAATGTGACTTTGGGGGGTTTCTTTAGTTGCACTGAATGTACCAAGAAGGAGCAGTTCATGGATGCAAATAGATTTACAAACTAATTAGACTATTACAATATAACGATGTGAGATCCGGTTTTATGATTTGTATTTGCTGATCCATGCTAGGTGATGATCCACAGATAAGCAAAGGTCGCTAAAAGTAGAGCTCAGCTAGAACTAGGAAATAGAGTGAATAAGTACAAGGAGCAGAGTTGACCCCAGGAGCCATGCAGAGCAAGATGAGGAGCCTTACTGAGAAAGACTGGGAACTGAGGGGAGGCAGTCGAGCTTCGTTGGCCTGGGGATATGAGCTGAGCTGCCACCGGGTGTCAAGGTGGGTTGGCCCAAGGAGCCGAGACAAGCCAGTTGCAAAAGAGGTGCCGAGACAGCAGAAGCAGGCTTGTTGACTTGGTAAAGGGAGCTGAGTTGAGAGTGCCCTTGGAGCCATGAGGAGCCAGGCCAGGAGCCTTACGGAGGCGTCCCAGGACACGAGGCGTTCCCAGGAGTGGAGTCGAACAAAGCCCAAACGCCGAGCTGCGCTGGATACAAACATTCAGGCAAGTCCGTCACAAGAGCCAAGCTGATGCGGCCCCAGGTGCAGAGCAGCGGTGGACCAAGGATGCAAGCTCAGACCGCACAAGGAACCACGCTGAGATAACATAAAGGAGCGGAGCTGGCCCTAGGAACCCTGCGGAGCAAGCATAGGAGCCTCCACCCGGCATCCCAGGAGCTGAGATGTGCCGTCCAAGGATTTGGGCAGAGCTGGCCACAGGAGCCCATCTGACTTTGCGCCAAAAGACAAGGCAAACCTTCGTTGAGCTCCGAGCAGAGTCAGCTCAGGAGTTGGTCCAAGATGCCCCAGATGCTGAGCGCAGCGAGCCCCAGGGGTTGAGCTGCGGCATTCCCAGAAACTGTAGTCGACGCGTCCCCAAAAGTGGAGCTTCGCTGGCCTCAGAATGCGAGCTGAGCTGCCACCAGGAGTCGAGGTGACTTGGTGCAAGCAGTCAAACCGAGGCGGTTCAAAGAAGGCTGCGCTGAGGTCCCAGCAGAGTCAGCTCAGGAGTTGGTCCAAGATGCCCCACATGCTGTGTGAAGCGAGCCCCAGGAGCCGAGCGCGTGTGTCGGTGTAAGCGAGTGGAGGCGTCCAAAAGTTGAGCTTCGCTGGCCTCAGAATGCGAGCTGAGCTGCCACCAGCAGCCAAGCTGAGGTGGCCCAAGGAGCCAAGCTGAGGCGGTTGAAACACGGGAGGTGCGGGGACAGAAGGAGGCCTGTTGAGTTGGTGCAGGGAGCTGAGTTGAGTGTGCCCTAGGATCCATGCGGAGCCAGGCCAGGAGCCTTCTGGAGGTATCCCAAGAGTCGAGCTTAGGTGTTCCCAGTAGCCAAGTCGAACACAGCCCGAACACCAAGCTGCGCTGGATACAAATATTCAGATGAGTCCGTCACAAGAGCCAAGCTGATGGGGCCCCAGGTGCAGAGCAGCGGTGGACCAAGGAGGCGAGCTCAGATTGTACGAGGAAGCAGGCTGAGATAGCGCAAGGAGCGGAGCTGGCCCTAGGAACCCTGCGGAGCCAGCGTAGGAGCCTCCACCCGGCATCCCAGGAGCTGCGATGTGCCGGCCAAGGAGTTGGGCAGAGCTGGCCACAGGAGCCCGTCTGACTTTGCGCCAAAAGACAAGGCAAAGCTGCGCCGAGGTCTGAGTCGAGTCAGCTCAGGAGTTGGTCCAAGATTCCCCACATGCCGTATGCAGTGAGCCCCAGGAACTGAGCGCGTGTGCCCCAGGAACCGAGTGGAGGCGACCCCAAAAGTGGAGCTTTGCTGGCCTCAGAATGCGAGCTGAGCTGCCACCAGGAGTCGAGTTGGCCCAGGGACCCAAGCTGAGGCGGTTTAAACAGGGGAGGTGCGGCGAGAGAAGGAGGCATGTTGAGTTGGGTCAGGGAGCTGAGTTGAGTGTGCCCTAGCATCCATGCGGAGCCATGCCAGGAGCCTTCTGGAGGTATCCCAGGAGGCGGGCTGAGGTGTTCCCAGTAGCCGAGTCGAACACAGCCTGAACGCCGAGCTGCGCTGGATACAAACATTCAGAGGAGTCCATCAGAAGAGCCAAGCTGATGTGGCCCCAGGTGCAGAGCAGCGGTGGACCAAGGAGGCGAGCTCAGACCGCATGAGGAACCAGGCTGAGATAGCGCAAGGAGCAGAGCTGGCCCTAGGAACCCTGCGGAGCCAGCGTTGGAGCCTCCACCTGGCATCCCAGGAGCTGCGATGTGCCGGCCAAGGAGTTGGGCAGAGCTGGCCACAGGAGCCCATCTGACTTTGCGCCAAAAGACAAGGCAAGGCTACGACGAGGTCCGAACGGAGTCAGCTCAGGAGTTGGTCCAAGATGCCCCACAGGCTGGGTGGAGCAAGCCGCAGGAGCCGAGGGCGTGTGTCCCAGGAACCGAGTGGAGGCGTCCCCAAAAGTGGAGCTTCACTGGCCGCAGAATCTGAGCTGAGCTGCCACCTGGAGTCAAGGTGGATTGGCCCAAGGAGCCAAGCTGAGGCGGTTCAAACAGGGGAGGTGCGGGGACAGAAGGAGGCATGTTGAGTTGGTGCAGGGAGCTGAGTTGAGAGTGCCGTAGGATCGATGCAGAGCCAGGCCAGGAGACTTCTGGAGGTGTCCCAGGAGGCAAGTCGAACACAGCCCGAATGCCGAGCTGCACTGGATACAAACATTCAGACGAGTCCGTCACAAGAGCCAAGCTGATGCGGCCCCAGGTGCAGAGCAGCGGTGGACCAAGGAGGCGAGCTCAGATTGTACGAGGAACCAGGCTGAGATAGCGCAAGGAGCAGAGCTGGCCCTAGGAACCCTGCGGAGCCAGCGTAGGAGCCTCCACCAGGCACCCCAGGAGCTGCGATGAACCGGCCAAGGAGTTGGGCAGAGCTGGCCACAGGAGCCCATCTGACTTTGCGCCAAAAGACAAGGCAAAGCTGCGCCGAGTTCTGAGCGGAGTCAGCTCAAGAGTTGGTCCAAGATTCCCCACATGCCGTGTGCAGTGAGCCCCAGGAGCCGAGCGCGTGTGTCCCTGGAACCGAGTGGAGGCGTCCCCAAAAGTGGAGCTTCGCTGGCCTAAGAATGCGAGCTGAGCTGCCACCAGGAGTGGACGTGACTTGGTGCAAGCAGTCAAACCGAGGCGGTTCAAAGAAGGCTGCGCTGAGGTCCCAGCAGAGTCAGCTCAGGAGTTGGTCCAAGATGCCCCACATGCTGTGTGAAGCGAGCCCCAGGAGCCGAGCGCGTGTGTCGGTGTAAGCGAGTGGAGGCGTCCAAAAGTTGAGCTTCGCTGGCCTCAGAATGCGAGCTGAGCTGCCACCAGCAGCCAAGCTGAGGTGGCCCAAGGAGCCAAGCTGAGGCGGTTGAAACACGGGAGGTGCGGGGACAGAAGGAGGCCTGTTGAGTTGGTGCAGGGAGCTGAGTTGAGTGTGCCCTAGGATCCATGAGGAACCAGGCCAGGAGCCTTCTGGAGGTATCCCAAGAGTCGAGCTTAGGTGTTCCCAGTAGCCAAGTCGAACACAGCCCGAACACCAAGCTGCGATGGATACAAATATTCAGACGAGTCCGTCACAAGAGCCAAGCTGATGCGGCCCCAGGTGCAGAGCAGCGGTGGACCAAGGAGGCGAGCTCAGATTGTACGAGGAACCAGGCTGAGATAGCGCAAGGAGCGGAACTGGCCCTAGGAACCCTGCGGAGCCAGCCTAGGAGCCTCCATCAGGCACCCCAGGAGCTGCGATGAACCGGCCAAGGAGTTGGGCAGAGCTGGCCACAGGAGCCCGTCTGACTTTGCGCCAAAAGACAAGGCAAAGCTGCGCCGAGGTCTGAGCCGAGTCAGCTCAGGAGTTGGTCCAAGATTCCCCACATGCCGTATGCAGTGAGCCCCAGGAACTGAGCGTGTGTGCCCCAGGAACCGAGTGGAGGCGTCCCCAAAAGTGGAGCTTCGCTGGCCTCAGAATGCGAGCTGAGCTGCCACCAGGAGTCGAGTTGGCCCAGGGACCCAAGCTGAGGCGGTTCAAACAGGGGAGGTGCGGCGAGAGAAGGAGGCATGTTGAGTTGGGTCAGGGAGCTGAGTTGAGTGTGCCCTAGCATCCATGCGGAGCCAGGCCAGGAGACTTCTGGAGGTATCCCAGGAGGCGGACTGAGGTGTTCCCAGTAGCCGAGTCGAACACAGCCTGAACGCCGAGGTGCGCTGGATACAAAAATTCAGACGAGTCCGTCACAAGAGCCAAGCTGATGCGGCCCCAGGTGCAGAGCAGCGGTGGACCAAGGAGGCGAGCTCAGATTGTACGAGGAACCAGGCTGAGATAGCGCAAGGAGCGGAGCTGGCCCTAGGAACCCTGCGGAGCCAGCGTAGGAGCCTCCACCAGGCACCCCAGGAGCTGCGATGAACCGGCCAAGGAGTTGGGCAGAGCTGGCCACAGGAGCCCATCTGACTTTGCGCCAAAAGACAAGGGAAAGCTGCGCCGAGTTCTGAGCGGAGTCAGCTCAAGAGTTGGTCCAAGATTCCCCACATGCCGTGTGCAGTGAGCCCCAGGAGCCGAGCGCGTGTGTCCCTGGAACCGAGTGGAGGCGTCCCCAAAAGTGGAGCTTCGCTGGCCTCAGAATGCGAGCTGAGCTGCCACCAGGAGTGGACGTGACTTGGTGCAAGCAGTCAAACCGAGGCGGTTCAAAGAAGGCTGCGCTGAGGTCCCAGCAGAGTCAGCTCAGGAGTTGGTCCAAGATGCCCCACATGCTGGGCGCAGCGAGCCCCAGGAGCCGAGCGCGTGTGTCCAAGAAACAGTGGAGGCGTCCCAAAAAGTCGAGCTTCGCTGGCCACAGAATCTGAGCTGAGCTGCCACCTGGAGTCAAGGTGGGTTGGCCCAAGGAGCCAAGTTGAGGCAGTTGAAACACGGGAGGTGCGGGGACAGAAGGAGGCATGTTGAGTTGGTGCAGGGAGCTGAGTTGAGTGTGCCCTAGGATCCATGCGGAGCCAGGCCAGGAGACTTCTGGAGGCGAGCTGAGGTGTTCCCAGTAGACGAGTCGAAGACAGCCCGAATGCCGAGCTGCGCTGGATACAAACATTCAGGTGAGTCCGTCACAAGAGCCAAGCTGATGCAGTCCCAGGTGCAGAGCAGCGGTGGACCAAGGAGGCGAGCTGGGACCGAATGAGGAACCAGGCTGAGATAGCGCAAGGAGCAGAGCTGGCCCTAGGAACCCTGCGGAGCCAGCGTTGGAGCCTCCACCCGGCATCCCAGGAGCTGCGATGTGCCGGCCAAGGAGTTGGGCAGAGCTGGCAACAGGAGCCCATCTGACTTTGCGCCAAAAGACAAGGCAAGGCTACGCCGAGGTCTGAGCGGAGTCAGCTCAGGAGTTGGTCCAAGATTCCCCACATGCCATGTGCAGTGAGCCCCAGGAACTGAGCGCGTGTGCCCCAGGAACCGAGTGGAGGCGTCCCCAAAAGTGGAGCTTCGCTGGCCTCAGAATGCGAGCTGAGCTGCCACCAGGAGCCAAGTTGAGTTGGCCAAGGAGCCAAGTTGAGGCGGTTCAAACACGGGAGGTGCGGGGACAGAAGGAGGCATGTTGAGTTGCTGCAGGGAGCTGAGTTGAGTGTGCCCTAGCATCCATGCGGAGCCAGGCCAGGAGACTTCTGGAGGTATCCCAGGAGGCGGGCTGAGGTGTTCCCAGTAGCCGAGTCGAACACAGCCTGAACGCCGAGCTGCGCTGGAAACAAACATTCAGGCAAGTCCGTCACAAGAGCCAAGCTGATGCAGCCCCAGGTGCAGAGCAGCGGTGGACCAAGGAGGCGAGCTCAGACCGCATGAGGAACCAGGGTGAGATAGCGCAAGGAGCAGAGCTGGCCCTAGGAACCCTGCGGAGCCAGCATAGGAGCCTCCACCAGGCACCCCAGGAGCTGCGATGAACCGGCCAAGGAGTTGGGCAGAGCTGGCCACAGGAGCCCATCTGACTTTGCGCCAAAAGACAAGGGAAAGCTGCGCCGAGTTCTGAGCGGAGTCAGCTCAAGAGTTGGTCCAAGATTCCCCACATGCCGTGTGCAGTGAGCCCCAGGAACCGAGCGCGTGTGCCCCAGGAACCGAGTGGTGGCATCCCCAAAAGTGGAGCTTCACTGGCCGCAGAATCTGAGCTGAGCTGCCACCTGGAGTAAAGGTGGATTGGCCCAAGGAGCCAAGTTGAGGCAGTTGAAACACGGGAGGTGCGGCGAGAGAAGGAGGCATGTTGAGTTGGTGCAGGGAGCTGAGTTGAGTGTGCCGTAGGATCGATGCGGAGCCAGGCCAGGAGACTTCTGGAGGTGTCCCAGGAGGCAAGTCGAACACAGCCCGAATGCCGAGCTGCGCTGGATACAAACATTCAGACGAGTCCGTCACAAGAGCCAAGCTGATGCGGCCCCAGGTGCAGAGCAGCGGTGGACCAAGGAGGCGAGCTCAGATTGTACGAGGAACCAGGCTGAGATAGCGCAAGGAGCGGAGCTGGCCCTAGGAACCCTGCGGAGCCAGCGTAGGAGCCTCCACCAGGCACCCCAGGAGCTGCGATGTGCCGGACAAGGAGTTGGGCAGAGCTGGCCACAGGAGCCCATCTGACTTTGCGCCAAAAGACAAGGGAAAGCTGCGCGAGTTCTGAGCGGAGTCAGCTCAAGAGTTGGTCCAAGATTCCCCACATGCCGTATGCAGTGAGCCCCAGGAGCCGAGCGCGTGTGTCCCAGGAACCGAGTGGAGGCGTCCCCAAAAGTGGAGCTTCGCTGGCCTCAGAATGCGAGCTGAGCTGCCACCAGGAGTGGACGTGACTTGGTGCAAGCAGTCAAACCGAGGCGGTTCAAAGAAGGCTGCGCTGAGGTCCCAGCAGAGTCAGCTCAGGAGTTGGTCCAAGATGCCCCACATGCTGGGCGCAGCGAGCCCCAGGAGCCGAGCGCGTGTGTCCAAGAAACAGTGGAGGCGTCCCAAAAAGTCGAGCTTCGCTGGCCGCAGAATCTGAGCTGAGCTGCCACCTGGAGTCAAGGTGGGTTGGCCCAAGGAGCCAAGTTGAGGCAGTTGAAACACGGGAGGTGCGGGGACAGAAGGAGGCATGTTGAGTTGGTGCAGGGAGCTGAGTTGAGTGTGCCCTAGCATCCATGCGGAGCCAGGCCAGGAGCCTTCTGGAGGTATCCCAGTAGGCGAGCTGAGGTGTTCCCAGTAGCCGAGTCGAACACAGCCTGAACGCCGAGCTGCGCTGGATACATTCATTCAGACGTGTCCGTCACAAAAGCCAAGCTGATGCGGCCCCAGGTGCAGAGCAGCGGTGGACCAAGGAGGCGAGCTCAGATTGTACGAGGAACGAGGCTGAGATAGCGCAAGGAGCAGAGCTGGCCCTAGGAACCCTGCGGAGACAGCGTAGGAGCCTCCACCCGGCATCCCAGGAGCTGCGATGAACCGGCCAAGGAGTTGGGCAGAGCTGGCCGCCCGTCTGACTTTGCACCAAAAGACAAGGCAAGGCTACGCCGAGGTCCGAACGGAGTCAGCTCAGGAGTTGGTCCAAGATGCCCCACATGCTGGGCGTAGCGAGCCCCAGGAGCCGAGCGCGTGTGTCCAAGAAACAGAGTGGAGGCGTCCCAAAAGTCGAGCTTCGCTGGCCTCAGAATGCGAGCTGAGCTGCCACCAGGAGTCGAGTTGGCCCAAGGAGCCAAGCTGAGGCGGTTCAAACAGGGGAGGTGCGGGGACAGAAGGAGGCATGTTGAGTTGGTGCAGGGAGCTGAGTTGAGTGTGCCCTAGGATCCATGCGGAGCCATGCCAGGAGCCTTCTGAAGGTATCCCAGGAGGCGAGCTGAGGTGTTCCCAGTAGCCGAGTCGAACACAGCCCGAACGCCGAGCTGCGCTGGATACAAACATTCAGACGAGTCCGTCACAAGAGCCAAGCTGATGCGGCCCCAGGTACAGAGCAGCGGTGGACCAAGGAGGCGAGCTCAGACCGCATGAGGAACCAGGCTGAGAATGCGCAAGGAGCAGAGCTGGCCCTAGGAACCCTGCGGAGCCAGCGTAGGAGCCTCCACCCGGCATCGCAGGAGCTGCGATGTGCCGGCCAAGGAGTTGGGCAGAGATGGCCACAGGAGCCCATCTGACTTTGCGCCAAAAGACAAGGCAAGGCTCCGCCGAGGTCCGAACGGAGTCAGCTCAGGAGTTGGTCCAAGATGCCCCACATGCTGGGTGCAGCAAGCCGCAGGAGCCGAGGGCGTTTGTCCCAGGAACCAAGTGGAGGCGTCCCCAAAAGTGGAGCTTCGCTGGCCTCAGAATGCGAGCTGAGCTGCCACCAGGAGCCAAGCTGAGCGGGCCAAGGAGCCAAGCTGAGGCGGTTCAAACATGGGAGGTGAGGGGACAGAAGGAGGCATGTTGAGTTGGTGCAGGGAGCTGAGTTGAGAGTGCCGTAGGATCGATGCAGAGCCAGGCCAGGAGACTTCTGGAGGTATCCCAGGAGGTGAGCTGAGGTGTTCCCAGTAGACGAGTCGAAGACAGCCCGAACGCCGAGCTGCGCTGGATACAAACATTCAGGCAAGTCCGTCACAAGAGCCAAGCTGATGCGGCCCCAGGTGCAGAGCAGCAGTGGACCAAGGAGGAGAGCTGGGACTGAATGAGGAACCAGGCTGAGATAGCGCAAGGAGCAGAGCTGGCCCTAGGAACCCTGCGGAGCCAGCGTAGGAGCCTCCACCTGGCATCCCAGGAGCTGCGATGTGCCGGCCAAGGAGTTGGGCAGAGCTGGCCACAGGAGCCCATCTGACTTTGCGCCAAAAGACAAGGCAAGGCTACGACGAGGTCCGAACGGAGTCAGCTCAGGAGTTGGTCCAAGATGCCCCACAGGCTGGGTGCAGCAAGCCGCAGGAGCCAAGGGCGTGTGTCCCAGGAACCAAGGGGAGGCGTGCCCAAAAGTGGAGCTTTGCTGGCCTCAGAATGCGAGCTGAGCTGCCACCTGGAGTCAAGGTGGATTGGCCCAAGGAGCCAAGTTGAGGCAGTTGAAACACGGGAGGTGCGGCGAGAGAAGGAGGCCTGTTGAGTTAGTGCAGGGAGCTGAGTTGAGTGTGCCCTAGCTTCCATGCGGAGCCAGGCCAGGAGACTTCTGGAGGTATCCCAGGAGTCGAGCTGAGGTGCTCCCAGTAGCCCAGTCGAAGACAGCCCGAACGCCAAGCTGCGCTGGATACAAACATTCAGGTGAGTCCGTCACAAGAGCCAAGCTGATGCAGCCCCAGGTGCAGAGCAGCGGTGGACCAAGGAGGCGAGCTCAGATTGTACGAGGAAGCAGGCTGAGATAGCGCAAGGAGCAGAGCTGGCCCTAGGGACCCTGCGGAGCCAGCGTAGGAGCCTCACCAGGCATCCCAGGAGCTGCGATGAACCGGCCAAGGAGTTCGGCAGAGCTGGCCACAGGAGCCTGTCTGACTTTGCGCCAAAAGACAAGGCAAGGCTACGGCCAGGTCCGAACGGAGTCAGCTCAGGAGTTGGTCCAAGATGCCCCACAGGCTGGGTGCAGCAAGCCGCAGGAGCCGAGGGCGTGTGTCCCAGGAACCAAGGGGAGGCGTCCCCAAAAGTGGAGCTTCACTGGCCGCAGAATCTGAGCTGAGCTGCCACCTGGAGTCAAGGTGGGTTGGCCCAAGGAGCCAAGCTAAGGCGATTCAAACAGAGGAGGTGCGGCGGCAGAAGGATGCATGTTGATTTGGTGCAGGGAGCTGAGTTGAGTGTGCCCTAGGATCGATGCGGAGCCAGGCCACGAGATTTCTGGAGGTGTCCCAGGAGGCGAGCTGAGGTGTTCCCAGTAGCCGAGTCGAACACAGCCCGAACGCCGAGCTGCAGTGGATAAAAATATTCAGGCGAGTCCGTCACAAGAGCCAAGCTGATGTGGCCCCAGGTGCAGAGCAGCGGTGGACCAAGGAGGCGAGCTGGGACCGCATGAGGAACCAGGCTGAGATAGCACAAGGAGCGGAGCTGGCCCTAGGAACCCTGCGGAGCCAGCGTTGGAGCCTCCACCCGGCATCCCAGGAGCTGCGATGAACCGGCCAAGGAGTTGGGCAGAGCTGGCCACAGGAGCCCATCTGACTTTGCGCCAAAAGACAAGGCAAGGCTACGCCGAGGTCCGAACGGAGTCAGCTCAGGAGTTGGTCCTAGATTCCCCAAAGGCTGTGTGCAGCAAGCCCCAGGTGCTGAGCATGTGTGTCCCAGGAACCGAGTGGAGGCGTCCCCAAAAGTGGAGCTTCGCTGGCCTCAGGATCTGAGCTGAGCTGCCACCTGGAGTCAAGGTGGTTTGGCCCAAGGAGCCAAGCTGAGGCGGTTCAAACATGGGAGGTGCCGGGACAGAAGGAGGCATGTTGAGTTGGTGCAGGGAGCTGAGTTGTGTGTGCCATAGGATCGATGCAGAGCCAGGCCAGGAGACTTCTGGAGGTGTCCCAGGAGGCGAGCTGAGGTGTTCCCAGTAGCCGAGTCGAACACAGCCCGAACGCCGAGCTGCGCTGGATACAAACATTCAGACGAGTCCGTCACAAGAGCCAAGCTGATGTGGCCCCAGGTGCAGAGCAGCAGTGGACCAAGGAGGCGAGCTCAGATTGTACGAGGAAGCAGGCTGAGATAGCGCAAGGAGCGGAGCTGGCCCTAGGGACCCTGTGGAGCCAGCGTTGGAGCCTCCACCCGGCATCCCAGGAGCTGCGATGTGCCGGCCAAGGAGTTGGGCAGAGCTGGCCACAGGAGCCCATCTGACTTTGCGCCAAAAGACAAGGCAAAGCTGCGCCGAGGTGTGAGCGGAGTCAGCTCAGGAGTTGGTCCAAGGTGCCCCACAGGCTGGGTGCTGCAAGCCCCTGGAGCCGAGAGCGTATGTCCCAGGAACCGAGTGGAGGCGTCCCCAAAAGTGGAGCTTCGCTGGCCTAAGAATGCGAGATGAGCTGCCACCAGGAGCCAAGTTGAGTTGGCCCAAGGAGCCAAGTTAAGGCGGTTCAAACACGGGAGGTGCGGGGACAGAAGGAGGCATGTTGAGTTGGTGCAGGGAGCTGAGTTGAGTGTGCCCTAGGATCCATGAGGAACCAGGCCAGGAGCCTTACGGAGGTGTCCCGGGACGCGAGCTGAGGTGTTCCCAGTAGCCCAGTCGAACACAGCCCGAACGCCGAGCTGCGCTGGATACAAACATTCAGACGAGTCCGTCACAAGAGCCAAGCTGATGCGGCCCCAGGTGCAGAGCAGCGGTGGACCAAGGAGGCGAGCTCAGATTGTATGAGGAACCAGGCTGAGATTGCACAAGGAGCGGAGCTGGCCCTAGGAACCCTGCAGAGCCAGCGTAGGAGCCTCCACCCGGCATCCCAGGAGCTGCGATGAACCGGCCAAGGAGTTGGGCAGAGCTGGCCACAGGAGCCCATCTGACTTCGCGCCAAAAGACAAGGCAAGGCTACGCCGAGGTCCGAACGGAGTCAGCTCAGGAGTTGGTCCTAGATTCCCCAAAGGCTGTGTGCAGCAAGCCCCAGGTGCTGAGCATGTGTGTCCCAGGAACCGAGTGGAGGCGTCCCCAAAAGTGGAGCTTTGCTGGCCTCAGGATCTGAGCTGAGCTGCCACCTGGAGTCAAGGTGGTTTGGCCCAAGGAGCCAAGCTGAGGCGATTCAAACAGAGGAGGTGCGGCGACAGAAGGATGCATGTTGATTTGGTGCAGGGAGCTGAGTTGAGTGTGCCCTAGGATCGATGCGGAGCCAGGCCACGAGATTTCTGGAGGTGTCCCAGGAGGCGAGCTGAGGTGTTCCCAGTAGCCGAGTCGAACACAGCCCGAACGCCGAGCTGCAGTGGATAAAAATATTCAGGCGAGTCCGTCACAAGAGCCAAGCTGATGTGGCCCCAGGTGCAGAGCAGCGGTGGACCAAGGAGGCGAGCTGGGACCGCATGAGGAACCAGGCTGAGATAGCGCAAGGAGCGGAGCTGGCCCTAGGAACCCTGCGGAGCCAGCGTTGGAGCCTCCACCCGGCATCCCAGGAGCTGCGATGTGCCGGCCAAGGAGTTGGGCAGAGCTGGCCACAGGAGCCCATCTGACTTTGCGCCAAAAGACAAGGCAAGGCTACGCCGAGGTCCGAACGGAGTCAGCTCAGGAGTTGGTCCTAGATTCCCCAAAGGCTGTGTGCAGCAAGCCCCAGGTGCTGAGCATGTGTGTCCCAGGAACCGAGTGGAGGCGTCCCCAAAAGTGGAGCTTCGCTGGCCTCAGGATCTGAGCTGAGCTGCCACCTGGAGTCAAGGTGGTTTGGCCCAAGGAGCCAAGCTGAGGCGATTCAAACAGAGGAGGTGCGGCGGCAGAAGGATGCATGTTGATTTGGTGCAGGGAGCTGAGTTGAGTGTGCCCTAGGATCGATGCGGAGCCAGGCCACGAGATTTCTGGAGGTGTCCCAGGAGGCGAGCTGAGGTGTTCCCAGTAGCCGAGTCGAACACAGCCCGAACGCCGAGCTGCAGTGGATAAAAATATTCAGGCGAGTCCGTCACAAGAGCCAAGCTGATGTGGCCCCAGGTGCAGAGCAGCGGTGGACCAAGGAGGCGAGCTGGGACCGCATGAGGAACCAGGCTGAGATAGCGCAAGGAGCGGAGCTGGCCCTAGGAACCCTGCGGAGCCAGCGTTGGAGCCTCCACCCGGCATCCCAGGAGCTGCGATGTGCCGGCCAAGGTGTTGGACAGAGCTGGCCACAGGAGCCCATCTGACTTTGCGCCAAAAGACAAGGCAAGGCTACGCCGAGGTCCGAACGGAGTCAGCTCAGGAGTTGGTCCTAGATTCCCCAAAGGCTGTGTGCAGCGAGTCCCAGGAGCTGAGCGCGTGTGCCCCAGGAACCGAGTGGAGGCGTCCCCAAAAGTGGAGCTTCGCTGGCCTCAGAATGCGAGCTGAGCTGCCACCAGAAGTCGAGTTGGCCCAAGGAGCCAAGTTAAGGCGGTTCAAACACGGGAGGTGCGGGGACAGAAGGAGGCATGTTGAGTTGGTGCAGGGAGCTGAGTTGAGTGTGCCCTAGCATCCATGCGGAGCCAGGCCAGGAGACTTCTGGAGGTATCCCAGGAGTCGAGCTGAGGTGTTCCCAGTAGCCGAGTCGAAGACAGCCCGAACGCCGAGCCTCGCTGGATACATTCATTCAGGCGAGTCAGTCACAAGAGCCAAGCTGATGTGGCCCCAGGTGCAGAGCAGCGGTGGACCAAGGAGGCGAGCTCAGATTGTACGAGGAAGCAGGCTGAGATAGCGCAAGGAGCGGAGCTGGCCCTAGGAACCCTGCGGAGCCAGCGTTGGAGCCTCCACCAGGCATCCCAGGAGCTGCGATGTGCCGGCCAAGGAGTTGGGCAGAGCTGGCCACAGGAGCCCATCTGACTTTGCGCCAAAAGACAAGGCAAAGCTGCGCCGAGGTGTGAGCGGAGTCAGCTCAGGAGTTGGTCCAAGGTGCCCCACAGGCTGGGTGCTGCAAGCCCCTGGCGCCGAGGGCGTATGTCCCAGGAACCGAGTGGAGGCGTCCCCAAACGTGGAGCTTCGCTGGCCTCAGAATGCGAGCTGAGCTGCCACCAGGAGCCAAGTTGAGTTGGCCCAAGGAGCCAAGTTAAGGCGGTTCAAACACGGGAGGTGCGGGGACAGAAGGAGGCATGTTGAGTTGGTGCAGGGAGCTGAGTTGAGTGTGCCCTAGGATCCATGAGGAACCAGGCCAGGAGCCTTACGGAGGTGTCCCGGGACGCGAGCTGAGGTGTTCCCAGTAGCCCAGTCGAACACAGCCCGAAAGCCGAGCTGCGCTGGATGCAAACATTCAGACGAGTCCGTCACAAGAGCCAAGCTGATGCGGCCCCAGGTGCAGAGCAGCGGTGGACCAAGGAGGCGAGCTCAGACCTCACGATGAACCAGGCTGAGATAGCGCAAGGAGCGGAGGTGTATGGGAACCCTGCGGAGCCAGCGTAGGAGCCTACACCCGGCATCCCTGGAGCTGCGATGAACCGGCCAAGGAGTTGGGCAGAACTGGCCGCAGGAGCCCGTCTGACTTTGCGCCAAAAGACAAGGCAAAGCTGCACCCAGGTCTGAGCGGAGTCAGCTCAGGAGTTGGTCCAGGATTCCCCAAATGCTGTGTGCAGCGAGCCCCAGGTGCTGAGCATGTGTGTCCCAGGAACCAAGTGGAGGCATCCCCAAAACTGAAGCTTCGCTGGCCTCACAATGCGAGGTGAGCTGCACCAGGAGCCAAGGTGGGTTTGCCCAAGGAGCCAAGTTGAGGCGCTTGAAACACGGGAGGTGTGGGGACAGAAGGAGGCATGTTGAGTTGGTGCAGGGAGCTGAGTTGAGAGTGCCGTAGGATCCATGTGGAGCCATGCCAGGAGACTTCTGGAGGTATCCCAGGAGGCGAGGTGAGGTGTTCCCAGTAGACGAGTCGAACACAGACCCAACGCCGAGCTGCGCTGGATACAAACATTCAGAGGAGTCCGTCACAAGAGCCAAGCTGATGTGGCCCCAGGTGCAGAGCAGCGCTGGACAAAGGAGGCGAGCTTAGACAGCACGAGAAACTAGGCTGAGGTAGCGCAAGGAGCGGAGCTGGCACTAGGAACCCTGCGGAGCCAGCGTAGGAGCCTCACCAGGCATCCCAGGAGCTGCGATGAACCGGCCAAGGAGTTCGGCAGAGCTGGCCACAGGAGCCTGTCTGACTTTGCGCCAAAAGACAAGGCAAGGCTACGGCCAGGTCCGAACGGAGTCAGCTCAGGAGTTGGTCCAAGATGCCCCACAGGCTGGGTGCAGCAAGCCGCAGGAGCCGAGGGCGTGTGTCCCAGGAACCAAGGGGAGGCGTCCCCAAAAGTGGAGCTTCACTGGCCGCAGAATCTGAGCTGAGCTGCCACCTGGAGTCAAGGTGGGTTGGCCCAAGGAGCCAAGCTAAGGCGATTCAAACAGAGGAGGTGCGGCGGCAGAAGGATGCATGTTGATTTGGTGCAGGGAGCTGAGTTGAGTGTGCCCTAGGATCGATGCGGAGCCAGGCCACGAGATTTCTGGAGGTGTCCCAGGAGGCGAGCTGAGGTGTTCCCAGTAGCCGAGTCGAACACAGCCCGAACGCCGAGCTGCAGTGGATAAAAATATTCAGGCGAGTCCGTCACAAGAGCCAAGCTGATGTGGCCCCAGGTGCAGAGCAGCGGTGGACCAAGGAGGCGAGCTGGGACCGCATGAGGAACCAGGCTGAGATAGCGCAAGGAGCGGAGCTGGCCCTAGGAACCCTGCGGAGCCAGCGTTGGAGCCTCCACCCGGCATCCCAGGAGCTGCGATGTGCCGGCCAAGGAGTTGGGCAGAGCTGGCCACAGGAGCCCATCTGACTTTGCGCCAAAAGACAAGGCAAGGCTACGCCGAGGTCCGAACGGAGTCAGCTCAGGAGTTGGTCCTAGATTCCCCAAAGGCTGTGTGCAGCAAGCCCCAGGTGCTGAGCATGTGTGTCCCAGGAACCGAGTGGAGGCGTCCCCAAAAGTGGAGCTTCGCTGGCCTCAGGATCTGAGCTGAGCTGCCACCTGGAGTCAAGGTGGTTTGGCCCAAGGAGCCAAGCTGAGGCGGTTCAAACATGGGAGGTGCCGGGACAGAAGGAGGCATGTTGAGTTGGTGCAGGGAGCTGAGTTGAGTGTGCCATAGGATCGATGCAGAGCCAGGCCAGGAGACTTCTGGAGGTGTCCCAGGAGGCGAGCTGAGGTGTTCCCAGTAGCCGAGTCGAACACAGCCCGAACGCCGAGCTGCGCTGGATACAAACATTCAGACGAGTCCGTCACAAGAGCCAAGCTGATGTGGCCCCAGGTGCAGAGCAGCAGTGGACCAAGGAGGCGAGCTCAGATTGTACGAGGAAGCAGGCTGAGATAGCGCAAGGAGCGGAGCTGGCCCTAGGGACCCTGTGGAGCCAGCGTTGGAGCCTCCACCCGGCATCCCAGGAGCTGCGATGTGCCGGCCAAGGAGTTGGGCAGAGCTGGCCACAGGAGCCCATCTGACTTTGCGCCAAAAGACAAGGCAAAGCTGCGCCGAGGTGTGAGCGGAGTCAGCTCAGGAGTTGGTCCAAGGTGCCCCACAGGCTGGGTGCTGCAAGCCCCTGGAGCCGAGAGCGTATGTCCCAGGAACCGAGTGGAGGCGTCCCCAAAAGTGGAGCTTCGCTGGCCTAAGAATGCGAGATGAGCTGCCACCAGGAGCCAAGTTGAGTTGGCCCAAGGAGCCAAGTTAAGGCGGTTCAAACACGGGAGGTGCGGGGACAGAAGGAGGCATGTTGAGTTGGTGCAGGGAGCTGAGTTGAGTGTGCCCTAGGATCCATGAGGAACCAGGCCAGGAGCCTTACGGAGGTGTCCCGGGACGCGAGCTGAGGTGTTCCCAGTAGCCCAGTCGAACACAGCCCGAACGCCGAGCTGCGCTGGATACAAACATTCAGACGAGTCCGTCACAAGAGCCAAGCTGATGCGGCCCCAGGTGCAGAGCAGCGGTGGACCAAGGAGGCGAGCTCAGATTGTATGAGGAACCAGGCTGAGATTGCACAAGGAGCGGAGCTGGCCCTAGGAACCCTGCAGAGCCAGCGTAGGAGCCTCCACCCGGCATCCCAGGAGCTGCGATGAACCGGCCAAGGAGTTGGGCAGAGCTGGCCACAGGAGCCCAT